>NW_026975065.1:0-300000 GCF_030014295.1 Loxodonta africana
CATAGAGAGATAGTATTCAGCAAAGGAGAGCACAGGCAAAGTCAACTGAAGCCCCCATTTTCAAGATTTTGCCCTCTGCTGCTCCACAGCCTCCGGTGGCACACTGCATGTGCGTCACTTCTCGGTAGACAAGGCCGAAATCCGGGCATCCAGGGCCCAGCCGTCCACAGTCTACGGATGGCGGCATATGGATCAACCTCTTTGCCTCGTACAGCAGGGAGGCCTGGCCCTAGACTGGCTCCGCTAGAGCTCCACGACCTCAGCTATTTTCCCTGACCTTTGACCCGTGCCCTCGTGAGTGTGTCGTCTCCACTTCCACTTCTCTTCCACCACACTGAATCCGCCACCTGCGGATACCTGAGCGTGGACATCAACATCTATCACTGGCTGCAGTGTCACAGGTCACTAGGTGTCTAGGCTCAGGCTGACCTTGGCTGTCTTCTGCCCAGGCAAGGAGCCTAATCCTTCCAAGGAAATCAGGACACGTGCTCACTGGCCGACATCCTTTCTTTCATCCACACAGCGGTCTAGATGAGGGGAAAGAGGCCAGGTAGGCCAGGTGAAGGCTGAGTGTGGGGCCTAAGCCTTCTTTCCCAATCACCATGGTGACAGCCACCGGAAGGCTGGGCGGAACTTCTGACGGGGACGAGTCACAAACACTCAGCCAATGGGAGAGGTCCAGCCTAACCGGCCAGTTCCGCAGAGCCCTCCATTTTACCCATGGACAGACAACGGCCCCTTGCGTCTTTGGCCACAAAATCGAGGGCACCCAGGGAATAACTTCACAGTAGGCAACCCCTGATGTGAACACGTTCGACACACCGGGACAGCAGGCAGGTACCTCTTTTCCACTTACGCTAGGATATCACTAGGCAAGGCGCCCTTCCTCAGCATCTCTGGCCTCTCTGTAGGTGTTCACTCAGAGGAATCTCTTCGTTCTACCCTGAGACACATCACAAGTATGAGGGGCCTGAGAGAGAGCCTAGAGATGGAACGGGGGAGGGTTCCGGCTGCACTGCTTCCCCGTGGGTAGAAAATAGCAGGTAGTCTCTCTGGAAGGTTCTTAGCTTCTGTTGACTGACACGCGCAATACAGTAGGGGCGGACCCTGGCCAGGTGGAGCTTGTGGGCAGATGCAACCTCTCCGGCGATGAATAATTGCGCTGCTGCTTTGTATGGTGAAAACCTCCCCCCGCCAAGGGGGATGGGTAGAGAACATTGACCCACACCCGCCAGGGCCTTTCCTGGGACTAAAGATCCCAACGTGGTCTCAACGTCGTCACCCACTCAACACACACCTTTCCTGCACACGTAATCCTGCCTTTCTCCGTCAGGGCCCTATCCTACCAGGAAAAAAAGCAAGCCGCTCAAAAGGCCGATGCCAGGGAAATCGAGGAAACACTGCCAGTTCCCAAATCTTGGCTGTCTACATGTCCCCGCCTGCGGTGCAAGGCTGCCTATGTGGCCGGGCTCCGAAGGCAAGGCCGAAATCCTGGCAGCCTGGGCCCCAGCAGTGCAATGGTTGATGGACGTGGGACACGGATGACCTGTTCGCCACATCCTTAGGCCCTTCACTGGCTCGCCATTCAGCTCCACGACGTCCACTACTGGCCCTGGCCTTTGCTTTGGCTGGTGCCCCATTAAACGTGTGCTCCGGAGCCATGTTTCTCCACCCATCACTAGCATCCTGCCACCAGGGGATATGTGAGTGTGGGAGTCACCATTTGTCACTGGCAGCAGTGTCACAAGTCACTAGACTTCCAGCTACCCGCTGACCTAGGCTGCCTTCTGCCCCAGGCAAGGTCCCGAATCCTTTATCCCAGATGCTGACACCTGGGCACTGGCGGACATTGATTTTTATCAACACAGAGGTCTGAGTGAGGGTCAGAGGGCCAGGTAGGTGAAGTCAAGGCCAGGTGGGCGGGGCTAAGGCTTCTTTGCCATCACCATAGAGACAGTCCCCCCACCGCAAGAGTGGGCGGAGCTTGGGATGGGCCTGCTGACAAGACTGAGCCAATGGCAGAGATCCGGCCCGCCAGGCAGATGACACAGGGCCCTCCATTGTGACCTATGACCCCTAGTGGCCACAGGATTTGAGCACACCCCGGGAAAGGCTACGCAGGCACAAGGGAGCCCCTGGTGCGGACTGCTTCAGGGCATTGGCAGAGCACGCCAGGTACCTCTTTCCCACTTGCCTGAGGATATCAGTAGGCAAGGCATCCCCACTCAGCATCTCTTGCCTCTCTCTGTCTCTCTCTGCTTGTCTTCGTTCTCTGAAATCTCTTCCTTCTCCCCCTTGTCACTTCACACCTTGGAGTGCCTGACAGAGGGCCTTGAGACGAAAGAACAAAGGGGGAAGGCCTCTGGCTCTACTGCTTGCCCATGGGGAGAGAAGTTCTGGTAGTCCATCTGGAAGGTCCAGAGAGTAGTGATTGATTGGGGAGCTACATCACGGGCGGACCTGGCCAGGTGAAGCTCCCTGACAATTGGCAGCCTCTCCGGAGACTACTAATTCCGCTGATAACATTCTATGCAAATAACCGGCTGAGTGCCATGGGCAGAAAACATTGACACATACCTGCCAGAGGCCTATTCTGAGTCTGAAGAGTCCACCCTGGTCTCCAGCAACTCATCATCTCAGCACACACTTTGCCTGCACGCATGGAAACCGCCTCTCTCCACGAATGTCTTCACCTGCTAGGAAACACACGATGTCACTCAGCCAAAGGAGAGCACAGGCAAAGTCAACTGAAGCCCCCATTTTCAAGATTTTGCCCTCTGCTGCTCCACAGCCTCCGGTGGCACACTGCATGTGCGTCACTTCTCGGTAGACAAGGCCGAAATCCGGGCATCCAGGGCCCCAGCCGTCCACAGTCTACGGATGGCGGCATATGGATCACCTCTTTGCCTCGTACAGCAGGGAGGCCTGGGCCCTAGACTGGCTCCGCTAGAGCTCCACGACCTCAGCTATTTTCCCTGACCTTTGACCCGTGCCCTCGTGAGTGTGTCGTCTCCACTTCCACTTCTCTTCCCACCACACTGAATCCGCCACCTGCGGATACCTGAGCGTGGACATCAACATCTATCACTGGCTGCAGTGTCACAGGTCACTAGGTGTCTAGGCTCAGGCTGACCTTGGCTGTCTTCTGCCCAGGCAAGGAGCCTAATCCTTCCAGGGAAATGAGGACACGTGCTCACTGGCCGACATCCTTTCTTTCATCCACACAGCGGTCTAGATGAGGGGAAAGAGGCCAGGTAGGCCAGGTGAAGGCTGAGTGTGGGGCCTAAGGCTTCCTTCCCAATCACCATGGTGACAGCCACCGCAAGGCTGGGCGGAACTTCTGACGGGGACGAGTCACAAACACTCAGCCAATGGGAGAGGTCCAGCCTAACCGGCCAGTTCCGCAGAGCCCTCCATTTTACCCATGGACAGACAACGGCCCCTTGCGTCTTTGGCCACAAAATCGAGGGCACCCAGGGAATAACTTCACAGTAGGCAACCCCTGATGTGAACACGTTCGACACACCGGGACAGCAGGCAGGTACCTCTTTTCCACTTACGCTAGGATATCACTAGGCAAGGCGCCCTTCCTCAGCATCTCTGGCCTCTCTGTAGGTGTTCACTCAGAGGAATCTCTTCGTTCTACCCCTGAGACACATCACAAGTATGAGGGGCCTGAGAGAGAGCCTAGAGATGGAACGGGGGAGGGTTCCGGCTGTACTGCTTCCCCGTGGGTAGAAAATAGCAGGTAGTCTCTCTGGAAGGTCTTAGCTTCTGTTGACTGACACGCGCAATACAGTAGGGGCGGACCCTGGCCAGGTGGAGCTTGTGGGCAGATGCAACCTCTCCGGCGACGAATAATTGCGCTGCTGCTTTGTATGGTGAAAACCTCCCCCCGCCAAGGGGGATGGGTAGAGAACATTGACCCACACCCGCCAGGGGCCTTTCCTGGGACTAAAGATCCCAACGTGGTCTCAACGTCGTCTCCCACTCAACACACACCTTTCCTGCACACGTAATCCTGCCTTTCTCCGTCAGGGCCCTATCCTACCAGGAAAAAAAGCAAGCCGCTCAAAAAGGCCGATGCCAGGGAAATCGAGGAAACACTGCCACTTTCCAAATTTTTGCTGTCTACACGTCCCCGCCTCCGGTGCAAGGCTGCCTATGTGGCCGGGCTCCGAAGGCAAGGCCGAAATCCTGGCAGCCTGGGCCCCAGCAGTGCAATGGTTGATGGACGTGGGGACACGGATGACCTGTTCGCCACATCCTTAGGCCCTTCACTGGCTCGCCATTCAGCTCCACGACGTCCACTACTGGCCCTGGCCTTTGCTTTGGCTGGTGCCCCATTAAACGTGTGCTCCGGAGCCATGTTTCTCCACCCATCACTAGCATCCTGCCACCAGGGGATATGTGAGTGTGGGAGTCACCATTTGTCACTGGCAGCAGTGTCACAAGTCACTAGACTTCCAGCTACCCGCTGACCTAGGCTGCCTTCTGCCCCAGGCAAGGTCCCGAATCCTTTATCCCAGATGCTGACACCTGGGCACTGGCGGACATTGATTTTTATCAACACAGAGGTCTGAGTGAGGGTCAGAGGGCCAGGTAGGTGAAGTCAAGGCCAGGTGGGCGGGGCTAAGGCTTCTTTGCCATCACCATAGAGACAGTCCCCCCACCGCAAGAGTGGGCGGAGCTTGGGATGGGCCTGCTGACAAGACTGAGCCAATGGCAGAGATCCGGCCCGCCAGGCAGATGACACAGGGCCCTCCATTGTGACCTATGACCCCTAGTGGCCACAGGATTTGAGCACACCCCGGGAAAGGCTACGCAGGCACAAGGGAGCCCCTGGTGCGGACTGCTTCAGGGCATTGGCAGAGCACGCCAGGTACCTCTTTCCCACTTGCCTGAGGATATCAGTAGGCAAGGCATCCCCACTCAGCATCTCTTGCCTCTCTCTGTCTCTCTCTGCTTGTCTTCGTTCTCTGAAATCTCTTCCTTCTCCCCCTTGTCACTTCACACCTTGGAGTGCCTGACAGAGGGCCTTGAGACGAAAGAACAAAGGGGGAAGGCCTCTGGCTCTACTGCTTGCCCATGGGGAGAGAAGTTCTGGTAGTCCATCTGGAAGGTCCAGAGAGTAGTGATTGATTGGGGAGCTACATCACGGGCGGACCTGGCCAGGTGAAGCTCCCTGACAAGTGGCAGCCTCTCCGGAGACTACTAATTCCGCTGATAACATTCTATGCAAATAACCGGCTGAGTGCCATGGGCAGAAAACATTGACACATACCTGCCAGAGGCCTATTCTGAGTCTGAAGAGTCCACCCTGGTCTCCAGCAACTCATCATCTCAGCACACACTTTGCCTGCACGCATGGAAACCGCCTCTCTCCACGAATGTCTTCACCTGCTAGGAAACACACGATGTCACTCAGCCAAAGGAGAGCACAGGCAAAGTCAACTGAAGCCCCCATTTTCAAGATTTTGCCCTCTGCTGCTCCACAGCCTCCGGTGGCACACTGCATGTGCGTCACTTCTCGGTAGACAAGGCCGAAATCCGGGCATCCAGGGCCCCAGCCGTCCACAGTCTACGGATGGCGGCATATGGATCACCTCTTTGCCTCGTACAGCAGGGAGGCCTGGGCCCTAGACTGGCTCCGCTAGAGCTCCACGACCTCAGCTATTTTCCCTGACCTTTGACCCGTGCCCTCGTGAGTGTGTCGTCTCCACTTCCACTTCTCTTCCCACCACACTGAATCCGCCACCTGCGGATACCTGAGCGTGGACATCAACATCTATCACTGGCTGCAGTGTCACAGGTCACTAGGTGTCTAGGCTCAGGCTGACCTTGGCTGTCTTCTGCCCAGGCAAGGAGCCTAATCCTTCCAAGGAAATCAGGACACGTGCTCACTGGCCGACATCCTTTCTTTCATCCACACAGCGGTCTAGATGAGGGGAAAGAGGCCAGGTAGGCCAGGTGAAGGCTGAGTGTGGGGCCTAAGGCTTCTTTCCCAATCACCATGGTGACAGCCACCGGAAGGCTGGGCGGAACTTCTGACGGGGACGAGTCACAAACACTCAGCCAATGGGAGAGGTCCAGCCTAACCGGCCAGTTCCGCAGAGCCCTCCATTTTACCCATGGACAGACAACGGCCCCTTGCGTCTTTGGCCACAAAATCGAGGGCACCCAGGGAATAACTTCACAGTAGGCAACCCCTGATGTGAACACGTTCGACACACCGGGACAGCAGGCAGGTACCTCTTTTCCACTTACGCTAGGATATCACTAGGCAAGGCGCCCTTCCTCAGCATCTCTGGCCTCTCTGTAGGTGTTCACTCAGAGGAATCTCTTCGTTCTACCCCTGAGACACATCACAAGTATGAGGGGCCTGAGAGAGAGCCTAGAGATGGAACGGGGGAGGGTTCCGGCTGTACTGCTTCCCCGTGGGTAGAAAATAGCAGGTAGTCTCTCTGGAAGGTCTTAGCTTCTGTTGACTGACACGCGCAATACAGTAGGGGCGGACCCTGGCCAGGTGGAGCTTGTGGGCAGATGCAACCTCTCCGGCGACGAATAATTGCGCTGCTGCTTTGTATGGTGAAAACCTCCCCCCGCCAAGGGGGATGGGTAGAGAACATTGACCCACACCCGCCAGGGACCTTTCCTGGGACTAAAGATCCCAACGTGGTCTCAACGTCGTCACCCACTCAACACACACCTTTCCTGCACACGTAATCCTGCCTTTCTCCGTCAGGGCCCTATCCTACCAGGAAAAAAAGCAAGCCGCTCAAAAAGGCCGATGCCAGGGAAATCGAGGAAACACTGCCAGTTCCCAAATTTTGGCTGTCTACATGTCCCCGCCTGCGGTGCAAGGCTGCCTATGTGGCCGGGCTCCGAAGGCAAGGCCGAAATCCTGGCAGCCTGGGCCCCAGCAGTGCAATGGTTGATGGACGTGGGGACACGGATGACCTGTTCGCCACATCCTTAGGCCCTTCACTGGCTCGCCATTCAGCTCCACGACGTCCACTACTGGCCCTGGCCTTTGCTTTGGCTGGTGCCCCATTAAACGTGTGCTCCGGAGCGATGTTTCTCCACCCATCACTAGCATTCTGCCACCAGGGGATATGTGAGTGTGGGAGTCACCATTTGTCACTGGCAGCAGTGTCACAAGTCACTAGACTTCCAGCTACCCGCTGACCTAGGCTGCCTTCTGCCCCAGGCAAGGTCCCGAATCCTTTATCCCAGATGCTGACACCTGGGCACTGGCGGACATTGATTTTTATCAACACAGAGGTCTGAGTGAGGGTCAGAGGGCCAGGTAGGTGAAGTCAAGGCCAGGTGGGCGGGGCTAAGGCTTCTTTGCCATCACCATAGAGACAGTCCCCCCACCGCAAGAGTGGGCGGAGCTTGGGATGGGCCTGCTGACAAGACTGAGCCAATGGCAGAGATCCGGCCCGCCAGGCAGATGACACAGGGCCCTCCATTGTGACCTATGACCCCTAGTGGCCACAGGATTTGAGCACACCCCGGGAAAGGCTACGCAGGCACAAGGGAGCCCCTGGTGCGGACTGCTTCAGGGCATTGGCAGAGCACGCCAGGTATCTCTTTCCCACTTTCCTGAGGATATCAGTAGGCAAGGCATCCCCACTCAGCATCTCTTGCCTCTCTCTGTCTCTCTCTGCTTGTCTTCGTTCTCTGAAATCTCTTCCTTCTCCCCCTCGTCACTTCACACCTTGGAGTGCCTGACAGAGGGCCTTGAGGCGAAAGAACAAAGGGGGAAGGCCTCTGGCTCTACTGCTTGCCCATGGGGAGAGAAGTTCTGGTAGTCCATCTGGAAGGTCCAGAGAGTAGTGATTGATTGGGGAGCTACATCACGGGCGGACCTGGCCAGGTGAAGCTCCCTGACAAGTGGCAGCCTCTCCGCAGACTACTAATTCCGCTGATAACATTCTATGCAAATAACCGGCTGAGTGCCATGGGCAGAAAACATTGACACATACCTGCCAGAGGCCTATTCTGAGTCTGAAGAGTCCACCCTGGTCTCCAGCAACTCATCATCTCAGCACACACTTTGCCTGCACGCATGGAAACCGCCTCTCTCCACGAATGTCTTCACCTGCTAGGAAACACACGATGTCACTCAGCCAAAGGAGAGCACAGGCAAAGTCAACTGAAGCCCCCATTTTCAAGATTTTGCCCTCTGCTGCTCCACAGCCTCCGGTGGCACACTGCATGTGCGTCACTTCTCGGTAGACAAGGCCGAAATCCGGGCATCCAGGGCCCCAGCCGTCCACAGTCTACGGATGGCGGCATATGGATCACCTCTTTGCCTCGTACAGCAGGGAGGCCTGGGCCCTAGACTGGCTCCGCTAGAGCTCCACGACCTCAGCTATTTTCCCTGACCTTTGACCCGTGCCCTCGTGAGTGTGTCGTCTCCACTTCCACTTCTCTTCCCACCACACTGAATCCGCCACCTGCGGATACCTGAGCGTGGACATCAACATCTATCACTGGCTGCAGTGTCACAGGTCACTAGGTGTCTAGGCTCAGGCTGACCTTGGCTGTCTTCTGCCCAGGCAAGGAGCCTAATCCTTCCAAGGAAATCAGGACACGTGCTCACTGGCCGACATCCTTTCTTTCATCCACACAGCGGTCTAGATGAGGGGAAAGAGGCCAGGTAGGCCAGGTGAAGGCTGAGTGTGGGGCCTAAGCCTTCTTTCCCAATCACCATGGTGACAGCCACCGGAAGGCTGGGCGGAACTTCTGACGGGGACGAGTCACAAACACTCAGCCAATGGGAGAGGTCCAGCCTAACCGGCCAGTTCCGCAGAGCCCTCCATTTTACCCATGGACAGACAACGGCCCCTTGCGTCTTTGGCCACAAAATCGAGGGCACCCAGGGAATAACTTCACAGTAGGCAACCCCTGATGTGAACACGTTCGACACACCGGGACAGCAGGCAGGTACCTCTTTTCCACTTACGCTAGGATATCACTAGGCAAGGCGCCCTTCCTCAGCATCTCTGGCCTCTCTGTAGGTGTTCACTCAGAGGAATCTCTTCGTTCTACCCCTGAGACACATCACAAGTATGAGGGGCCTGAGAGAGAGCCTAGAGATGGAACGGGGGAGGGTTCCGGCTGCACTGCTTCCCCGTGGGTAGAAAATAGCAGGTAGTCTCTCTGGAAGGTCTTAGCTTCTGTTGACTGACACGCGCAATACAGTAGGGGCGGACCCTGGCCAGGTGGAGCTTGTGGGCAGATGCAACCTCTCCGGCGATGAATAATTGCGCTGCTGCTTTGTATGGTGAAAACCTCCCCCCGCCAAGGGGGATGGGTAGAGAACATTGACCCACACCCGCCAGGGGCCTTTCCTGGGACTAAAGATCCCAACGTGGTCTCAACGTCGTCACCCACTCAACACACACCTTTCCTGCACACGTAATCCTGCCTTTCTCCGTCAGGGCCCTATCCTACCAGGAAAAAAAGCAAGCCGCTCAAAAAGGCCGATGCCAGGGAAATCGAGGAAACACTGCCAGTTCCCAAATCTTGGCTGTCTACATGTCCCCGCCTGCGGTGCAAGGCTGCCTATGTGGCCGGGCTCCGAAGGCAAGGCCGAAATCCTGGCAGCCTGGGCCCCAGCAGTGCAATGGTTGATGGACGTGGGGACACGGATGACCTGTTCGCCACATCCTTAGGCCCTTCACTGGCTCGCCATTCAGCTCCACGACGTCCACTACTGGCCCTGGCCTTTGCTTTGGCTGGTGCCCCATTAAACGTGTGCTCCGGAGCCATGTTTCTCCACCCATCACTAGCATCCTGCCACCAGGGGATATGTGAGTGTGGGAGTCACCATTTGTCACTGGCAGCAGTGTCACAAGTCACTAGACTTCCAGCTACCCGCTGACCTAGGCTGCCTTCTGCCCCAGGCAAGGTCCCGAATCCTTTATCCCAGATGCTGACACCTGGGCACTGGCGGACATTGATTTTTATCAACACAGAGGTCTGAGTGAGGGTCAGAGGGCCAGGTAGGTGAAGTCAAGGCCAGGTGGGCGGGGCTAAGGCTTCTTTGCCATCACCATAGAGACAGTCCCCCCACCGCAAGAGTGGGCGGAGCTTGGGATGGGCCTGCTGACAAGACTGAGCCAATGGCAGAGATCCGGCCCGCCAGGCAGATGACACAGGGCCCTCCATTGTGACCTATGACCCCTAGTGGCCACAGGATTTGAGCACACCCCGGGAAAGGCTACGCAGGCACAAGGGAGCCCCTGGTGCGGACTGCTTCAGGGCATTGGCAGAGCACGCCAGGTACCTCTTTCCCACTTGCCTGAGGATATCAGTAGGCAAGGCATCCCCACTCAGCATCTCTTGCCTCTCTCTGTCTCTCTCTGCTTGTCTTCGTTCTCTGAAATCTCTTCCTTCTCCCCCTTGTCACTTCACACCTTGGAGTGCCTGACAGAGGGCCTTGAGACGAAAGAACAAAGGGGGAAGGCCTCTGGCTCTACTGCTTGCCCATGGGGAGAGAAGTTCTGGTAGTCCATCTGGAAGGTCCAGAGAGTAGTGATTGATTGGGGAGCTACATCACGGGCGGACCTGGCTAGGTGAAGCTCCCTGACAATTGGCAGCCTCTCCGGAGACTACTAATTCCGCTGATAACATTCTATGCAAATAACCGGCTGAGTGCCATGGGCAGAAAACATTGACACATACCTGCCAGAGGCCTATTCTGAGTCTGAAGAGTCCACCCTGGTCTCCAGCAACTCATCATCTCAGCACACACTTTGCCTGCACGCATGGAAACCGCCTCTCTCCACGAATGTCTTCACCTGCTAGGAAACACACGATGTCACTCAGCCAAAGGAGAGCACAGGCAAAGTCAACTGAAGCCCCCATTTTCAAGATTTTGCCCTCTGCTGCTCCACAGCCTCCGGTGGCACACTGCATGTGCGTCACTTCTCGGTAGACAAGGCCGAAATCCGGGCATCCAGGGCCCCAGCCGTCCACAGTCTACGGATGGCGGCATATGGATCACCTCTTTGCCTCGTACAGCAGGGAGGCCTGGGCCCTAGACTGGCTCCGCTAGAGCTCCACGACCTCAGCTATTTTCCCTGACCTTTGACCCGTGCCCTCGTGAGTGTGTCGTCTCCACTTCCACTTCTCTTCCCACCACACTGAATCCGCCACCTGCGGATACCTGAGCGTGGACATCAACATCTATCACTGGCTGCAGTGTCACAGGTCACTAGGTGTCTAGGCTCAGGCTGACCTTGGCTGTCTTCTGCCCAGGCAAGGAGCCTAATCCTTCCAGGGAAATGAGGACACGTGCTCACTGGCCGACATCCTTTCTTTCATCCACACAGCGGTCTAGATGAGGGGAAAGAGGCCAGGTAGGCCAGGTGAAGGCTGAGTGTGGGGCCTAAGGCTTCCTTCCCAATCACCATGGTGACAGCCACCGCAAGGCTGGGCGGAACTTCTGACGGGGACGAGTCACAAACACTCAGCCAATGGGAGAGGTCCAGCCTAACCGGCCAGTTCCGCAGAGCCCTCCATTTTACCCATGGACAGACAACGGCCCCTTGCGTCTTTGGCCACAAAATCGAGGGCACCCAGGGAATAACTTCACAGTAGGCAACCCCTGATGTGAACACGTTCGACACACCGGGACAGCAGGCAGGTACCTCTTTTCCACTTACGCTAGGATATCACTAGGCAAGGCGCCCTTCCTCAGCATCTCTGGCCTCTCTGTAGGTGTTGACTCAGAGGAATCTCTTCGTTCTACCCCTGAGACACATCACAAGTATGAGGGGCCTGAGAGAGAGCCTAGAGATGGAACGGGGGAGGGTTCCGGCTGTACTGCTTCCCCGTGGGTAGAAAATAGCAGGTAGTCTCTCTGGAAGGTCTTAGCTTCTGTTGACTGACACGCGCAATACAGTAGGGGCGGACCCTGGCCAGGTGGAGCTTGTGGGCAGATGCAACCTCTCCGGCGACGAATAATTGCGCTGCTGCTTTGTATGGTGAAAACCTCCCCCCGCCAAGGGGGATGGGTAGAGAACATTGACCCACACCCGCCAGGGGCCTTTCCTGGGACTAAAGATCCCAACGTGGTCTCAACGTCGTCTCCCACTCAACACACACCTTTCCTGCACACGTAATCCTGCCTTTCTCCGTCAGGGCCCTATCCTACCAGGAAAAAAAGCAAGCCGCTCAAAAAGGCCGATGCCAGGGAAATCGAGGAAACACTGCCACTTTCCAAATTTTTGCTGTCTACACGTCCCCGCCTCCGGTGCAAGGCTGCCTATGTGGCCGGGCTCCGAAGGCAAGGCCGAAATCCTGGCAGCCTGGGCCCCAGCAGTGCAATGGTTGATGGACGTGGGGACACGGATGACCTGTTCGCCACATCCTTAGGCCCTTCACTGGCTCGCCATTCAGCTCCACGACGTCCACTACTGGCCCTGGCCTTTGCTTTGGCTGGTGCCCCATTAAACGTGTGCTCCGGAGCCATGTTTCTCCACCCATCACTAGCATCCTGCCACCAGGGGATATGTGAGTGTGGGAGTCACCATTTGTCACTGGCAGCAGTGTCACAAGTCACTAGACTTCCAGCTACCCGCTGACCTAGGCTGCCTTCTGCCCCAGGCAAGGTCCCGAATCCTTTATCCCAGATGCTGACACCTGGGCACTGGCGGACATTGATTTTTATCAACACAGAGGTCTGAGTGAGGGTCAGAGGGCCAGGTAGGTGAAGTCAAGGCCAGGTGGGCGGGGCTAAGGCTTCTTTGCCATCACCATAGAGACAGTCCCCCCACCGCAAGAGTGGGCGGAGCTTGGGATGGGCCTGCTGACAAGACTGAGCCAATGGCAGAGATCCGGCCCGCCAGGCAGATGACACAGGGCCCTCCATTGTGACCTATGACCCCTAGTGGCCACAGGATTTGAGCACACCCCGGGAAAGGCTACGCAGGCACAAGGGAGCCCCTGGTGCGGACTGCTTCAGGGCATTGGCAGAGCACGCCAGGTACCTCTTTCCCACTTGCCTGAGGATATCAGTAGGCAAGGCATCCCCACTCAGCATCTCTTGCCTCTCTCTGTCTCTCTCTGCTTGTCTTCGTTCTCTGAAATCTCTTCCTTCTCCCCCTTGTCACTTCACACCTTGGAGTGCCTGACAGAGGGCCTTGAGACGAAAGAACAAAGGGGGAAGGCCTCTGGCTCTACTGCTTGCCCATGGGGAGAGAAGTTCTGGTAGTCCATCTGGAAGGTCCAGAGAGTAGTGATTGATTGGGGAGCTACATCACGGGCGGACCTGGCCAGGTGAAGCTCCCTGACAAGTGGCAGCCTCTCCGGAGACTACTAATTCCGCTGATAACATTCTATGCAAATAACCGGCTGAGTGCCATGGGCAGAAAACATTGACACATACCTGCCAGAGGCCTATTCTGAGTCTGAAGAGTCCACCCTGGTCTCCAGCAACTCATCATCTCAGCACACACTTTGCCTGCACGCATGGAAACCGCCTCTCTCCACGAATGTCTTCACCTGCTAGGAAACACACGATGTCACTCAGCCAAAGGAGAGCACAGGCAAAGTCAACTGAAGCCCCCATTTTCAAGATTTTGCCCTCTGCTGCTCCACAGCCTCCGGTGGCACACTGCATGTGCGTCACTTCTCGGTAGACAAGGCCGAAATCCGGGCATCCAGGGCCCCAGCCGTCCACAGTCTACGGATGGCGGCATATGGATCACCTCTTTGCCTCGTACAGCAGGGAGGCCTGGGCCCTAGACTGGCTCCGCTAGAGCTCCACGACCTCAGCTATTTTCCCTGACCTTTGACCCGTGCCCTCGTGAGTGTGTCGTCTCCACTTCCACTTCTCTTCCCACCACACTGAATCCGCCACCTGCGGATACCTGAGCGTGGACATCAACATCTATCACTGGCTGCAGTGTCACAGGTCACTAGGTGTCTAGGCTCAGGCTGACCTTGGCTGTCTTCTGCCCAGGCAAGGAGCCTAATCCTTCCAAGGAAATCAGGACACGTGCTCACTGGCCGACATCCTTTCTTTCATCCACACAGCGGTCTAGATGAGGGGAAAGAGGCCAGGTAGGCCAGGTGAAGGCTGAGTGTGGGGCCTAAGGCTTCTTTCCCAATCACCATGGTGACAGCCACCGGAAGGCTGGGCGGAACTTCTGACGGGGACGAGTCACAAACACTCAGCCAATGGGAGAGGTCCAGCCTAACCGGCCAGTTCCGCAGAGCCCTCCATTTTACCCATGGACAGACAACGGCCCCTTGCGTCTTTGGCCACAAAATCGAGGGCACCCAGGGAATAACTTCACAGTAGGCAACCCCTGATGTGAACACGTTCGACACACCGGGACAGCAGGCAGGTACCTCTTTTCCACTTACGCTAGGATATCACTAGGCAAGGCGCCCTTCCTCAGCATCTCTGGCCTCTCTGTAGGTGTTCACTCAGAGGAATCTCTTCGTTCTACCCCTGAGACACATCACAAGTATGAGGGGCCTGAGAGAGAGCCTAGAGATGGAACGGGGGAGGGTTCCGGCTGTACTGCTTCCCCGTGGGTAGAAAATAGCAGGTAGTCTCTCTGGAAGGTCTTAGCTTCTGTTGACTGACACGCGCAATACAGTAGGGGCGGACCCTGGCCAGGTGGAGCTTGTGGGCAGATGCAACCTCTCCGGCGACGAATAATTGCGCTGCTGCTTTGTATGGTGAAAACCTCCCCCCGCCAAGGGGGATGGGTAGAGAACATTGACCCACACCCGCCAGGGGCCTTTCCTGGGACTAAAGATCCCAACGTGGTCTCAACGTCGTCTCCCACTCAACACACACCTTTCCTGCACACGTAATCCTGCCTTTCTCCGTCAGGGCCCTATCCTACCAGGAAAAAAAGCAAGCCGCTCAAAAAGGCCGATGCCAGGGAAATCGAGGAAACACTGCCACTTTCCAAATTTTTGCTGTCTACACGTCCCCGCCTCCGGTGCAAGGCTGCCTATGTGGCCGGGCTCCGAAGGCAAGGCCGAAATCCTGGCAGCCTGGGCCCCAGCAGTGCAATGGTTGATGGACGTGGGGACACGGATGACCTGTTCGCCACATCCTTAGGCCCTTCACTGGCTCGCCATTCAGCTCCACGACGTCGACTACTGGCCCTGGCCTTTGCTTTGGCTGGTGCCCCATTAAACGTGTGCTCCGGAGCCATGTTTCTCCACCCATCACTAGCATCCTGCCACCAGGGGATATGTGAGTGTGGGAGTCACCATTTGTCACTGGCAGCAGTGTCACAAGTCACTAGACTTCCAGCTACCCGCTGACCTAGGCTGCCTTCTGCCCCAGGCAAGGTCCCGAATCCTTTATCCCAGATGCTGACACCTGGGCACTGGCGGACATTGATTTTTATCAACACAGAGGTCTGAGTGAGGGTCAGAGGGCCAGGTAGGTGAAGTCAAGGCCAGGTGGGCGGGGCTAAGGCTTCTTTGCCATCACCATAGAGACAGTCCCCCCACCGCAAGAGTGGGCGGAGCTTGGGATGGGCCTGCTGACAAGACTGAGCCAATGGCAGAGATCCGGCCCGCCAGGCAGATGACACAGGGCCCTCCATTGTGACCTATGACCCCTAGTGGCCACAGGATTTGAGCACACCCCGGGAAAGGCTACGCAGGCACAAGGGAGCCCCTGGTGCGGACTGCTTCAGGGCATTGGCAGAGCACGCCAGGTACCTCTTTCCCACTTGCCTGAGGATATCAGTAGGCAAGGCATCCCCACTCAGCATCTCTTGCCTCTCTCTGTCTCTCTCTGCTTGTCTTCGTTCTCTGAAATCTCTTCCTTCTCCCCCTTGTCACTTCACACCTTGGAGTGCCTGACAGAGGGCCTTGAGACGAAAGAACAAAGGGGGAAGGCCTCTGGCTCTACTGCTTGCCCATGGGGAGAGAAGTTCTGGTAGTCCATCTGGAAGGTCCAGAGAGTAGTGATTGATTGGGGAGCTACATCACGGGCGGACCTGGCCAGGTGAAGCTCCCTGACAAGTGGCAGCCTCTCCGGAGACTACTAATTCCGCTGATAACATTCTATGCAAATAACCGGCTGAGTGCCATGGGCAGAAAACATTGACACATACCTGCCAGAGGCCTATTCTGAGTCTGAAGAGTCCACCCTGGTCTCCAGCAACTCATCATCTCAGCACACACTTTGCCTGCACGCATGGAAACCGCCTCTCTCCACGAATGTCTTCACCTGCTAGGAAACACACGATGTCACTCAGCCAAAGGAGAGCACAGGCAAAGTCAACTGAAGCCCCCATTTTCAAGATTTTGCCCTCTGCTGCTCCACAGCCTCCGGTGGCACACTGCATGTGCGTCACTTCTCGGTAGACAAGGCCGAAATCCGGGCATCCAGGGCCCCAGCCGTCCACAGTCTACGGATGGCGGCATATGGATCACCTCTTTGCCTCGTACAGCAGGGAGGCCTGGGCCCTAGACTGGCTCCGCTAGAGCTCCACGACCTCAGCTATTTTCCCTGACCTTTGACCCGTGCCCTCGTGAGTGTGTCGTCTCCACTTCCACTTCTCTTCCCACCACACTGAATCCGCCACCTGCGGATACCTGAGCGTGGACATCAACATCTATCACTGGCTGCAGTGTCACAGGTCACTAGGTGTCTAGGCTCAGGCTGACCTTGGCTGTCTTCTGCCCAGGCAAGGAGCCTAATCCTTCCAGGGAAATGAGGACACGTGCTCACTGGCCGACATCCTTTCTTTCATCCACACAGCGGTCTAGATGAGGGGAAAGAGGCCAGGTAGGCCAGGTGAAGGCTGAGTGTGGGGCCTAAGGCTTCTTTCCCAATCACCATGGTGACAGCCACCGGAAGGCTGGGCGGAACTTCTGACGGGGACGAGTCACAAACACTCAGCCAATGGGAGAGGTCCAGCCTAACCGACCAGTTCCGCAGAGCCCTCCATTTTACCCATGGACAGACAACGGCCCCTTGCGTCTTTGGCCACAAAATCGAGGGCACCCAGGGAATAACTTCACAGTAGGCAACCCCTGATGTGAACACGTTCGACACACCGGGACAGCAGGCAGGTACCTCTTTTCCACTTACGCTAGGATATCACTAGGCAAGGCGCCCTTCCTCAGCATCTCTGGCCTCTCTGTAGGTGTTCACTCAGAGGAATCTCTTCGTTCTACCCCTGAGACACATCACAAGTATGAGGGGCCTGAGAGAGAGCCTAGACATGGAACGGGGGAGGGTTCCGGCTGTACTGCTTCCCCGTGGGTAGAAAATAGCAGGTAGTCTCTCTGGAAGGTCTTAGCTTCTGTTGACTGACACGCGCAATACAGTAGGGGCGGACCCTGGCCAGGTGGAGCTTGTGGGCAGATGCAACCTCTCCGGCGACGAATAATTGCGCTGCTGCTTTGTATGGTGAAAACCTCCCCCCGCCAAGGGGGATGGGTAGAGAACATTGACCCACACCCGCCAGGGGCCTTTCCTGGGACTAAAGATCCCAACGTGGTCTCAACGTCGTCTCCCACTCAACACACACCTTTCCTGCACACGTAATCCTGCCTTTCTCCGTCAGGGCCCTATCCTACCAGGAAAAAAAGCAAGCCGCTCAAAAAGGCCGATGCCAGGGAAATCGAGGAAACACTGCCACTTTCCAAATTTTTGCTGTCTACACGTCCCCGCCTCCGGTGCAAGGCTGCCTATGTGGCCGGGCTCCGAAGGCAAGGCCGAAATCCTGGCAGCCTGGGCCCCAGCAGTGCAATGGTTGATGGACGTGGGGACACGGATGACCTGTTCGCCACATCCTTAGGCCCTTCACTGGCTCGCCATTCAGCTCCACGACGTCCACTACTGGCCCTGGCCTTTGCTTTGGCTGGTGCCCCATTAAACGTGTGCTCCGGAGCCATGTTTCTCCACCCATCACTAGCATCCTGCCACCAGGGGATATGTGAGTGTGGGAGTCATCATTTGTCACTGGCAGCAGTGTCACAAGTCACTAGACTTCCAGCTACCCGCTGACCTAGGCTGCCTTCTGCCCCAGGCAAGGTCCCGAATCCTTTATCCCAGATGCTGACACCTGGGCACTGGCGGACATTGATTTTTATCAACACAGAGGTCTGAGTGAGGGTCAGAGGGCCAGGTAGGTGAAGTCAAGGCCAGGTGGGCGGGGCTAAGGCTTCTTTGCCATCACCATAGAGACAGTCCCCCCACCGCAAGAGTGGGCGGAGCTTGGGATGGGCCTGCTGACAAGACTGAGCCAATGGCAGAGATCCGGCCCGCCAGGCAGATGACACAGGGCCCTCCATTGTGACCTATGACCCCTAGTGGCCACAGGATTTGAGCACACCCCGGGAAAGGCTACGCAGGCACAAGGGAGCCCCTGGTGCGGACTGCTTCAGGGCATTGGCAGAGCACGCCAGGTATCTCTTTCCCACTTTCCTGAGGATATCAGTAGGCAAGGCATCCCCACTCAGCATCTCTTGCCTCTCTCTGTCTCTCTCTGCTTGTCTTCGTTCTCTGAAATCTCTTCCTTCTCCCCCTCGTCACTTCACACCTTGGAGTGCCTGACAGAGGGCCTTGAGGCGAAAGAACAAAGGGGGAAGGCCTCTGGCTCTACTGCTTGCCCATGGGGAGAGAAGTTCTGGTAGTCCATCTGGAAGGTCCAGAGAGTAGTGATTGATTGGGGAGCTACATCACGGGCGGACCTGGCCAGGTGAAGCTCCCTGACAAGTGGCAGCCTCTCCGCAGACTACTAATTCCGCTGATAACATTCTATGCAAATAACCGGCTGAGTGCCATGGGCAGAAAACATTGACACATACCTGCCAGAGGCCTATTCTGAGTCTGAAGAGTCCACCCTGGTCTCCAGCAACTCATCATCTCAGCACACACTTTGCCTGCACGCATGGAAACCGCCTCTCTCCACGAATGTCTTCACCTGCTAGGAAACACACGATGTCACTCAGCCAAAGGAGAGCACAGGCAAAGTCAACTGAAGCCCCCATTTTCAAGATTTTGCCCTCTGCTGCTCCACAGCCTCCGGTGGCACACTGCATGTGCGTCACTTCTCGGTAGACAAGGCCGAAATCCGGGCATCCAGGGCCCCAGCCGTCCACAGTCTACGGATGGCGGCATATGGATCACCTCTTTGCCTCGTACAGCAGGGAGGCCTGGGCCCTAGACTGGCTCCGCTAGAGCTCCACGACCTCAGCTATTTTCCCTGACCTTTGACCCGTGCCCTCGTGAGTGTGTCGTCTCCACTTCCACTTCTCTTCCCACCACACTGAATCCGCCACCTGCGGATACCTGAGCGTGGACATCAACATCTATCACTGGCTGCAGTGTCACAGGTCACTAGGTGTCTAGGCTCAGGCTGACCTTGGCTGTCTTCTGCCCAGGCAAGGAGCCTAATCCTTCCAAGGAAATCAGGACACGTGCTCACTGGCCGACATCCTTTCTTTCATCCACACAGCGGTCTAGATGAGGGGAAAGAGGCCAGGTAGGCCAGGTGAAGGCTGAGTGTGGGGCCTAAGCCTTCTTTCCCAATCACCATGGTGACAGCCACCGGAAGGCTGGGCGGAACTTCTGACGGGGACGAGTCACAAACACTCAGCCAATGGGAGAGGTCCAGCCTAACCGGCCAGTTCCGCAGAGCCCTCCATTTTACCCATGGACAGACAACGGCCCCTTGCGTCTTTGGCCACAAAATCGAGGGCACCCAGGGAATAACTTCACAGTAGGCAACCCCTGATGTGAACACGTTCGACACACCGGGACAGCAGGCAGGTACCTCTTTTCCACTTACGCTAGGATATCACTAGGCAAGGCGCCCTTCCTCAGCATCTCTGGCCTCTCTGTAGGTGTTCACTCAGAGGAATCTCTTCGTTCTACCCCTGAGACACATCACAAGTATGAGGGGCCTGAGAGAGAGCCTAGAGATGGAACGGGGGAGGGTTCCGGCTGCACTGCTTCCCCGTGGGTAGAAAATAGCAGGTAGTCTCTCTGGAAGGTCTTAGCTTCTGTTGACTGACACGCGCAATACAGTAGGGGCGGACCCTGGCCAGGTGGAGCTTGTGGGCAGATGCAACCTCTCCGGCGATGAATAATTGCGCTGCTGCTTTGTATGGTGAAAACCTCCCCCCGCCAAGGGGGATGGGTAGAGAACATTGACCCACACCCGCCAGGGGCCTTTCCTGGGACTAAAGATCCCAACGTGGTCTCAACGTCGTCACCCACTCAACACACACCTTTCCTGCACACGTAATCCTGCCTTTCTCCGTCAGGGCCCTATCCTACCAGGAAAAAAAGCAAGCCGCTCAAAAAGGCCGATGCCAGGGAAATCGAGGAAACACTGCCAGTTCCCAAATCTTGGCTGTCTACATGTCCCCGCCTGCGGTGCAAGGCTGCCTATGTGGCCGGGCTCCGAAGGCAAGGCCGAAATCCTGGCAGCCTGGGCCCCAGCAGTGCAATGGTTGATGGACGTGGGGACACGGATGACCTGTTCGCCACATCCTTAGGCCCTTCACTGGCTCGCCATTCAGCTCCACGACGTCCACTACTGGCCCTGGCCTTTGCTTTGGCTGGTGCCCCATTAAACGTGTGCTCCGGAGCCATGTTTCTCCACCCATCACTAGCATCCTGCCACCAGGGGATATGTGAGTGTGGGAGTCACCATTTGTCACTGGCAGCAGTGTCACAAGTCACTAGACTTCCAGCTACCCGCTGACCTAGGCTGCCTTCTGCCCCAGGCAAGGTCCCGAATCCTTTATCCCAGATGCTGACACCTGGGCACTGGCGGACATTGATTTTTATCAACACAGAGGTCTGAGTGAGGGTCAGAGGGCCAGGTAGGTGAAGTCAAGGCCAGGTGGGCGGGGCTAAGGCTTCTTTGCCATCACCATAGAGACAGTCCCCCCACCGCAAGAGTGGGCGGAGCTTGGGATGGGCCTGCTGACAAGACTGAGCCAATGGCAGAGATCCGGCCCGCCAGGCAGATGACACAGGGCCCTCCATTGTGACCTATGACCCCTAGTGGCCACAGGATTTGAGCACACCCCGGGAAAGGCTACGCAGGCACAAGGGAGCCCCTGGTGCGGACTGCTTCAGGGCATTGGCAGAGCACGCCAGGTACCTCTTTCCCACTTGCCTGAGGATATCAGTAGGCAAGGCATCCCCACTCAGCATCTCTTGCCTCTCTCTGTCTCTCTCTGCTTGTCTTCGTTCTCTGAAATCTCTTCCTTCTCCCCCTTGTCACTTCACACCTTGGAGTGCCTGACAGAGGGCCTTGAGACGAAAGAACAAAGGGGGAAGGCCTCTGGCTCTACTGCTTGCCCATGGGGAGAGAAGTTCTGGTAGTCCATCTGGAAGGTCCAGAGAGTAGTGATTGATTGGGGAGCTACATCACGGGCGGACCTGGCTAGGTGAAGCTCCCTGACAATTGGCAGCCTCTCCGGAGACTACTAATTCCGCTGATAACATTCTATGCAAATAACCGGCTGAGTGCCATGGGCAGAAAACATTGACACATACCTGCCAGAGGCCTATTCTGAGTCTGAAGAGTCCACCCTGGTCTCCAGCAACTCATCATCTCAGCACACACTTTGCCTGCACGCATGGAAACCGCCTCTCTCCACGAATGTCTTCACCTGCTAGGAAACACACGATGTCACTCAGCCAAAGGAGAGCACAGGCAAAGTCAACTGAAGCCCCCATTTTCAAGATTTTGCCCTCTGCTGCTCCACAGCCTCCGGTGGCACACTGCATGTGCGTCACTTCTCGGTAGACAAGGCCGAAATCCGGGCATCCAGGGCCCCAGCCGTCCACAGTCTACGGATGGCGGCATATGGATCACCTCTTTGCCTCGTACAGCAGGGAGGCCTGGGCCCTAGACTGGCTCCGCTAGAGCTCCACGACCTCAGCTATTTTCCCTGACCTTTGACCCGTGCCCTCGTGAGTGTGTCGTCTCCACTTCCACTTCTCTTCCCACCACACTGAATCCGCCACCTGCGGATACCTGAGCGTGGACATCAACATCTATCACTGGCTGCAGTGTCACAGGTCACTAGGTGTCTAGGCTCAGGCTGACCTTGGCTGTCTTCTGCCCAGGCAAGGAGCCTAATCCTTCCAGGGAAATGAGGACACGTGCTCACTGGCCGACATCCTTTCTTTCATCCACACAGCGGTCTAGATGAGGGGAAAGAGGCCAGGTAGGCCAGGTGAAGGCTGAGTGTGGGGCCTAAGGCTTCCTTCCCAATCACCATGGTGACAGCCACCGCAAGGCTGGGCGGAACTTCTGACGGGGACGAGTCACAAACACTCAGCCAATGGGAGAGGTCCAGCCTAACCGGCCAGTTCCGCAGAGCCCTCCATTTTACCCATGGACAGACAACGGCCCCTTGCGTCTTTGGCCACAAAATCGAGGGCACCCAGGGAATAACTTCACAGTAGGCAACCCCTGATGTGAACACGTTCGACACACCGGGACAGCAGGCAGGTACCTCTTTTCCACTTACGCTAGGATATCACTAGGCAAGGCGCCCTTCCTCAGCATCTCTGGCCTCTCTGTAGGTGTTGACTCAGAGGAATCTCTTCGTTCTACCCCTGAGACACATCACAAGTATGAGGGGCCTGAGAGAGAGCCTAGAGATGGAACGGGGGAGGGTTCCGGCTGTACTGCTTCCCCGTGGGTAGAAAATAGCAGGTAGTCTCTCTGGAAGGTCTTAGCTTCTGTTGACTGACACGCGCAATACAGTAGGGGCGGACCCTGGCCAGGTGGAGCTTGTGGGCAGATGCAACCTCTCCGGCGACGAATAATTGCGCTGCTGCTTTGTATGGTGAAAACCTCCCCCCGCCAAGGGGGATGGGTAGAGAACATTGACCCACACCCGCCAGGGGCCTTTCCTGGGACTAAAGATCCCAACGTGGTCTCAACGTCGTCTCCCACTCAACACACACCTTTCCTGCACACGTAATCCTGCCTTTCTCCGTCAGGGCCCTATCCTACCAGGAAAAAAAGCAAGCCGCTCAAAAAGGCCGATGCCAGGGAAATCGAGGAAACACTGCCACTTTCCAAATTTTTGCTGTCTACACGTCCCCGCCTCCGGTGCAAGGCTGCCTATGTGGCCGGGCTCCGAAGGCAAGGCCGAAATCCTGGCAGCCTGGGCCCCAGCAGTGCAATGGTTGATGGACGTGGGGACACGGATGACCTGTTCGCCACATCCTTAGGCCCTTCACTGGCTCGCCATTCAGCTCCACGACGTCCACTACTGGCCCTGGCCTTTGCTTTGGCTGGTGCCCCATTAAACGTGTGCTCCGGAGCCATGTTTCTCCACCCATCACTAGCATCCTGCCACCAGGGGATATGTGAGTGTGGGAGTCACCATTTGTCACTGGCAGCAGTGTCACAAGTCACTAGACTTCCAGCTACCCGCTGACCTAGGCTGCCTTCTGCCCCAGGCAAGGTCCCGAATCCTTTATCCCAGATGCTGACACCTGGGCACTGGCGGACATTGATTTTTATCAACACAGAGGTCTGAGTGAGGGTCAGAGGGCCAGGTAGGTGAAGTCAAGGCCAGGTGGGCGGGGCTAAGGCTTCTTTGCCATCACCATAGAGACAGTCCCCCCACCGCAAGAGTGGGCGGAGCTTGGGATGGGCCTGCTGACAAGACTGAGCCAATGGCAGAGATCCGGCCCGCCAGGCAGATGACACAGGGCCCTCCATTGTGACCTATGACCCCTAGTGGCCACAGGATTTGAGCACACCCCGGGAAAGGCTACGCAGGCACAAGGGAGCCCCTGGTGCGGACTGCTTCAGGGCATTGGCAGAGCACGCCAGGTACCTCTTTCCCACTTGCCTGAGGATATCAGTAGGCAAGGCATCCCCACTCAGCATCTCTTGCCTCTCTCTGTCTCTCTCTGCTTGTCTTCGTTCTCTGAAATCTCTTCCTTCTCCCCCTTGTCACTTCACACCTTGGAGTGCCTGACAGAGGGCCTTGAGACGAAAGAACAAAGGGGGAAGGCCTCTGGCTCTACTGCTTGCCCATGGGGAGAGAAGTTCTGGTAGTCCATCTGGAAGGTCCAGAGAGTAGTGATTGATTGGGGAGCTACATCACGGGCGGACCTGGCCAGGTGAAGCTCCCTGACAAGTGGCAGCCTCTCCGGAGACTACTAATTCCGCTGATAACATTCTATGCAAATAACCGGCTGAGTGCCATGGGCAGAAAACATTGACACATACCTGCCAGAGGCCTATTCTGAGTCTGAAGAGTCCACCCTGGTCTCCAGCAACTCATCATCTCAGCACACACTTTGCCTGCACGCATGGAAACCGCCTCTCTCCACGAATGTCTTCACCTGCTAGGAAACACACGATGTCACTCAGCCAAAGGAGAGCACAGGCAAAGTCAACTGAAGCCCCCATTTTCAAGATTTTGCCCTCTGCTGCTCCACAGCCTCCGGTGGCACACTGCATGTGCGTCACTTCTCGGTAGACAAGGCCGAAATCCGGGCATCCAGGGCCCCAGCCGTCCACAGTCTACGGATGGCGGCATATGGATCACCTCTTTGCCTCGTACAGCAGGGAGGCCTGGGCCCTAGACTGGCTCCGCTAGAGCTCCACGACCTCAGCTATTTTCCCTGACCTTTGACCCGTGCCCTCGTGAGTGTGTCGTCTCCACTTCCACTTCTCTTCCCACCACACTGAATCCGCCACCTGCGGATACCTGAGCGTGGACATCAACATCTATCACTGGCTGCAGTGTCACAGGTCACTAGGTGTCTAGGCTCAGGCTGACCTTGGCTGTCTTCTGCCCAGGCAAGGAGCCTAATCCTTCCAAGGAAATCAGGACACGTGCTCACTGGCCGACATCCTTTCTTTCATCCACACAGCGGTCTAGATGAGGGGAAAGAGGCCAGGTAGGCCAGGTGAAGGCTGAGTGTGGGGCCTAAGGCTTCTTTCCCAATCACCATGGTGACAGCCACCGGAAGGCTGGGCGGAACTTCTGACGGGGACGAGTCACAAACACTCAGCCAATGGGAGAGGTCCAGCCTAACCGGCCAGTTCCGCAGAGCCCTCCATTTTACCCATGGACAGACAACGGCCCCTTGCGTCTTTGGCCACAAAATCGAGGGCACCCAGGGAATAACTTCACAGTAGGCAACCCCTGATGTGAACACGTTCGACACACCGGGACAGCAGGCAGGTACCTCTTTTCCACTTACGCTAGGATATCACTAGGCAAGGCGCCCTTCCTCAGCATCTCTGGCCTCTCTGTAGGTGTTCACTCAGAGGAATCTCTTCGTTCTACCCCTGAGACACATCACAAGTATGAGGGGCCTGAGAGAGAGCCTAGAGATGGAACGGGGGAGGGTTCCGGCTGTACTGCTTCCCCGTGGGTAGAAAATAGCAGGTAGTCTCTCTGGAAGGTCTTAGCTTCTGTTGACTGACACGCGCAATACAGTAGGGGCGGACCCTGGCCAGGTGGAGCTTGTGGGCAGATGCAACCTCTCCGGCGACGAATAATTGCGCTGCTGCTTTGTATGGTGAAAACCTCCCCCCGCCAAGGGGGATGGGTAGAGAACATTGACCCACACCCGCCAGGGGCCTTTCCTGGGACTAAAGATCCCAACGTGGTCTCAACGTCGTCTCCCACTCAACACACACCTTTCCTGCACACGTAATCCTGCCTTTCTCCGTCAGGGCCCTATCCTACCAGGAAAAAAAGCAAGCCGCTCAAAAAGGCCGATGCCAGGGAAATCGAGGAAACACTGCCACTTTCCAAATTTTTGCTGTCTACACGTCCCCGCCTCCGGTGCAAGGCTGCCTATGTGGCCGGGCTCCGAAGGCAAGGCCGAAATCCTGGCAGCCTGGGCCCCAGCAGTGCAATGGTTGATGGACGTGGGGACACGGATGACCTGTTCGCCACATCCTTAGGCCCTTCACTGGCTCGCCATTCAGCTCCACGACGTCGACTACTGGCCCTGGCCTTTGCTTTGGCTGGTGCCCCATTAAACGTGTGCTCCGGAGCCATGTTTCTCCACCCATCACTAGCATCCTGCCACCAGGGGATATGTGAGTGTGGGAGTCACCATTTGTCACTGGCAGCAGTGTCACAAGTCACTAGACTTCCAGCTACCCGCTGACCTAGGCTGCCTTCTGCCCCAGGCAAGGTCCCGAATCCTTTATCCCAGATGCTGACACCTGGGCACTGGCGGACATTGATTTTTATCAACACAGAGGTCTGAGTGAGGGTCAGAGGGCCAGGTAGGTGAAGTCAAGGCCAGGTGGGCGGGGCTAAGGCTTCTTTGCCATCACCATAGAGACAGTCCCCCCACCGCAAGAGTGGGCGGAGCTTGGGATGGGCCTGCTGACAAGACTGAGCCAATGGCAGAGATCCGGCCCGCCAGGCAGATGACACAGGGCCCTCCATTGTGACCTATGACCCCTAGTGGCCACAGGATTTGAGCACACCCCGGGAAAGGCTACGCAGGCACAAGGGAGCCCCTGGTGCGGACTGCTTCAGGGCATTGGCAGAGCACGCCAGGTACCTCTTTCCCACTTGCCTGAGGATATCAGTAGGCAAGGCATCCCCACTCAGCATCTCTTGCCTCTCTCTGTCTCTCTCTGCTTGTCTTCGTTCTCTGAAATCTCTTCCTTCTCCCCCTTGTCACTTCACACCTTGGAGTGCCTGACAGAGGGCCTTGAGACGAAAGAACAAAGGGGGAAGGCCTCTGGCTCTACTGCTTGCCCATGGGGAGAGAAGTTCTGGTAGTCCATCTGGAAGGTCCAGAGAGTAGTGATTGATTGGGGAGCTACATCACGGGCGGACCTGGCCAGGTGAAGCTCCCTGACAAGTGGCAGCCTCTCCGGAGACTACTAATTCCGCTGATAACATTCTATGCAAATAACCGGCTGAGTGCCATGGGCAGAAAACATTGACACATACCTGCCAGAGGCCTATTCTGAGTCTGAAGAGTCCACCCTGGTCTCCAGCAACTCATCATCTCAGCACACACTTTGCCTGCACGCATGGAAACCGCCTCTCTCCACGAATGTCTTCACCTGCTAGGAAACACACGATGTCACTCAGCCAAAGGAGAGCACAGGCAAAGTCAACTGAAGCCCCCATTTTCAAGATTTTGCCCTCTGCTGCTCCACAGCCTCCGGTGGCACACTGCATGTGCGTCACTTCTCGGTAGACAAGGCCGAAATCCGGGCATCCAGGGCCCCAGCCGTCCACAGTCTACGGATGGCGGCATATGGATCACCTCTTTGCCTCGTACAGCAGGGAGGCCTGGGCCCTAGACTGGCTCCGCTAGAGCTCCACGACCTCAGCTATTTTCCCTGACCTTTGACCCGTGCCCTCGTGAGTGTGTCGTCTCCACTTCCACTTCTCTTCCCACCACACTGAATCCGCCACCTGCGGATACCTGAGCGTGGACATCAACATCTATCACTGGCTGCAGTGTCACAGGTCACTAGGTGTCTAGGCTCAGGCTGACCTTGGCTGTCTTCTGCCCAGGCAAGGAGCCTAATCCTTCCAGGGAAATGAGGACACGTGCTCACTGGCCGACATCCTTTCTTTCATCCACACAGCGGTCTAGATGAGGGGAAAGAGGCCAGGTAGGCCAGGTGAAGGCTGAGTGTGGGGCCTAAGGCTTCTTTCCCAATCACCATGGTGACAGCCACCGGAAGGCTGGGCGGAACTTCTGACGGGGACGAGTCACAAACACTCAGCCAATGGGAGAGGTCCAGCCTAACCGACCAGTTCCGCAGAGCCCTCCATTTTACCCATGGACAGACAACGGCCCCTTGCGTCTTTGGCCACAAAATCGAGGGCACCCAGGGAATAACTTCACAGTAGGCAACCCCTGATGTGAACACGTTCGACACACCGGGACAGCAGGCAGGTACCTCTTTTCCACTTACGCTAGGATATCACTAGGCAAGGCGCCCTTCCTCAGCATCTCTGGCCTCTCTGTAGGTGTTCACTCAGAGGAATCTCTTCGTTCTACCCCTGAGACACATCACAAGTATGAGGGGCCTGAGAGAGAGCCTAGACATGGAACGGGGGAGGGTTCCGGCTGTACTGCTTCCCCGTGGGTAGAAAATAGCAGGTAGTCTCTCTGGAAGGTCTTAGCTTCTGTTGACTGACACGCGCAATACAGTAGGGGCGGACCCTGGCCAGGTGGAGCTTGTGGGCAGATGCAACCTCTCCGGCGACGAATAATTGCGCTGCTGCTTTGTATGGTGAAAACCTCCCCCCGCCAAGGGGGATGGGTAGAGAACATTGACCCACACCCGCCAGGGGCCTTTCCTGGGACTAAAGATCCCAACGTGGTCTCAACGTCGTCTCCCACTCAACACACACCTTTCCTGCACACGTAATCCTGCCTTTCTCCGTCAGGGCCCTATCCTACCAGGAAAAAAAGCAAGCCGCTCAAAAAGGCCGATGCCAGGGAAATCGAGGAAACACTGCCACTTTCCAAATTTTTGCTGTCTACACGTCCCCGCCTCCGGTGCAAGGCTGCCTATGTGGCCGGGCTCCGAAGGCAAGGCCGAAATCCTGGCAGCCTGGGCCCCAGCAGTGCAATGGTTGATGGACGTGGGGACACGGATGACCTGTTCGCCACATCCTTAGGCCCTTCACTGGCTCGCCATTCAGCTCCACGACGTCCACTACTGGCCCTGGCCTTTGCTTTGGCTGGTGCCCCATTAAACGTGTGCTCCGGAGCCATGTTTCTCCACCCATCACTAGCATCCTGCCACCAGGGGATATGTGAGTGTGGGAGTCATCATTTGTCACTGGCAGCAGTGTCACAAGTCACTAGACTTCCAGCTACCCGCTGACCTAGGCTGCCTTCTGCCCCAGGCAAGGTCCCGAATCCTTTATCCCAGATGCTGACACCTGGGCACTGGCGGACATTGATTTTTATCAACACAGAGGTCTGAGTGAGGGTCAGAGGGCCAGGTAGGTGAAGTCAAGGCCAGGTGGGCGGGGCTAAGGCTTCTTTGCCATCACCATAGAGACAGTCCCCCCACCGCAAGAGTGGGCGGAGCTTGGGATGGGCCTGCTGACAAGACTGAGCCAATGGCAGAGATCCGGCCCGCCAGGCAGATGACACAGGGCCCTCCATTGTGACCTATGACCCCTAGTGGCCACAGGATTTGAGCACACCCCGGGAAAGGCTACGCAGGCACAAGGGAGCCCCTGGTGCGGACTGCTTCAGGGCATTGGCAGAGCACGTCAGGTACCTCTTTCCCACTTGCCTGAGGATATCAGTAGGCAAGGCATCCCCACTCAGCATCTCTTGCCTCTCTCTGTCTCTCTCTGCTTGTCTTCGTTCTCTGAAATCTCTTCCTTCTCCCCCTTGTCACTTCACACCTTGGAGTGCCTGACAGAGGGCCTTGAGACGAAAGAACAAAGGGGGAAGGCCTCTGGCTCTACTGCTTGCCCATGGGGAGAGAAGTTCTGGTAGTCCATCTGGAAGGTCCAGAGAGTAGTGATTGATTGGGGAGCTACATCACGGGCGGACCTGGCCAGGTGAAGCTCCCTGACAATTGGCAGCCTCTCCGGAGACTACTAATTCCGCTGATAACATTCTATGCAAATAACCGGCTGAGTGCCATGGGCAGAAAACATTGACACATACCTGCCAGAGGCCTATTCTGAGTCTGAAGAGTCCACCCTGGTCTCCAGCAACTCATCATCTCAGCACACACTTTGCCTGCACGCATGGAAACCGCCTCTCTCCACGAATGTCTTCACCTGCTAGGAAACACACGATGTCACTCAGCCAAAGGAGAGCACAGGCAAAGTCAACTGAAGCCCCCATTTTCAAGATTTTGCCCTCTGCTGCTCCACAGCCTCCGGTGGCACACTGCATGTGCGTCACTTCTCGGTAGACAAGGCCGAAATCCGGGCATCCAGGGCCCCAGCCGTCCACAGTCTACGGATGGCGGCATATGGATCACCTCTTTGCCTCGTACAGCAGGGAGGCCTGGGCCCTAGACTGGCTCCGCTAGAGCTCCACGACCTCAGCTATTTTCCCTGACCTTTGACCCGTGCCCTCGTGAGTGTGTCGTCTCCACTTCCACTTCTCTTCCCACCACACTGAATCCGCCACCTGCGGATACCTGAGCGTGGACATCAACATCTATCACTGGCTGCAGTGTCACAGGTCACTAGGTGTCTAGGCTCAGGCTGACCTTGGCTGTCTTCTGCCCAGGCAAGGAGCCTAATCCTTCCAGGGAAATGAGGACACGTGCTCACTGGCCGACATCCTTTCTTTCATCCACACAGCGGTCTAGATGAGGGGAAAGAGGCCAGGTAGGCCAGGTGAAGGCTGAGTGTGGGGCCTAAGGCTTCTTTCCCAATCACCATGGTGACAGCCACCGGAAGGCTGGGCGGAACTTCTGACGGGGACGAGTCACAAACACTCAGCCAATGGGAGAGGTCCAGCCTAACCGGCCAGTTCCGCAGAGCCCTCCATTTTACCCATGGACAGACAACGGCCCCTTGCGTCTTTGGCCACAAAATCGAGGGCACCCAGGGAATAACTTCACAGTAGGCAACCCCTGATGTGAACACGTTCGACACACCGGGACAGCAGGCAGGTACCTCTTTTCCACTTACGCTAGGATATCACTAGGCAAGGCGCCCTTCCTCAGCATCTCTGGCCTCTCTGTAGGTGTTCACTCAGAGGAATCTCTTCGTTCTACCCCTGAGACACATCACAAGTATGAGGGGCCTGAGAGAGAGCCTAGAGATGGAACGGGGGAGGGTTCCGGCTGTACTGCTTCCCCGTGGGTAGAAAATAGCAGGTAGTCTCTCTGGAAGGTCTTAGCTTCTGTTGACTGACACGCGCAATACAGTAGGGGCGGACCCTGGCCAGGTGGAGCTTGTGGGCAGATGCAACCTCTCCGGCGACGAATAATTGCGCTGCTGCTTTGTATGGTGAAAACCTCCCCCCGCCAAGGGGGATGGGTAGAGAACATTGACCCACACCCGCCAGGGGCCTTTCCTGGGACTAAAGATCCCAACGTGGTCTCAACGTCGTCTCCCACTCAACACACACCTTTCCTGCACACGTAATCCTGCCTTTCTCCGTCAGGGCCCTATCCTACCAGGAAAAAAAGCAAGCCGCTCAAAAAGGCCGATGCCAGGGAAATCGAGGAAACACTGCCACTTTCCAAATTTTTGCTGTCTACACGTCCCCGCCTCCGGTGCAAGGCTGCCTATGTGGCCGGGCTCCGAAGGCAAGGCCGAAATCCTGGCAGCCTGGGCCCCAGCAGTGCAATGGTTGATGGACGTGGGGACACGGATGACCTGTTCGCCACATCCTTAGGCCCTTCACTGGCTCGCCATTCAGCTCCACGACGTCCACTACTGGCCCTGGCCTTTGCTTTGGCTGGTGCCCCATTAAACGTGTGCTCCGGAGCGATGTTTCTCCACCCATCACTAGCATCCTGCCACCAGGGGATATGTGAGTGTGGGAGTCACCATTTGTCACTGGCAGCAGTGTCACAAGTCACTAGACTTCCAGCTACCCGCTGACCTAGGCTGCCTTCTGCCCCAGGCAAGGTCCCGAATCCTTTATCCCAGATGCTGACACCTGGGCACTGGCGGACGTTGATTTTTATCAACACAGAGGTCTGAGTGAGGGTCAGAGGGCCAGGTAGGTGAAGTCAAGGCCAGGTGGGCGGGGCTAAGGCTTCTTTGCCATCACCATAGAGACAGTCCCCCTACCGCAAGAGTGGGCGGAGCTTGGGATGGGCCTGCTGACAAGACTGAGCCAATGGCAGAGATCCGGCCCGCCAGGCAGATGACACAGGGCCCTCCATTGTGACCTATGACCCCTAGTGGCCACAGGATTTGAGCACACCCCGGGAAAGGCTACGCAGGCACAAGGGAGCCCCTGGTGCGGACTGCTTCAGGGCATTGGCAGAGCACGCCAGGTACCTCTTTCCCACTTGCCTGAGGATATCAGTAGGCAAGGCATCCCCACTCAGCATCTCTTGCCTCTCTCTGTCTCTCTCTGCTTGTCTTCGTTCTCTGAAATCTCTTCCTTCTCCCCCTTGTCACTTCACACCTTGGAGTGCCTGACAGAGGGCCTTGAGACGAAAGAACAAAGGGGGAAGGCCTCTGGCTCTACTGCTTGCCCATGGGGAGAGAAGTTCTGGTAGTCCATCTGGAAGGTCCAGAGAGTAGTGATTGATTGGGGAGCTACATCACGGGCGGACCTGGCCAGGTGAAGCTCCCTGACAAGTGGCAGCCTCTCCGGAGACTACTAATTCCGCTGATAACATTCTATGCAAATAACCGGCTGAGTGCCATGGGCAGAAAACATTGACACATACCTGCCAGAGGCCTATTCTGAGTCTGAAGAGTCCACCCTGGTCTCCAGCAACTCATCATCTCAGCACACACTTTGCCTGCACGCATGGAAACCGCCTCTCTCCACGAATGTCTTCACCTGCTAGGAAACACACGATGTCACTCAGCCAAAGGAGAGCACAGGCAAAGTCAACTGAAGCCCCCATTTTCAAGATTTTGCCCTCTGCTGCTCCACAGCCTCCGGTGGCACACTGCATGTGCGTCACTTCTCGGTAGACAAGGCCGAAATCCGGGCATCCAGGGCCCCAGCCGTCCACAGTCTACGGATGGCGGCATATGGATCACCTCTTTGCCTCGTACAGCAGGGAGGCCTGGGCCCTAGACTGGCTCCGCTAGAGCTCCACGACCTCAGCTATTTTCCCTGACCTTTGACCCGTGCCCTCGTGAGTGTGTCGTCTCCACTTCCACTTCTCTTCCCACCACACTGAATCCGCCACCTGCGGATACCTGAGCGTGGACATCAACATCTATCACTGGCTGCAGTGTCACAGGTCACTAGGTGTCTAGGCTCAGGCTGACCTTGGCTGTCTTCTGCCCAGGCAAGGAGCCTAATCCTTCCAAGGAAATCAGGACACGTGCTCACTGGCCGACATCCTTTCTTTCATCCACACAGCGGTCTAGATGAGGGGAAAGAGGCCAGGTAGGCCAGGTGAAGGCTGAGTGTGGGGCCTAAGGCTTCTTTCCCAATCACCATGGTGACAGCCACCGGAAGGCTGGGCGGAACTTCGGACGGGGACGAGTCACAAACACTCAGCCAATAGGAGAGGTCCAGCCTAACCGGCCAGTTCCGCAGAGCCCTCCATTTTACCCATGGACAGACAACGGCCCCTTGCGTCTTTGGCCACAAAATCGAGGGCACCCAGGGAATAACTTCACAGTAGGCAACCCCTGATGTGAACACGTTCGACACACCGGGACAGCAGGCAGGTACCTCTTTTCCACTTACGCTAGGATATCACTAGGCAAGGCGCCCTTCCTCAGCATCTCTGGCCTCTCTGTATGTGTTGACTCAGAGGAATCTCTTCGTTCTACCCCTGAGACACATCACAAGTATGAGGGGCCTGAGAGAGAGCCTAGACATGGAATGGGGGAGGGTTCCGGCTGTACTGCTTCCCCGTGGGTAGAAAATAGCAGGTAGTCTCTCTGGAAGGTCTTAGCTTCTGTTGACTGACACGCGCAATACAGTAGGGGCGGACCCTGGCCAGGTGGAGCTTGTGGGCAGATGCAACCTCTCCGGCGACGAATAATTGCGCTGCTGCTTTGTATGGTGAAAACCTCCCCCCGCCAAGGGGGATGGGTAGAGAACATTGACCCACACCCGCCAGGGGCCTTTCCTGGGACTAAAGATCCCAACGTGGTCTCAACGTCGTCACCCTCTCAACACACACCTTTCCTGCACACGTAATCCTGCCTTTCTCCGTCAGGGCCCTATCCTACCAGGAAAAAAAGCAAGCCGCTCAAAAAGGCCGATGCCAGGGAAATCGAGGAAACACTGCCACTTTCCAAATTTTTGCTGTCTACACGTCCCCGCCTGCGGTGCAAGGCTGCCAATGTGGCCGGGCTCCGAAGGCAAGGCCGAAATCCTGGCAGCCTGGGCCCCAGCAGTGCAATGGTTGATGGACGTGGGGACACGGATGACCTGTTCGCCACATCCTTAGGCCCTTCACTGGCTCGCCATTCAGCTCCACGACGTCCACTACTGGCCCTGGCCTTTGCTTTGGCTGGTGCCCCATTAAACGTGTGCTCCGGAGCGATGTTTCTCCACCCATCACTAGCATTCTGCCACCAGGGGATATGTGAGTGTGGGAGTCACCATTTGTCACTGGCAGCAGTGTCACAAGTCACTAGACTTCCAGCTACCCGCTGACCTAGGCTGCCTTCTGCCCCAGGCAAGGTCCCGAATCCTTTATCCCAGATGCTGACACCTGGGCACTGGCGGACATTGATTTTTATCAACACAGAGGTCTGAGTGAGGGTCAGAGGGCCAGGTAGGTGAAGTCAAGGCCAGGTGGGCGGGGCTAAGGCTTCTTTGCCATCACCATAGAGACAGTCCCCCCACCGCAAGAGTGGGCGGAGCTTGGGATGGGCCTGCTGACAAGACTGAGCCAATGGCAGAGATCCGGCCCGCCAGGCAGATGACACAGGGCCCTCCATTGTGACCTATGACCCCTAGTGGCCACAGGATTTGAGCACACCCCGGGAAAGGCTACGCAGGCACAAGGGAGCCCCTGGTGCGGACTGCTTCAGGGCATTGGCAGAGCACGCCAGGTACCTCTTTCCCACTTGCCTGAGGATATCAGTAGGCAAGGCATCCCCACTCAGCATCTCTTGCCTCTCTCTGTCTCTCTCTGCTTGTCTTCGTTCTCTGAAATCTCTTCCTTCTCCCCCTCGTCACTTCACACCTTGGAGTGCCTGACAGAGGGCCTTGAGACGAAAGAACAAAGGGGGAAGGCCTCTGACTCTACTGCTTGCCCATGGGGAGAGAAGTTCTGGCAGTCCATCTGGAAGGTCCAGAGAGTAGTGATTGATTGGGGAGCTACATCACGGGCGGACCTGGCCAGGTGAAGCTCCCTGACAAGTGGCAGCCTCTCCGGAGACCACTAATTCCGCTGATAACATTCTATGCAAATAACCGGCTGAGTGCCATGGGCAGAAAACATTGACACATACCTGCCAGAGGCCTATTCTGAGTCTGAAGAGTCCACCCTGGTCTCCAGCAACTCATCATCTCAGCACACACTTTGCCTGCACGCATGGAAACCGCCTCTCTCCACGAATGTCTTCACCTGCTAGGAAACACACGATGTCACTCAGCCAAAGGAGAGCACAGGCAAAGTCAACTGAAGCCCCCATTTTCAAGATTTTGCCCTCTGCTGCTCCACAGCCTCCGGTGGCACACTGCATGTGCGTCACTTCTCGGTAGACAAGGCCGAAATCCGGGCATCCAGGGCCCCAGCCGTCCACAGTCTACGGATGGCGGCATATGGATCACCTCTTTGCCTCGTACAGCAGGGAGGCCTGGGCCCTAGACTGGCTCCGCTAGAGCTCCACGACCTCAGCTATTTTCCCTGACCTTTGACCCGTGCCCTCGTGAGTGTGTCGTCTCCACTTCCACTTCTCTTCCCACCACACTGAATCCGCCACCTGCGGATACCTGAGCGTGGACATCAACATCTATCACTGGCTGCAGTGTCACAGGTCACTAGGTGTCTAGGCTCAGGCTGACCTTGGCTGTCTTCTGCCCAGGCAAGGAGCCTAATCCTTCCAAGGAAATCAGGACACGTGCTCACTGGCCGACATCCTTTCTTTCATCCACACAGCGGTCTAGATGAGGGGAAAGAGGCCAGGTAGGCCAGGTGAAGGCTGAGTGTGGGGCCTAAGGCTTCTTTCCCAATCACCATGGTGACAGCCACCGGAAGGCTGGGCGGAACTTCGGACGGGGACGAGTCACAAACACTCAGCCAATAGGAGAGGTCCAGCCTAACCGGCCAGTTCCGCAGAGCCCTCCATTTTACCCATGGACAGACAACGGCCCCTTGCGTCTTTGGCCACAAAATCGAGGGCACCCAGGGAATAACTTCACAGTAGGCAACCCCTGATGTGAACACGTTCGACACACCGGGACAGCAGGCAGGTACCTCTTTTCCACTTACGCTAGGATATCACTAGGCAAGGCGCCCTTCCTCAGCATCTCTGGCCTCTCTGTATGTGTTGACTCAGAGGAATCTCTTCGTTCTACCCCTGAGACACATCACAAGTATGAGGGGCCTGAGAGAGAGCCTAGACATGGAACGGGGGAGGGTTCCGGCTGTACTGCTTCCCCGTGGGTAGAAAATAGCAGGTAGTCTCTCTGGAAGGTCTTAGCTTCTGTTGACTGACACGCGCAATACAGTAGGGGCGGACCCTGGCCAGGTGGAGCTTGTGGGCAGATGCAACCTCTCCGGCGACGAATAATTGCGCTGCTGCTTTGTATGGTGAAAACCTCCCCCCGCCAAGGGGGATGGGTAGAGAACATTGACCCACACCCGCCAGGGGCCTTTCCTGGGACTAAAGATCCCAACGTGGTCTCAACGTCGTCACCCTCTCAACACACACCTTTCCTGCACACGTAATCCTGCCTTTCTCCGTCAGGGCCCTATCCTACCAGGAAAAAAAGCAAGCCGCTCAAAAAGGCCGATGCCAGGGAAATCGAGGAAACACTGCCACTTTCCAAATTTTTGCTGTCTACACGTCCCCGCCTGCGGTGCAAGGCTGCCTATGTGGCCGGGCTCCGAAGGCAAGGCCGAAATCCTGGCAGCCTGGGCCCCAGCAGTGCAATGGTTGATGGACGTGGGGACACGGATGACCTGTTCGCCACATCCTTAGGCCCTTCACTGGCTCGCCATTCAGCTCCACGACGTCCACTACTGGCCCTGGCCTTTGCTTTGGCTGGTGCCCCATTAAACGTGTGCTCCGGAGCCATGTTTCTCCACCCATCACTAGCATTCTGCCACCAGGGGATATGTGAGTGTGGGAGTCACCATTTGTCACTGGCAGCAGTGTCACAAGTCACTAGACTTCCAGCTACCCGCTGACCTAGGCTGCCTTCTGCCCCAGGCAAGGTCCCGAATCCTTTATCCCAGATGCTGACACCTGGGCACTGGCGGACATTGATTTTTATCAACACAGAGGTCTGAGTGAGGGTCAGAGGGCCAGGTAGGTGAAGTCAAGGCCAGGTGGGCGGGGCTAAGGCTTCTTTGCCATCACCATAGAGACAGTCCCCCCACCGCAAGAGTGGGCGGAGCTTGGGATGGGCCTGCTGACAAGACTGAGCCAATGGCAGAGATCCGGCCCGCCAGGCAGATGACACAGGGCCCTCCATTGTGACCTATGACCCCTAGTGGCCACAGGATTTGAGCACACCCCGGGAAAGGCTACGCAGGCACAAGGGAGCCCCTGGTGCGGACTGCTTCAGGGCATTGGCAGAGCACGCCAGGTACCTCTTTCCCACTTGCCTGAGGATATCAGTAGGCAAGGCATCCCCACTCAGCATCTCTTGCCTCTCTCTGTCTCTCTCTGCTTGTCTTCGTTCTCTGAAATCTCTTCCTTCTCCCCCTCGTCACTTCACACCTTGGAGTGCCTGACAGAGGGCCTTGAGACGAAAGAACAAAGGGGGAAGGCCTCTGACTCTACTGCTTGCCCATGGGGAGAGAAGTTCTGGCAGTCCATCTGGAAGGTCCAGAGAGTAGTGATTGATTGGGGAGCTACATCACGGGCGGACCTGGCCAGGTGAAGCTCCCTGACAAGTGGCAGCCTCTCCGGAGACCACTAATTCCGCTGATAACATTCTATGCAAATAACCGGCTGAGTGCCATGGGCAGAAAACATTGACACATACCTGCCAGAGGCCTATTCTGAGTCTGAAGAGTCCACCCTGGTCTCCAGCAACTCATCATCTCAGCACACACTTTGCCTGCACGCATGGAAACCGCCTCTCTCCACGAATGTCTTCACCTGCTAGGAAACACACGATGTCACTCAGCCAAAGGAGAGCACAGGCAAAGTCAACTGAAGCCCCCATTTTCAAGATTTTGCCCTCTGCTGCTCCACAGCCTCCGGTGGCACACTGCATGTGCGTCACTTCTCGGTAGACAAGGCCGAAATCCGGGCATCCAGGGCCCCAGCCGTCCACAGTCTACGGATGGCGGCATATGGATCACCTCTTTGCCTCGTACAGCAGGGAGGCCTGGGCCCTAGACTGGCTCCGCTAGAGCTCCACGACCTCAGCTATTTTCCCTGACCTTTGACCCGTGCCCTCGTGAGTGTGTCGTCTCTACTTCCACTTCTCTTCCCACCACACTGAATCCGCCACCTGCGGATACCTGAGCGTGGACATCAACATCTATCACTGGCTGCAGTGTCACAGGTCACTAGGTGTCTAGGCTCAGGCTGACCTTGGCTGTCTTCTGCCCAGGCAAGGAGCCTAATCCTTCCAAGGAAATCAGGACACGTGCTCACTGGCCGACATCCTTTCTTTCATCCACACAGCGGTCTAGATGAGGGGAAAGAGGCCAGGTAGGCCAGGTAAAGGCTGAGTGTGGGGCCTAAGGCTTCTTTCCCAATCACCATGGTGACAGCCACCGGAAGGCTGGGCGGAACTTCTGACGGGGACGAGTCACAAACACTCAGCCAATGGGAGAGGTCCAGCCTAACCGGCCAGTTCCGCAGAGCCCTCCATTTTACCCATGGACAGACAACGGCCCCTTGCGTCTTTGGCCACAAAATCGAGGGCACCCAGGGAATAACTTCACAGTAGGCAACCCCTGATGTGAACACGTTCGACACACCGGGACAGCAGGCAGGTACCTCTTTTCCACTTACGCTAGGATATCACTAGGCAAGGCGCCCTTCCTCAGCATCTCTGGCCTCTCTGTAGGTGTTGACTCAGAGGAATCTCTTCGTTCTACCCCTGAGACACATCACAAGTATGAGGGGCCTGAGAGAGAGCCTAGAGATGGAACGGGGGAGGGTTCCGGCTGTACTGCTTCCCCGTGGGTAGAAAATAGCAGGTAGTCTCTCTGGAAGGTCTTAGCTTCTGTTGACTGACACGCGCAATACAGTAGGGGCGGACCCTGGCCAGGTGGAGCTTGTGGGCAGATGCAACCTCTCCGGCGACGAATAATTGCGCTGCTGCTTTGTATGGTGAAAACCTCCCCCCGCCAAGGGGGATGGGTAGAGAACATTGACCCACACCCGCCAGGGGCCTTTCCTGGGACTAAAGATCCCAACGTGGTCTCAACGTCGTCACCCACTCAACACACACCTTTCCTGCACACGTAATCCTGCCTTTCTCCGTCAGGGCCCTATCCTACCAGGAAAAAAAGCAAGCCGCTCAAAAAGGCCGATGCCAGGGAAATCGAGGAAACACTGCCAGTTCCCAAATCTTGGCTGTCTACACGTCCCCGCCTGCGGTGCAAGGCTGCCTATGTGGCCGGGCTCCGAAGGCAAGGCCGAAATCCTGGCAGCCTGGGCCCCAGCAGTGCAATGGTTGATGGACGTGGGGACACGGATGACCTGTTCGCCACATCCTTAGGCCCTTCACTGGCTCGCCATTCAGCTCCACGACGTCCACTACTGGCCCTGGCCTTTGCTTTGGCTGGTGCCCCATTAAACGTGTGCTCCGGAGCCATGTTTCTCCACCCATCACTAGCATTCTGCCACCAGGGGATATGTGAGTGTGGGAGTCACCATTTGTCACTGGCAGCAGTGTCACAAGTCACTAGACTTCCAGCTACCCGCTGACCTAGGCTGCCTTCTGCCCCAGGCAAGGTCCCGAATCCTTTATCCCAGATGCTGACACCTGGGCACTGGCGGACATTGATTTTTATCAACACAGAGGTCTGAGTGAGGGTCAGAGGGCCAGGTAGGTGAAGTCAAGGCCAGGTGGGCGGGGCTAAGGCTTCTTTGCCATCACCATAGAGACAGTCCCCCCACCGCAAGAGTGGGCGGAGCTTGGGATGGGCCTGCTGACAAGACTGAGCCAATGGCAGAGATCCGGCCCGCCAGGCAGATGACACAGGGCCCTCCATTGTGACCTATGACCCCTAGTGGCCACAGGATTTGAGCACACCCCGGGAAAGGCTACGCAGGCACAAGGGAGCCCCTGGTGCGGACTGCTTCAGGGCATTGGCAGAGCACGCCAGGTACCTCTTTCCCACTTGCCTGAGGATATCAGTAGGCAAGGCATCCCCACTCAGCATCTCTTGCCTCTCTCTGTCTCTCTCTGCTTGTCTTCGTTCTCTGAAATCTCTTCCTTCTCCCCCTTGTCACTTCACACCTTGGAGTGCCTGACAGAGGGCCTTGAGACGAAAGAACAAAGGGGGAAGGCCTCTGACTCTACTGCTTGCCCATGGGGAGAGAAGTTCTGGCAGTCCATCTGGAAGGTCCAGAGAGTAGTGATTGATTGGGGAGCTACATCACGGGCGGACCTGGCCAGGTGAAGCTCCCTGACAAGTGGCAGCCTCTCCGGAGACCACTAATTCCGCTGATAACATTCTATGCAAATAACCGGCTGAGTGCCATGGGCAGAAAACATTGACACATACCTGCCAGAGGCCTATTCTGAGTCTGAAGAGTCCACCCTGGTCTCCAGCAACTCATCATCTCAGCACACACTTTGCCTGCACGCATGGAAACCGCCTCTCTCCACGAATGTCTTCACCTGCTAGGAAACACACGATGTCACTCAGCCAAAGGAGAGCACAGGCAAAGTCAACTGAAGCCCCCATTTTCAAGATTTTGCCCTCTACTGCTCCACAGCCTCCGGTGGCACACTGCATGTGCGTCACTTCTCGGTAGACAAGGCCGAAATCCGGGCATCCAGGGCCCCAGCCGTCCACAGTCTACGGATGGCGGCATATGGATCACCTCTTTGCCTCGTACAGCAGGGAGGCCTGGGCCCTAGACTGGCTCCGCTAGAGCTCCACGATCTCAGCTATTTTCCCTGACCTTTGACCCGTGCCCTCGTGAGTGTGTCGTCTCCACTTCCACTTCTCTTCCCACCACACTGAATCCGCCACCTGCGGATACCTGAGCGTGGACATCAACATCTATCACTGGCTGCAGTGTCACAGGTCACTAGGTGTCTAGGCTCAGGCTGACCTTGGCTGTCTTCTGCCCAGGCAAGGAGCCTAATCCTTCCAAGGAAATCAGGACACGTGCTCACTGGCCGACATCCTTTCTTTCATCCACACAGCGGTCTAGATGAGGGGAAAGAGGCCAGGTAGGCCAGGTGAAGGCTGAGTGTGGGGCCTAAGGCTTCTTTCCCAATCACCATGGTGACAGCCACCGGAAGGCTGGGCGGAACTTCTGACGGGGACGAGTCACAAACACTCAGCCAATGGGAGAGGTCCAGCCTAACCGGCCAGTTCCGCAGAGCCCTCCATTTTACCCATGGACAGACAACGGCCCCTTGCGTCTTTGGCCACAAAATCGAGGGCACCCAGGGAATAACTTCACAGTAGGCAACCCCTGATGTGAACACGTTCGACACACCGGGACAGCAGGCAGGTACCTCTTTTCCACTTACGCTAAGATATCACTAGGCAAGGCGCCCTTCCTCAGCATCTCTGGCCTCTCTGTAGGTGTTCACTCAGAGGAATCTCTTCGTTCTACCCCTGAGACACATCACAAGTATGAGGGGCCTGAGAGAGAGCCTAGAGATGGAACGGGGGAGGGTTCCGGCTGTACTGCTTCCCCGTGGGTAGAAAATAGCAGGTAGTCTCTCTGGAAGGTCTTAGCTTCTGTTGACTGACACGCGCAATACAGTAGGGGCGGACCCTGGCCAGGTGGAGCTTGTGGGCAGATGCAACCTCTCCGGCGACGAATAATTGCGCTGCTGCTTTGTATGGTGAAAACCTCCCCCCGCCAAGGGGGATGGGTAGAGAACATTGACCCACACCCGCCAGGGGCCTTTCCTGGGACTAAAGATCCCAACGTGGTCTCAACGTCGTCTCCCACTCAACACACACCTTTCCTGCACACGTAATCCTGCCTTTCTCCGTCAGGGCCCTATCCTACCAGGAAAAAAAGCAAGCCGCTCAAAAAGGCCGATGCCAGGGAAATCGAGGAAACACTGCCACTTTCCAAATTTTTGCTGTCTACACGTCCCCGCCTCCGGTGCAAGGCTGCCTATGTGGCCGGGCTCCGAAGGCAAGGCCGAAATCCTGGCAGCCTGGGCCCCAGCAGTGCAATGGTTGATGGACGTGGGCACACGGATGACCTGTTCGCCACATCCTTAGGCCCTTCACTGGCTCGCCATTCAGCTCCACGACGTCCACTACTGGCCCTGGCCTTTGCTTTGGCTGGTGCCCCATTAAACGTGTGCTCCGGAGCCATGTTTCTCCACCCATCACTAGCATCCTGCCACCAGGGGATATGTGAGTGTGGGAGTCACCATTTGTCACTGGCAGCAGTGTCACAAGTCACTAGACTTCCAGCTACCCGCTGACCTAGGCTGCCTTCTGCCCCAGGCAAGGTCCCGAATCCTTTATCCCAGATGCTGACACCTGGGCACTGGCGGACATTGATTTTTATCAACACAGAGGTCTGAGTGAGGGTCAGAGGGCCAGGTAGGTGAAGTCAAGGCCAGGTGGGCGGGGCTAAGGCTTCTTTGCCATCACCATAGAGACAGTCCCCCCACCGCAAGAGTGGGCGGAGCTTGGGATGGGCCTGCTGACAAGACTGAGCCAATGGCAGAGATCCGGCCCGCCAGGCAGATGACACAGGGCCCTCCATTGTGACCTATGACCCCTAGTGGCCACAGGATTTGAGCACACCCCGGGAAAGGCTACGCAGGCACAAGGGAGCCCCTGGTGCGGACTGCTTCAGGGCATTGGCAGAGCACGCCAGGTACCTCTTTCCCACTTGCCTGAGGATATCAGTAGGCAAGGCATCCCCACTCAGCATCTCTTGCCTCTCTCTGTCTCTCTCTGCTTGTCTTCGTTCTCTGAAATCTCTTCCTTCTCCCCCTTGTCACTTCACACCTTGGAGTGCCTGACAGAGGGCCTTGAGACGAAAGAACAAAGGGGGAAGGCCTCTGGCTCTACTGCTTGCCCATGGGGAGAGAAGTTCTGGTAGTCCATCTGGAAGGTCCAGAGAGTAGTGATTGATTGGGGAGCTACATCACGGGCGGACCTGGCCAGGTGAAGCTCCCTGACAAGTGGCAGCCTCTCCGGAGACTACTAATTCCGCTGATAACATTCTATGCAAATAACCGGCTGAGTGCCATGGGCAGAAAACATTGACACATACCTGCCAGAGGCCTATTCTGAGTCTGAAGAGTCCACCCTGGTCTCCAGCAACTCATCATCTCAGCACACACTTTGCCTGCACGCATGGAAACCGCCTCTCTCCACGAATGTCTTCACCTGCTAGGAAACACACGATGTCACTCAGCCAAAGGAGAGCACAGGCAAAGTCAACTGAAGCCCCCATTTTCAAGATTTTGCCCTCTGCTGCTCCACAGCCTCCGGTGGCACACTGCATGTGCGTCACTTCTCGGTAGACAAGGCCGAAATCCGGGCATCCAGGGCCCCAGCCGTCCACAGTCTACGGATGGCGGCATATGGATCACCTCTTTGCCTCGTACAGCAGGGAGGCCTGGGCCCTAGACTGGCTCCGCTAGAGCTCCACGACCTCAGCTATTTTCCCTGACCTTTGACCCGTGCCCTCGTGAGTGTGTCATCTCCACTTCCACTTCTCTTCCCACCACACTGAATCCGCCACCTGCGGATACCTGAGCGTGGACATCAACATCTATCACTGGCTGCAGTGTCACAGGTCACTAGGTGTCTAGGCTCAGGCTGACCTTGGCTGTCTTCTGCCCAGGCAAGGAGCCTAATCCTTCCAAGGAAATCAGGACACGTGCTCACTGGCCGACATCCTTTCTTTCATCCACACAGCGGTCTAGATGAGGGGAAAGAGGCCAGGTAGGCCAGGTGAAGGCTGAGTGTGGGGCCTAAGGCTTCTTTCCCAATCACCATGGTGACAGCCACCGGAAGGCTGGGCGGAACTTCTGACGGGGACGAGTCACAAACACTCAGCCAATGGGAGAGGTCCAGCCTAACCGGCCAGTTCCGCAGAGCCCTCCATTTTACCCATGGACAGACAACGGCCCCTTGCGTCTTTGGCCACAAAATCGAGGGCACCCAGGGAATAACTTCACAGTAGGCAACCCCTGATGTGAACACGTTCGACACACCGGGACAGCAGGCAGGTACCTCTTTTCCACTTACGCTAGGATATCACTAGGCAAGGCGCCCTTCCTCAGCATCTCTGGCCTCTCTGTAGGTGTTCACTCAGAGGAATCTCTTCGTTCTACCCCTGAGACACATCACAAGTATGAGGGGCCTGAGAGAGAGCCTAGAGATGGAACGGGGGAGGGTTCCGGCTGTACTGCTTCCCCGTGGGTAGAAAATAGCAGGTAGTCTCTCTGGAAGGTCTTAGCTTCTGTTGACTGACACGCGCAATACAGTAGGGGCGGACCCTGGCCAGGTGGAGCTTGTGGGCAGATGCAACCTCTCCGGCGACGAATAATTGCGCTGCTGCTTTGTATGGTGAAAACCTCCCCCCGCCAAGGGGGATGGGTAGAGAACATTGACCCACACCCGCCAGGGGCCTTTCCTGGGACTAAAGATCCCAACGTGGTCTCAACGTCGTCACCCACTCAACACACACCTTTCCTGCACACGTAATCCTGCCTTTCTCCGTCAGGGCCCTATCCTACCAGGAAAAAAAGCAAGCCGCTCAAAAAGGCCGATGCCAGGGAAATCGAGGAAACACTGCCAGTTCCCAAATCTTGGCTGTCTACACGTCCCCGCCTGCGGTGCAAGGCTGCCTATGTGGCCGGGCTCCGAAGGCAAGGCCGAAATCCTGGCAGCCTGGGCCCCAGCAGTGCAATGGTTGATGGACGTGGGGACACGGATGACCTGTTCGCCACATCCTTAGGCCCTTCACTGGCTCGCCATTCAGCTCCACGACGTCCACTACTGGCCCTGGCCTTTGCTTTGGCTGGTGCCCCATTAAACGTGTGCTCCGGAGCCATGTTTCTCCACCCATCACTAGCATCCTGCCACCAGGGGATATGTGAGTGTGGGAGTCACCATTTGTCACTGGCAGCAGTGTCACAAGTCACTAGACTTCCAGCTACCCGCTGACCTAGGCTGCCTTCTGCCCCAGGCAAGGTCCCGAATCCTTTATCCCAGATGCTGACACCTGGGCACTGGCGGACATTGATTTTTATCAACACAGAGGTCTGAGTGGGGGTCAGAGGGCCAGGTAGGTGAAGTCAAGGCCAGGTGGGCGGGGCTAAGGCTTCTTTGCCATCACCATAGAGACAGTCCCCCCACCGCAAGAGTGGGCGGAGCTTGGGATGGGCCTGCTGACAAGACTGAGCCAATGGCAGAGATCCGGCCCGCCAGGCAGATGACACAGGGCCCTCCATTGTGACCTATGACCCCTAGTGGCCACAGGATTTGAGCACACCCCGGGAAAGGCTACGCAGGCACAAGGGAGCCCCTGGTGCGGACTGCTTCAGGGCATTGGCAGAGCACGCCAGGTACCTCTTTCCCACTTGCCTGAGGATATCAGTAGGCAAGGCATCCCCACTCAGCATCTCTTGCCTCTCTCTGTCTCTCTCTGCTTGTCTTCGTTCTCTGAAATCTCTTCCTTCTCCCCCTTGTCACTTCACACCTTGGAGTGCCTGACAGAGGGCCTTGAGACGAAAGAACAAAGGGGGAAGGCCTCTGGCTCTACTGCTTGCCCATGGGGAGAGAAGTTCTGGTAGTCCATCTGGAAGGTCCAGAGAGTAGTGATTGATTGGGGAGCTACATCACGGGCGGACCTGGCCAGGTGAAGCTCCCTGACAAGTGGCAGCCTCTCCGGAGACTACTAATTCCGCTGATAACATTCTATGCAAATAACCGGCTGAGTGCCATGGGCAGAAAACATTGACACATACCTGCCAGAGGCCTATTCTGAGTCTGAAGAGTCCACCCTGGTCTCTCTCCAGCAACTCATCATCTCAGCACACACTTTGCCTGCACGCATGGAAACCGCCTCTCTCCACGAATGTCTTCACCTGCTAGGAAACACACGATGTCACTCAGCCAAAGGAGAGCACAGGCAAAGTCAACTGAAGCCCCCATTTTCAAGATTTTGCCCTCTGCTGCTCCACAGCCTCCGGTGGCACACTGCATGTGCGTCACTTCTCGGTAGACAAGGCCGAAATCCGGGCATCCAGGGCCCCAGCCGTCCACAGTCTACGGATGGCGGCATATGGATCACCTCTTTGCCTCGTACAGCAGGGAGGCCTGGGCCCTAGACTGGCTCCGCTAGAGCTCCACGACCTCAGCTATTTTCCCTGACCTTTGACCCGTGCCCTCGTGAGTGTGTCGTCTCCACTTCCACTTCTCTTCCCACCACACTGAATCCGCCACCTGCGGATACCTGAGCGTGGACATCAACATCTATCACTGGCTGCAGTGTCACAGGTCACTAGGTGTCTAGGCTCAGGCTGACCTTGGCTGTCTTCTGCCCAGGCAAGGAGCCTAATCCTTCCAAGGAAATCAGGACACGTGCTCACTGGCCGACATCCTTTCTTTCATCCACACAGCGGTCTAGATGAGGGGAAAGAGGCCAGGTAGGCCAGGTGAAGGCTGAGTGTGGGGCCTAAGGCTTCTTTCCCAATCACCATGGTGACAGCCACCGGAAGGCTGGGCGGAACTTCTGACGGGGACGAGTCACAAACACTCAGCCAATGGGAGAGGTCCAGCCTAACCGGCCAGTTCCGCAGAGCCCTCCATTTTACCCATGGACAGACAACGGCCCCTTGCGTCTTTGGCCACAAAATCGAGGGCACCCAGGGAATAACTTCACAGTAGGCAACCCCTGATGTGAACACGTTCGACACACCGGGACAGCAGGCAGGTACCTCTTTTCCACTTACGCTAGGATATCACTAGGCAAGGCGCCCTTCCTCAGCATCTCTGGCCTCTCTGTAGGTGTTCACTCAGAGGAATCTCTTCGTTCTACCCCTGAGACACATCACAAGTATGAGGGGCCTGAGAGAGAGCCTAGAGATGGAACGGGGGAGGGTTCCGGCTGTACTGCTTCCCCGTGGGTAGAAAATAGCAGGTAGTCTCTCTGGAAGGTCTTAGCTTCTGTTGACTGACACGCGCAATACAGTAGGGGCGGACCCTGGCCAGGTGGAGCTTGTGGGCAGATGCAACCTCTCCGGCGATGAATAATTGCGCTGCTGCTTTGTATGGTGAAAACCTCCCCCCGCCAAGGGGGATGGGTAGAGAACATTGACCCACACCCGCCAGGGGCCTTTCCTGGGACTAAAGATCCCAACGTGGTCTCAACATCGTCTCCCACTCAACACACACCTTTCCTGCACACGTAATCCTGCCTTTCTCCGTCAGGGCCCTATCCTACCAGGAAAAAAAGCAAGCCGCTCAAAAAGGCCGATGCCAGGGAAATCGAGGAAACACTGCCAGTTCCCAAATCTTGGCTGTCTACATGTCCCCGCCTGCGGTGCAAGGCTGCCTATGTGGCCGGGCTCCGAAGGCAAGGCCGAAATCCTGGCAGCCTGGGCCCCAGCAGTGCAATGGTTGATGGACGTGGGGACACGGATGACCTGTTCGCCACATCCTTAGGCCCTTCACTGGCTCGCCATTCAGCTCCACGACGTCCACTACTGGCCCTGGCCTTTGCTTTGGCTGGTGCCCCATTAAACGTGTGCTCCGGAGCCATGTTTCTCCACCCATCACTAGCATCCTGCCACCAGGGGATATGTGAGTGTGGGAGTCACCATTTGTCACTGGCAGCAGTGTCACAAGTCACTAGACTTCCAGCTACCCGCTGACCTAGGCTGCCTTCTGCCCCAGGCAAGGTCCCGAATCCTTTATCCCAGATGCTGACACCTGGGCACTGGCGGACATTGATTTTTATCAACACAGAGGTCTGAGTGAGGGTCAGAGGGCCAGGTAGGTGAAGTCAAGGCCAGGTGGGCGGGGCTAAGGCTTCTTTGCCATCACCATAGAGACAGTCCCCCCACCGCAAGAGTGGGCGGAGCTTGGGATGGGCCTGCTGACAAGACTGAGCCAATGGCAGAGATCCGGCCCGCCAGGCAGATGACACAGGGCCCTCCATTGTGACCTATGACCCCTAGTGGCCACAGGATTTGAGCACACCCCGGGAAAGGCTACGCAGGCACAAGGGAGCCCCTGGTGCGGACTGCTTCAGGGCATTGGCAGAGCACGCCAGGTACCTCTTTCCCACTTGCCTGAGGATATCAGTAGGCAAGGCATCCCCACTCAGCATCTCTTGCCTCTCTCTGTCTCTCTCTGCTTGTCTTCGTTCTCTGAAATCTCTTCCTTCTCCCCCTTGTCACTTCACACCTTGGAGTGCCTGACAGAGGGCCTTGAGACGAAAGAACAAAGGGGGAAGGCCTCTGGCTCTACTGCTTGCCCATGGGGAGAGAAGTTCTGGTAGTCCATCTGGAAGGTCCAGAGAGTAGTGATTGATTGGGGAGCTACATCACGGGCGGACCTGGCCAGGTGAAGCTCCCTGACAAGTGGCAGCCTCTCCGGAGACTACTAATTCCGCTGATAACATTCTATGCAAATAACCGGCTGAGTGCCATGGGCAGAAAACATTGACACATACCTGCCAGAGGCCTATTCTGAGTCTGAAGAGTCCACCCTGGTCTCCAGCAACTCATCATCTCAGCACACACTTTGCCTGCACGCATGGAAACCGCCTCTCTCCACGAATGTCTTCACCTGCTAGGAAACACACGATGTCACTCAGCCAAAGGAGAGCACAGGCAAAGTCAACTGAAGCCCCAATTTTCAAGATTTTGCCCTCTGCTGCTCCACAGCCTCCGGTGGCACACTGCATGTGCGTCACTTCTCGGTAGACAAGGCCGAAATCCGGGCATCCAGGGCCCCAGCCGTCCACAGTCTACGGATGGCGGCATATGGATCACCTCTTTGCCTCGTACAGCAGGGAGGCCTGGGCCCTAGACTGGCTCCGCTAGAGCTCCACGACCTCAGCTATTTTCCCTGACCTTTGACCCGTGCCCTCGTGAGTGTGTCGTCTCCACTTCCACTTCTCTTCCCACCACACTGAATCCGCCACCTGCGGATACCTGAGCGTGGACATCAACATCTATCACTGGCTGCAGTGTCACAGGTCACTAGGTGTCTAGGCTCAGGCTGACCTTGGCTGTCTTCTGCCCAGGCAAGGAGCCTAATCCTTCCAAGGAAATCAGGACACGTGCTCACTGGCCGACATCCTTTCTTTCATCCACACAGCGGTCTAGATGAGGGGAAAGAGGCCAGGTAGGCCAGGTGAAGGCTGAGTGTGGGGCCTAAGGCTTCTTTCCCAATCACCATGGTGACAGCCACCGGAAGGCTGGGCGGAACTTCTGACGGGGACGAGTCACAAACACTCAGCCAATGGGAGAGGTCCAGCCTAACCGGCCAGTTCCGCAGAGCCCTCCATTTTACCCATGGACAGACAACGGCCCCTTGCGTCTTTGGCCACAAAATCGAGGGCACCCAGGGAATAACTTCACAGTAGGCAACCCCTGATGTGAACACGTTCGACACACCGGGACAGCAGGCAGGTACCTCTTTTCCACTTACGCTAGGATATCACTAGGCAAGGCGCCCTTCCTCAGCATCTCTGGCCTCTCTGTAGGTGTTCACTCAGAGGAATCTCTTCGTTCTACCCCTGAGACACATCACAAGTATGAGGGGCCTGAGAGAGAGCCTAGAGATGGAACGGGGGAGGGTTCCGGCTGTACTGCTTCCCCGTGGGTAGAAAATAGCAGGTAGTCTCTCTGGAAGGTCTTAGCTTCTGTTGACTGACACGCGCAATACAGTAGGGGCGGACCCTGGCCAGGTGGAGCTTGTGGGCAGATGCAACCTCTCCGGCGACGAATAATTGCGCTGCTGCTTTGTATGGTGAAAACCTCCCCCCGCCAAGGGGGATGGGTAGAGAACATTGACCCACACCCGCCAGGGGCCTTTCCTGGGACTAAAGATCCCAACGTGGTCTCAACGTCGTCACCCACTCAACACACACCTTTCCTGCACACGTAATCCTGCCTTTCTCCGTCAGGGCCCTATCCTACCAGGAAAAAAAGCAAGCCGCTCAAAAAGGCCGATGCCAGGGAAATCGAGGAAACACTGCCAGTTCCCAAATCTTGGCTGTCTACATGTCCCCGCCTGCGGTGCAAGGCTGCCTATGTGGCCGGGCTCCGAAGGCAAGGCCGAAATCCTGGCAGCCTGGGCCCCAGCAGTGCAATGGTTGATGGACGTGGGGACACGGATGACCTGTTCGCCACATCCTTAGGCCCTTCACTGGCTCGCCATTCAGCTCCACGACGTCCACTACTGGCCCTGGCCTTTGCTTTGGCTGGTGCCCCATTAAACGTGTGCTCCGGAGCCATGTTTCTCCACCCATCACTAGCATCCTGCCACCAGGGGATATGTGAGTGTGGGAGTCACCATTTGTCACTGGCAGCAGTGTCACAAGTCACTAGACTTCCAGCTACCCGCTGACCTAGGCTGCCTTCTGCCCCAGGCAAGGTCCCGAATCCTTTATCCCAGATGCTGACACCTGGGCACTGGCGGACATTGATTTTTATCAACACAGAGGTCTGAGTGAGGGTCAGAGGGCCAGGTAGGTGAAGTCAAGGCCAGGTGGGCGGGGCTAAGGCTTCTTTGCCATCACCATAGAGACAGTCCCCCCACCGCAAGAGTGGGCGGAGCTTGGGATGGGCCTGCTGACAAGACTGAGCCAATGGCAGAGATCCGGCCCGCCAGGCAGATGACACAGGGCCCTCCATTGTGACCTATGACCCCTAGTGGCCACAGGATTTGAGCACACCCCGGGAAAGGCTACGCAGGCACAAGGGAGCCCCTGGTGCGGACTGCTTCAGGGCATTGGCAGAGCACGCCAGGTACCTCTTTCCCACTTGCCTGAGGATATCAGTAGGCAAGGCATCCCCACTCAGCATCTCTTGCCTCTCTCTGTCTCTCTCTGCTTGTCTTCGTTCTCTGAAATCTCTTCCTTCTCCCCCTTGTCACTTCACACCTTGGAGTGCCTGACAGAGGGCCTTGAGACGAAAGAACAAAGGGGGAAGGCCTCTGGCTCTACTGCTTGCCCATGGGGAGAGAAGTTCTGGTAGTCCATCTGGAAGGTCCAGAGAGTAGTGATTGATTGGGGAGCTACATCACGGGCGGACCTGGCCAGGTGAAGCTCCCTGACAAGTGGCAGCCTCTCCGGAGACTACTAATTCCGCTGATAACATTCTATGCAAATAACCGGCTGAGTGCCATGGGCAGAAAACATTGACACATACCTGCCAGAGGCCTATTCTGAGTCTGAAGAGTCCACCCTGGTCTCTCTCCAGCAACTCATCATCTCAGCACACACTTTGCCTGCACGCATGGAAACCGCCTCTCTCCACGAATGTCTTCACCTGCTAGGAAACACACGATGTCACTCAGCCAAAGGAGAGCACAGGCAAAGTCAACTGAAGCCCCCATTTTCAAGATTTTGCCCTCTGCTGCTCCACAGCCTCCGGTGGCACACTGCATGTGCGTCACTTCTCGGTAGACAAGGCCGAAATCCGGGCATCCAGGGCCCCAGCCGTCCACAGTCTACGGATGGCGGCATATGGATCACCTCTTTGCCTCGTACAGCAGGGAGGCCTGGGCCCTAGACTGGCTCCGCTAGAGCTCCACGACCTCAGCTATTTTCCCTGACCTTTGACCCGTGCCCTCGTGAGTGTGTCGTCTCCACTTCCACTTCTCTTCCCACCACACTGAATCCGCCACCTGCGGATACCTGAGCGTGGACATCAACATCTATCACTGGCTGCAGTGTCACAGGTCACTAGGTGTCTAGGCTCAGGCTGACCTTGGCTGTCTTCTGCCCAGGCAAGGAGCCTAATCCTTCCAAGGAAATCAGGACACGTGCTCACTGGCCGACATCCTTTCTTTCATCCACACAGCGGTCTAGATGAGGGGAAAGAGGCCAGGTAGGCCAGGTGAAGGCTGAGTGTGGGGCCTAAGGCTTCTTTCCCAATCACCATGGTGACAGCCACCGGAAGGCTGGGCGGAACTTCTGACGGGGACGAGTCACAAACACTCAGCCAATGGGAGAGGTCCAGCCTAACCGGCCAGTTCCGCAGAGCCCTCCATTTTACCCATGGACAGACAACGGCCCCTTGCGTCTTTGGCCACAAAATCGAGGGCACCCAGGGAATAACTTCACAGTAGGCAACCCCTGATGTGAACACGTTCGACACACCGGGACAGCAGGCAGGTACCTCTTTTCCACTTACGCTAGGATATCACTAGGCAAGGCGCCCTTCCTCAGCATCTCTGGCCTCTCTGTAGGTGTTCACTCAGAGGAATCTCTTCGTTCTACCCCTGAGACACATCACAAGTATGAGGGGCCTGAGAGAGAGCCTAGAGATGGAACGGGGGAGGGTTCCGGCTGTACTGCTTCCCCGTGGGTAGAAAATAGCAGGTAGTCTCTCTGGAAGGTCTTAGCTTCTGTTGACTGACACGCGCAATACAGTAGGGGCGGACCCTGGCCAGGTGGAGCTTGTGGGCAGATGCAACCTCTCCGGCGATGAATAATTGCGCTGCTGCTTTGTATGGTGAAAACCTCCCCCCGCCAAGGGGGATGGGTAGAGAACATTGACCCACACCCGCCAGGGGCCTTTCCTGGGACTAAAGATCCCAACGTGGTCTCAACGTCGTCTCCCACTCAACACACACCTTTCCTGCACACGTAATCCTGCCTTTCTCCGTCAGGGCCCTATCCTACCAGGAAAAAAAGCAAGCCGCTCAAAAAGGCCGATGCCAGGGAAATCGAGGAAACACTGCCACTTTCCAAATTTTTGCTGTCTACACGTCCCCGCCTCCGGTGCAAGGCTGCCTATGTGGCCGGGCTCCGAAGGCAAGGCCGAAATCCTGGCAGCCTGGGCCCCAGCAGTGCAATGGTTGATGGACGTGGGGACACGGATGACCTGTTCGCCACATCCTTAGGCCCTTCACTGGCTCGCCATTCAGCTCCACGACGTCCACTACTGGCCCTGGCCTTTGCTTTGGCTGGTGCCCCATTAAACGTGTGCTCCGGAGCGATATTTCTCCACCCATCACTAGCATCCTGCCACCAGGGGATATGTGAGTGTGGGAGTCACCATTTGTCACTGGCAGCAGTGTCACAAGTCACTAGACTTCCAGCTACCCGCTGACCTAGGCTGCCTTCTGCCCCAGGCAAGGTCCCGAATCCTTTATCCCAGATGCTGACACCTGGGCACTGGCGGACATTGATTTTTATCAACACAGAGGTCTGAGTGAGGGTCAGAGGGCCAGGTAGGTGAAGTCAAGGCCAGGTGGGCGGGGCTAAGGCTTCTTTGCCATCACCATAGAGACAGTCCCCCCACCGCAAGAGTGGGCGGAGCTTGGGATGGGCCTGCTGACAAGACTGAGCCAATGGCAGAGATCCGGCCCGCCAGGCAGATGACACAGGGCCCTCCATTGTGACCTATGACCCCTAGTGGCCACAGGATTTGAGCACACCCCGGGAAAGGCTACGCAGGCACAAGGGAGCCCCTGGTGCGGACTGCTTCAGGGCATTGGCAGAGCACGCCAGGTACCTCTTTCCCACTTGCCTGAGGATATCAGTAGGCAAGGCATCCCCACTCAGCATCTCTTGCCTCTCTCTGTCTCTCTCTGCTTGTCTTCGTTCTCTGAAATCTCTTCCTTCTCCCCCTTGTCACTTCACACCTTGGAGTGCCTGACAGAGGGCCTTGAGACGAAAGAACAAAGGGGGAAGGCCTCTGGCTCTACTGCTTGCCCATGGGGAGAGAAGTTCTGGTAGTCCATCTGGAAGGTCCAGAGAGTAGTGATTGATTGGGGAGCTACATCACGGGCGGACCTGGCCAGGTGAAGCTCCCTGACAAGTGGCAGCCTCTCCGGAGACTACTAATTCCGCTGATAACATTCTATGCAAATAACCGGCTGAGTGCCATGGGCAGAAAACATTGACACATACCTGCCAGAGGCCTATTCTGAGTCTGAAGAGTCCACCCTGGTCTCCAGCAACTCATCATCTCAGCACACACTTTGCCTGCACGCATGGAAACCGCCTCTCTCCACGAATGTCTTCACCTGCTAGGAAACACACCATGTCACTCAGCCAAAGGAGAGCACAGGCAAAGTCAACTGAAGCCCCAATTTTCAAGATTTTGCCCTCTGCTGCTCCACAGCCTCCGGTGGCACACTGCATGTGCGTCACTTCTCGGTAGACAAGGCCGAAATCCGGGCATCCAGGGCCCCAGCCGTCCACAGTCTACGGATGGCGGCATATGGATCACCTCTTTGCCTCGTACAGCAGGGAGGCCTGGGCCCTAGACTGGCTCCGCTAGAGCTCCACGACCTCAGCTATTTTCCCTGACCTTTGACCCGTGCCCTCGTGAGTGTGTCGTCTCCACTTCCACTTCTCTTCCCACCACACTGAATCCGCCACCTGCGGATACCTGAGCGTGGACATCAACATCTATCACTGGCTGCAGTGTCACAGGTCACTAGGTGTCTAGGCTCAGGCTGACCTTGGCTGTCTTCTGCCCAGGCAAGGAGCCTAATCCTTCCAAGGAAATCAGGACACGTGCTCACTGGCCGACATCCTTTCTTTCATCCACACAGCGGTCTAGATGAGGGGAAAGAGGCCAGGTAGGCCAGGTGAAGGCTGAGTGTGGGGCCTAAGGCTTCTTTCCCAATCACCATGGTGACAGCCACCGGAAGGCTGGGCGGAACTTCTGACGGGGACGAGTCACAAACACTCAGCCAATGGGAGAGGTCCAGCCTAACCGGCCAGTTCCGCAGAGCCCTCCATTTTACCCATGGACAGACAACGGCCCCTTGCGTCTTTGGCCACAAAATCGAGGGCACCCAGGGAATAACTTCACAGTAGGCAACCCCTGATGTGAACACGTTCGACACACCGGGACAGCAGGCAGGTACCTCTTTTCCACTTACGCTAGGATATCACTAGGCAAGGCGCCCTTCCTCAGCATCTCTGGCCTCTCTGTAGGTGTTCACTCAGAGGAATCTCTTCGTTCTACCCCTGAGACACATCACAAGTATGAGGGGCCTGAGAGAGAGCCTAGAGATGGAACGGGGGAGGGTTCCGGCTGTACTGCTTCCCCGTGGGTAGAAAATAGCAGGTAGTCTCTCTGGAAGGTCTTAGCTTCTGTTGACTGACACGCGCAATACAGTAGGGGCGGACCCTGGCCAGGTGGAGCTTGTGGGCAGATGCAACCTCTCCGGCGACGAATAATTGCGCTGCTGCTTTGTATGGTGAAAACCTCCCCCCGCCAAGGGGGATGGGTAGAGAACATTGACCCACACCCGCCAGGGGCCTTTCCTGGGACTAAAGATCCCAACGTGGTCTCAACGTCGTCACCCACTCAACACACACCTTTCCTGCACACGTAATCCTGCCTTTCTCCGTCAGGGCCCTATCCTACCAGGAAAAAAAGCAAGCCGCTCAAAAAGGCCGATGCCAGGGAAATCGAGGAAACACTGCCAGTTCCCAAATCTTGGCTGTCTACATGTCCCCGCCTGCGGTGCAAGGCTGCCTATGTGGCCGGGCTCCGAAGGCAAGGCCGAAATCCTGGCAGCCTGGGCCCCAGCAGTGCAATGGTTGATGGACGTGGGGACACGGATGACCTGTTCGCCACATCCTTAGGCCCTTCACTGGCTCGCCATTCAGCTCCACGACGTCCACTACTGGCCCTGGCCTTTGCTTTGGCTGGTGCCCCATTAAACGTGTGCTCCGGAGCCATGTTTCTCCACCCATCACTAGCATCCTGCCACCAGGGGATATGTGAGTGTGGGAGTCACCATTTGTCACTGGCAGCAGTGTCACAAGTCACTAGACTTCCAGCTACCCGCTGACCTAGGCTGCCTTCTGCCCCAGGCAAGGTCCCGAATCCTTTATCCCAGATGCTGACACCTGGGCACTGGCGGACATTGATTTTTATCAACACAGAGGTCTGAGTGAGGGTCAGAGGGCCAGGTAGGTGAAGTCAAGGCCAGGTGGGCGGGGCTAAGGCTTCTTTGCCATCACCATAGAGACAGTCCCCCCACCGCAAGAGTGGGCGGAGCTTGGGATGGGCCTGCTGACAAGACTGAGCCAATGGCAGAGATCCGGCCCGCCAGGCAGATGACACAGGGCCCTCCATTGTGACCTATGACCCCTAGTGGCCACAGGATTTGAGCACACCCCGGGAAAGGCTACGCAGGCACAAGGGAGCCCCTGGTGCGGACTGCTTCAGGGCATTGGCAGAGCACGCCAGGTACCTCTTTCCCACTTGCCTGAGGATATCAGTAGGCAAGGCATCCCCACTCAGCATCTCTTGCCTCTCTCTGTCTCTCTCTGCTTGTCTTCGTTCTCTGAAATCTCTTCCTTCTCCCCCTTGTCACTTCACACCTTGGAGTGCCTGACAGAGGGCCTTGAGACGAAAGAACAAAGGGGGAAGGCCTCTGGCTCTACTGCTTGCCCATGGGGAGAGAAGTTCTGGTAGTCCATCTGGAAGGTCCAGAGAGTAGTGATTGATTGGGGAGCTACATCACGGGCGGACCTGGCCAGGTGAAGCTCCCTGACAAGTGGCAGCCTCTCCGGAGACTACTAATTCCGCTGATAACATTCTATGCAAATAACCGGCTGAGTGCCATGGGCAGAAAACATTGACACATACCTGCCAGAGGCCTATTCTGAGTCTGAAGAGTCCACCCTGGTCTCTCTCCAGCAACTCATCATCTCAGCACACACTTTGCCTGCACGCATGGAAACCGCCTCTCTCCACGAATGTCTTCACCTGCTAGGAAACACACGATGTCACTCAGCCAAAGGAGAGCACAGGCAAAGTCAACTGAAGCCCCCATTTTCAAGATTTTGCCCTCTGCTGCTCCACAGCCTCCGGTGGCACACTGCATGTGCGTCACTTCTCGGTAGACAAGGCCGAAATCCGGGCATCCAGGGCCCCAGCCGTCCACAGTCTACGGATGGCGGCATATGGATCACCTCTTTGCCTCGTACAGCAGGGAGGCCTGGGCCCTAGACTGGCTCCGCTAGAGCTCCACGACCTCAGCTATTTTCCCTGACCTTTGACCCGTGCCCTCGTGAGTGTGTCGTCTCCACTTCCACTTCTCTTCCCACCACACTGAATCCGCCACCTGCGGATACCTGAGCGTGGACATCAACATCTATCACTGGCTGCAGTGTCACAGGTCACTAGGTGTCTAGGCTCAGGCTGACCTTGGCTGTCTTCTGCCCAGGCAAGGAGCCTAATCCTTCCAAGGAAATCAGGACACGTGCTCACTGGCCGACATCCTTTCTTTCATCCACACAGCGGTCTAGATGAGGGGAAAGAGGCCAGGTAGGCCAGGTGAAGGCTGAGTGTGGGGCCTAAGGCTTCTTTCCCAATCACCATGGTGACAGCCACCGGAAGGCTGGGCGGAACTTCTGACGGGGACGAGTCACAAACACTCAGCCAATGGGAGAGGTCCAGCCTAACCGGCCAGTTCCGCAGAGCCCTCCATTTTACCCATGGACAGACAACGGCCCCTTGCGTCTTTGGCCACAAAATCGAGGGCACCCAGGGAATAACTTCACAGTAGGCAACCCCTGATGTGAACACGTTCGACACACCGGGACAGCAGGCAGGTACCTCTTTTCCACTTACGCTAGGATATCACTAGGCAAGGCGCCCTTCCTCAGCATCTCTGGCCTCTCTGTAGGTGTTCACTCAGAGGAATCTCTTCGTTCTACCCCTGAGACACATCACAAGTATGAGGGGCCTGAGAGAGAGCCTAGAGATGGAACGGGGGAGGGTTCCGGCTGTACTGCTTCCCCGTGGGTAGAAAATAGCAGGTAGTCTCTCTGGAAGGTCTTAGCTTCTGTTGACTGACACGCGCAATACAGTAGGGGCGGACCCTGGCCAGGTGGAGCTTGTGGGCAGATGCAACCTCTCCGGCGACGAATAATTGCGCTGCTGCTTTGTATGGTGAAAACCTCCCCCCGCCAAGGGGGATGGGTAGAGAACATTGACCCACACCCGCCAGGGGCCTTTCCTGGGACTAAAGATCCCAACGTGGTCTCAACGTCGTCACCCACTCAACACACACCTTTCCTGCACACGTAATCCTGCCTTTCTCCGTCAGGGCCCTATCCTACCAGGAAAAAAAGCAAGCCGCTCAAAAAGGCCGATGCCAGGGAAATCGAGGAAACACTGCCAGTTCCCAAATCTTGGCTGTCTACATGTCCCCGCCTGCGGTGCAAGGCTGCCTATGTGGCCGGGCTCCGAAGGCAAGGCCGAAATCCTGGCAGCCTGGGCCCCAGCAGTGCAATGGTTGATGGACGTGGGGACACGGATGACCTGTTCGCCACATCCTTAGGCCCTTCACTGGCTCGCCATTCAGCTCCACGACGTCCACTACTGGCCCTGGCCTTTGCTTTGGCTGGTGCCCCATTAAACGTGTGCTCCGGAGCCATGTTTCTCCACCCATCACTAGCATCCTGCCACCAGGGGATATGTGAGTGTGGGAGTCACCATTTGTCACTGGCAGCAGTGTCACAAGTCACTAGACTTCCAGCTACCCGCTGACCTAGGCTGCCTTCTGCCCCAGGCAAGGTCCCGAATCCTTTATCCCAGATGCTGACACCTGGGCACTGGCGGACATTGATTTTTATCAACACAGAGGTCTGAGTGAGGGTCAGAGGGCCAGGTAGGTGAAGTCAAGGCCAGGTGGGCGGGGCTAAGGCTTCTTTGCCATCACCATAGAGACAGTCCCCCCACCGCAAGAGTGGGCGGAGCTTGGGATGGGCCTGCTGACAAGACTGAGCCAATGGCAGAGATCCGGCCCGCCAGGCAGATGACACAGGGCCCTCCATTGTGACCTATGACCCCTAGTGGCCACAGGATTTGAGCACACCCCGGGAAAGGCTACGCAGGCACAAGGGAGCCCCTGGTGCGGACTGCTTCAGGGCATTGGCAGAGCACGCCAGGTACCTCTTTCCCACTTGCCGGAGGATATCAGTAGGCAAGGCATCCCCACTCAGCATCTCTTGCCTCTCTCTGTCTCTCTCTGCTTGTCTTCGTTCTCTGAAATCTCTTCCTTCTCCCCCTTGTCACTTCACACCTTGGAGTGCCTGACAGAGGGCCTTGAGACGAAAGAACAAAGGGGGAAGGCCTCTGGCTCTACTGCTTGCCCATGGGGAGAGAAGTTCTGGTAGTCCATCTGGAAGGTCCAGAGAGTAGTGATTGATTGGGGAGCTACATCACGGGCGGACCTGGCCAGGTGAAGCTCCCTGACAAGTGGCAGCCTCTCCGGAGACTACTAATTCCGCTGATAACATTCTATGCAAATAACCGGCTGAGTGCCATGGGCAGAAAACATTGACACATACCTGCCAGAGGCCTATTCTGAGTCTGAAGAGTCCACCCTGGTCTCCAGCAACTCATCATCTCAGCACACACTTTGCCTGCACTCATGGAAACCGCCTCTCTCCACGAATGTCTTCACCTGCTAGGAAACACACGATGTCACTCAGCCAAAGGAGAGCACAGGCAAAGTCAACTGAAGCCCCCATTTTCAAGATTTTGCCCTCTGCTGCTCCACAGCCTCCGGTGGCACACTGCATGTGCGTCACTTCTCGGTAGACAAGGCCGAAATCCGGGCATCCAGGGCCCCAGCCGTCCACAGTCTACGGATGGCGGCATATGGATCACCTCTTTGCCTCGTACAGCAGGGAGGCCTGGGCCCTAGACTGGCTCCGCTAGAGCTCCACGACCTCAGCTATTTTCCCTGACCTTTGACCCGTGCCCTCGTGAGTGTGTCGTCTCCACTTCCACTTCTCTTCCCACCACACTGAATCCGCCACCTGCGGATACCTGAGCGTGGACATCAACATCTATCACTGGCTGCAGTGTCACAGGTCACTAGGTGTCTAGGCTCAGGCTGACCTTGGCTGTCTTCTGCCCAGGCAAGGAGCCTAATCCTTCCAGGGAAATCAGGACACGTGCTCACTGGCCGACATCCTTTCTTTCATCCACACAGCGGTCTAGATGAGGGGAAAGAGGCCAGGTAGGCCAGGTGAAGGCTGAGTGTGGGGCCTAAGCCTTCTTTCCCAATCACCATGGTGACAGCCACCGGAAGGCTGGGCGGAACTTCTGACGGGGACGAGTCACAAACACTCAGCCAATGGGAGAGGTCCAGCCTAACCGGCCAGTTCCGCAGAGCCCTCCATTTTACCCATGGACAGACAACGGCCCCTTGCGTCTTTGGCCACAAAATCGAGGGCACCCAGGGAATAACTTCACAGTAGGCAACCCCTGATGTGAACACGTTCGACACACCGGGACAGCAGGCAGGTACCTCTTTTCCACTTACGCTAGGATATCACTAGGCAAGGCGCCCTTCCTCAGCATCTCTGGCCTCTCTGTAGGTGTTCACTCAGAGGAATCTCTTCGTTCTACCCCTGAGACACATCACAAGTATGAGGGGCCTGAGAGAGAGCCTAGAGATGGAACGGGGGAGGGTTCCGGCTGTACTGCTTCCCCGTGGGTAGAAAATAGCAGGTAGTCTCTCTGGAAGGTCTTAGCTTCTGTTGACTGACACGCGCAATACAGTAGGGGCGGACCCTGGCCAGGTGGAGCTTGTGGGCAGATGCAACCTCTCCGGCGACGAATAATTGCGCTGCTGCTTTGTATGGTGAAAACCTCCCCCCGCCAAGGGGGATGGGTAGAGAACATTGACCCACACCCGCCAGGGGCCTTTCCTGGGACTAAAGATCCCAACGTGGTCTCAACGTCGTCACCCACTCAACACACACCTTTCCTGCACACGTAATCCTGCCTTTCTCCGTCAGGGCCCTATCCTACCAGGAAAAAAAGCAAGCCGCTCAAAAAGGCCGATGCCAGGGAAATCGAGGAAACACTGCCAGTTCCCAAATCTTGGCTGTCTACATGTCCCCGCCTGCGGTGCAAGGCTGCCTATGTGGCCGGGCTCCGAAGGCAAGGCCGAAATCCTGGCAGCCTGGGCCCCAGCAGTGCAATGGTTGATGGACGTGGGGACACGGATGACCTGTTCGCCACATCCTTAGGCCCTTCACTGGCTCGCCATTCAGCTCCACGACGTCCACTACTGGCCCTGGCCTTTGCTTTGGCTGGTGCCCCATTAAACGTGTGCTCCGGAGCCATGTTTCTCCACCCATCACTAGCATCCTGCCACCAGGGGATATGTGAGTGTGGGAGTCACCATTTGTCACTGGCAGCAGTGTCACAAGTCACTAGACTTCCAGCTACCCGCTGACCTAGGCTGCCTTCTGCCCCAGGCAAGGTCCCGAATCCTTTATCCCAGATGCTGACACCTGGGCACTGGCGGACATTGATTTTTATCAACACAGAGGTCTGAGTGAGGGTCAGAGGGCCAGGTAGGTGAAGTCAAGGCCAGGTGGGCGGGGCTAAGGCTTCTTTGCCATCACCATAGAGACAGTCCCCCCACCGCAAGAGTGGGCGGAGCTTGGGATGGGCCTGCTGACAAGACTGAGCCAATGGCAGAGATCCGGCCCGCCAGGCAGATGACACAGGGCCCTCCATTGTGACCTATGACCCCTAGTGGCCACAGGATTTGAGCACACCCCGGGAAAGGCTACGCAGGCACAAGGGAGCCCCTGGTGCGGACTGCTTCAGGGCATTGGCAGAGCACGCCAGGTACCTCTTTCCCACTTGCCTGAGGATATCAGTAGGCAAGGCATCCCCACTCAGCATCTCTTGCCTCTCTCTGTCTCTCTCTGCTTGTCTTCGTTCTCTGAAATCTCTTCCTTCTCCCCCTTGTCACTTCACACCTTGGAGTGCCTGACAGAGGGCCTTGAGACGAAAGAACAAAGGGGGAAGGCCTCTGGCTCTACTGCTTGCCCATGGGGAGAGAAGTTCTGGTAGTCCATCTGGAAGGTCCAGAGAGTAGTGATTGATTGGGGAGCTACATCACGGGCGGACCTGGCCAGGTGAAGCTCCCTGACAAGTGGCAGCCTCTCCGGAGACTACTAATTCCGCTGATAACATTCTATGCAAATAACCGGCTGAGTGCCATGGGCAGAAAACATTGACACATACCTGCCAGAGGCCTATTCTGAGTCTGAAGAGTCCACCCTGGTCTCTCTCCAGCAACTCATCATCTCAGCACACACTTTGCCTGCACGCATGGAAACCGCCTCTCTCCACGAATGTCTTCACCTGCTAGGAAACACACGATGTCACTCAGCCAAAGGAGAGCACAGGCAAAGTCAACTGAAGCCCCCATTTTCAAGATTTTGCCCTCTGCTGCTCCACAGCCTCCGGTGGCACACTGCATGTGCGTCACTTCTCGGTAGACAAGGCCGAAATCCGGGCATCCAGGGCCCCAGCCGTCCACAGTCTACGGATGGCGGCATATGGATCACCTCTTTGCCTCGTACAGCAGGGAGGCCTGGGCCCTAGACTGGCTCCGCTAGAGCTCCACGACCTCAGCTATTTTCCCTGACCTTTGACCCGTGCCCTCGTGAGTGTGTCGTCTCCACTTCCACTTCTCTTCCCACCACACTGAATCCGCCACCTGCGGATACCTGAGCGTGGACATCAACATCTATCACTGGCTGCAGTGTCACAGGTCACTAGGTGTCTAGGCTCAGGCTGACCTTGGCTGTCTTCTGCCCAGGCAAGGAGCCTAATCCTTCCAAGGAAATCAGGACACGTGCTCACTGGCCGACATCCTTTCTTTCATCCACACAGCGGTCTAGATGAGGGGAAAGAGGCCAGGTAGGCCAGGTGAAGGCTGAGTGTGGGGCCTAAGGCTTCTTTCCCAATCACCATGGTGACAGCCACCGGAAGGCTGGGCGGAACTTCTGACGGGGACGAGTCACAAACACTCAGCCAATGGGAGAGGTCCAGCCTAACCGGCCAGTTCCGCAGAGCCCTCCATTTTACCCATGGACAGACAACGGCCCCTTGCGTCTTTGGCCACAAAATCGAGGGCACCCAGGGAATAACTTCACAGTAGGCAACCCCTGATGTGAACACGTTCGACACACCGGGACAGCAGGCAGGTACCTCTTTTCCACTTACGCTAGGATATCACTAGGCAAGGCGCCCTTCCTCAGCATCTCTGGCCTCTCTGTAGGTGTTCACTCAGAGGAATCTCTTCGTTCTACCCCTGAGACACATCACAAGTATGAGGGGCCTGAGAGAGAGCCTAGAGATGGAACGGGGGAGGGTTCCGGCTGTACTGCTTCCCCGTGGGTAGAAAATAGCAGGTAGTCTCTCTGGAAGGTCTTAGCTTCTGTTGACTGACACGCGCAATACAGTAGGGGCGGACCCTGGCCAGGTGGAGCTTGTGGGCAGATGCAACCTCTCCGGCGACGAATAATTGCGCTGCTGCTTTGTATGGTGAAAACCTCCCCCCGCCAAGGGGGATGGGTAGAGAACATTGACCCACACCCGCCAGGGGCCTTTCCTGGGACTAAAGATCCCAACGTGGTCTCAACGTCGTCACCCACTCAACACACACCTTTCCTGCACACGTAATCCTGCCTTTCTCCGTCAGGGCCCTATCCTACCAGGAAAAAAAGCAAGCCGCTCAAAAAGGCCGATGCCAGGGAAATCGAGGAAACACTGCCAGTTCCCAAATCTTGGCTGTCTACATGTCCCCGCCTGCGGTGCAAGGCTGCCTATGTGGCCGGGCTCCGAAGGCAAGGCCGAAATCCTGGCAGCCTGGGCCCCAGCAGTGCAATGGTTGATGGACGTGGGGACACGGATGACCTGTTCGCCACATCCTTAGGCCCTTCACTGGCTCGCCATTCAGCTCCACGACGTCCACTACTGGCCCTGGCCTTTGCTTTGGCTGGTGCCCCATTAAACGTGTGCTCCGGAGCCATGTTTCTCCACCCATCACTAGCATCCTGCCACCAGGGGATATGTGAGTGTGGGAGTCACCATTTGTCACTGGCAGCAGTGTCACAAGTCACTAGACTTCCAGCTACCCGCTGACCTAGGCTGCCTTCTGCCCCAGGCAAGGTCCCGAATCCTTTATCCCAGATGCTGACACCTGGGCACTGGCGGACATTGATTTTTATCAACACAGAGGTCTGAGTGAGGGTCAGAGGGCCAGGTAGGTGAAGTCAAGGCCAGGTGGGCGGGGCTAAGGCTTCTTTGCCATCACCATAGAGACAGTCCCCCCACCGCAAGAGTGGGCGGAGCTTGGGATGGGCCTGCTGACAAGACTGAGCCAATGGCAGAGATCCGGCCCGCCAGGCAGATGACACAGGGCCCTCCATTGTGACCTATGACCCCTAGTGGCCACAGGATTTGAGCACACCCCGGGAAAGGCTACGCAGGCACAAGGGAGCCCCTGGTGCGGACTGCTTCAGGGCATTGGCAGAGCACGCCAGGTACCTCTTTCCCACTTGCCGGAGGATATCAGTAGGCAAGGCATCCCCACTCAGCATCTCTTGCCTCTCTCTGTCTCTCTCTGCTTGTCTTCGTTCTCTGAAATCTCTTCCTTCTCCCCCTTGTCACTTCACACCTTGGAGTGCCTGACAGAGGGCCTTGAGACGAAAGAACAAAGGGGGAAGGCCTCTGGCTCTACTGCTTGCCCATGGGGAGAGAAGTTCTGGTAGTCCATCTGGAAGGTCCAGAGAGTAGTGATTGATTGGGGAGCTACATCACGGGCGGACCTGGCCAGGTGAAGCTCCCTGACAAGTGGCAGCCTCTCCGGAGACTACTAATTCCGCTGATAACATTCTATGCAAATAACCGGCTGAGTGCCATGGGCAGAAAACATTGACACATACCTGCCAGAGGCCTATTCTGAGTCTGAAGAGTCCACCCTGGTCTCCAGCAACTCATCATCTCAGCACACACTTTGCCTGCACTCATGGAAACCGCCTCTCTCCACGAATGTCTTCACCTGCTAGGAAACACACGATGTCACTCAGCCAAAGGAGAGCACAGGCAAAGTCAACTGAAGCCCCCATTTTCAAGATTTTGCCCTCTGCTGCTCCACAGCCTCCGGTGGCACACTGCATGTGCGTCACTTCTCGGTAGACAAGGCCGAAATCCGGGCATCCAGGGCCCCAGCCGTCCACAGTCTACGGATGGCGGCATATGGATCACCTCTTTGCCTCGTACAGCAGGGAGGCCTGGGCCCTAGACTGGCTCCGCTAGAGCTCCACGACCTCAGCTATTTTCCCTGACCTTTGACCCGTGCCCTCGTGAGTGTGTCGTCTCCACTTCCACTTCTCTTCCCACCACACTGAATCCGCCACCTGCGGATACCTGAGCGTGGACATCAACATCTATCACTGGCTGCAGTGTCACAGGTCACTAGGTGTCTAGGCTCAGGCTGACCTTGGCTGTCTTCTGCCCAGGCAAGGAGCCTAATCCTTCCAGGGAAATCAGGACACGTGCTCACTGGCCGACATCCTTTCTTTCATCCACACAGCGGTCTAGATGAGGGGAAAGAGGCCAGGTAGGCCAGGTGAAGGCTGAGTGTGGGGCCTAAGGCTTCTTTCCCAATCACCATGGTGACAGCCACCGGAAGGCTGGGCGGAACTTCTGACGGGGACGAGTCACAAACACTCAGCCAATGGGAGAGGTCCAGCCTAACCGGCCAGTTCCGCAGAGCCCTCCATTTTACCCATGGACAGACAACGGCCCCTTGCGTCTTTGGCCACAAAATCGAGGGCACCCAGGGAATAACTTCACAGTAGGCAACCCCTGATGTGAACACGTTCGACACACCGGGACAGCAGGCAGGTACCTCTTTTCCACTTACGCTAGGATATCACTAGGCAAGGCGCCCTTCCTCAGCATCTCTGGCCTCTCTGTAGGTGTTCACTCAGAGGAATCTCTTCGTTCTACCCCTGAGACACATCACAAGTATGAGGGGCCTGAGAGAGAGCCTAGAGATGGAACGGGGGAGGGTTCCGGCTGTACTGCTTCCCCGTGGGTAGAAAATAGCAGGTAGTCTCTCTGGAAGGTCTTAGCTTCTGTTGACTGACACGCGCAATACAGTAGGGGCGGACCCTGGCCAGGTGGAGCTTGTGGGCAGATGCAACCTCTCCGGCGATGAATAATTGCGCTGCTGCTTTGTATGGTGAAAACCTCCCCCCGCCAAGGGGGATGGGTAGAGAACATTGACCCACACCCGCCAGGGGCCTTTCCTGGGACTAAAGATCCCAACGTGGTCTCAACGTCGTCTCCCACTCAACACACACCTTTCCTGCACACGTAATCCTGCCTTTCTCCGTCAGGGCCCTATCCTACCAGGAAAAAAAGCAAGCCGCTCAAAAAGGCCGATGCCAGGGAAATCGAGGAAACACTGCCACTTTCCAAATTTTTGCTGTCTACACGTCCCCGCCTCCGGTGCAAGGCTGCCTATTTGGCCGGGCTCCGAAGGCAAGGCCGAAATCCTGGCAGCCTGGGCCCCAGCAGTGCAATGGTTGATGGACGTGGGGACACGGATGACCTGTTCGCCACATCCTTAGGCCCTTCACTGGCTCGCCATTCAGCTCCACGACGTCCACTACTGGCCCTGGCCTTTGCTTTGGCTGGTGCCCCATTAAACGTGTGCTCCGGAGCCATGTTTCTCCACCCATCACTAGCATCCTGCCACCAGGGGATATGTGAGTGTGGGAGTCACCATTTGTCACTGGCAGCAGTGTCACAAGTCACTAGACTTCCAGCTACCCGCTGACCTAGGCTGCCTTCTGCCCCAGGCAAGGTCCCGAATCCTTTATCCCAGATGCTGACACCTGGGCACTGGCGGACATTGATTTTTATCAACACAGAGGTCTGAGTGAGGGTCAGAGGGCCAGGTAGGTGAAGTCAAGGCCAGGTGGGCGGGGCTAAGGCTTCTTTGCCATCACCATAGAGACAGTCCCCCCACCGCAAGAGTGGGCGGAGCTTGGGATGGGCCTGCTGACAAGACTGAGCCAATGGCAGAGATCCGGCCCGCCAGGCAGATGACACAGGGCCCTCCATTGTGACCTATGACCCCTAGTGGCCACAGGATTTGAGCACACCCCGGGAAAGGCTACGCAGGCACAAGGGAGCCCCTGGTGCGGACTGCTTCAGGGCATTGGCAGAGCACGCCAGGTACCTCTTTCCCACTTGCCTGAGGATATCAGTAGGCAAGGCATCCCCACTCAGCATCTCTTGCCTCTCTCTGTCTCTCTCTGCTTGTCTTCGTTCTCTGAAATCTCTTCCTTCTCCCCCTTGTCACTTCACACCTTGGAGTGCCTGACAGAGGGCCTTGAGACGAAAGAACAAAGGGGGAAGGCCTCTGGCTCTACTGCTTGCCCATGGGGAGAGAAGTTCTGGTAGTCCATCTGGAAGGTCCAGAGAGTAGTGATTGATTGGGGAGCTACATCACGGGCGGACCTGGCCAGGTGAAGCTCCCTGACAAGTGGCAGCCTCTCCGGAGACTACTAATTCCGCTGATAACATTCTATGCAAATAACCGGCTGAGTGCCATGGGCAGAAAACATTGACACATACCTGCCAGAGGCCTATTCTGAGTCTGAAGAGTCCACCCTGGTCTCCAGCAACTCATCATCTCAGCACACACTTTGCCTGCACGCATGGAAACCGCCTCTCTCCACGAATGTCTTCACCTGCTAGGAAACACACGATGTCACTCAGCCAAAGGAGAGCACAGGCAAAGTCAACTGAAGCCCCCATTTTCAAGATTTTGCCCTCTGCTGCTCCACAGCCTCCGGTGGCACACTGCATGTGCGTCACTTCTCGGTAGACAAGGCCGAAATCCGGGCATCCAGGGCCCCAGCCGTCCACAGTCTACGGATGGCGGCATATGGATCACCTCTTTGCCTCGTACAGCAGGGAGGCCTGGGCCCTAGACTGGCTCCGCTAGAGCTCCACGACCTCAGCTATTTTCCCTGACCTTTGACCCGTGCCCTCGTGAGTGTGTCGTCTCCACTTCCACTTCTCTTCCCACCACACTGAATCCGCCACCTGCGGATACCTGAGCGTGGACATCAACATCTATCACTGGCTGCAGTGTCACAGGTCACTAGGTGTCTAGGCTCAGGCTGACCTTGGCTGTCTTCTGCCCAGGCAAGGAGCCTAATCCTTCCAAGGAAATCAGGACACGTGCTCACTGGCCGACATCCTTTCTTTCATCCACACAGCGGTCTAGATGAGGGGAAAGAGGCCAGGTAGGCCAGGTGAAGGCTGAGTGTGGGGCCTAAGGCTTCTTTCCCAATCACCATGGTGACAGCCACCGGAAGGCTGGGCGGAACTTCTGACGGGGACGAGTCACAAACACTCAGCCAATGGGAGAGGTCCAGCCTAACCGGCCAGTTCCGCAGAGCCCTCCATTTTACCCATGGACAGACAACGGCCCCTTGCGTCTTTGGCCACAAAATCGAGGGCACCCAGGGAATAACTTCACAGTAGGCAACCCCTGATGTGAACACGTTCGACACACCGGGACAGCAGGCAGGTACCTCTTTTCCACTTACGCTAGGATATCACTAGGCAAGGCGCCCTTCCTCAGCATCTCTGGCCTCTCTGTATGTGTTCACTCAGAGGAATCTCTTCGTTCTACCCCTGAGACACATCACAAGTATGAGGGGCCTGAGAGAGAGCCTAGAGATGGAACGGGGGAGGGTTCCGGCTGTACTGCTTCCCCGTGGGTAGAAAATAGCAGGTAGTCTCTCTGGAAGGTCTTAGCTTCTGTTGACTGACACGCGCAATACAGTAGGGGCGGACCCTGGCCAGGTGGAGCTTGTGGGCAGATGCAACCTCTCCGGCGACGAATAATTGCGCTGCTGCTTTGTATGGTGAAAACCTCCCCCCGCCAAGGGGGATGGGTAGAGAACATTGACCCACACCCGCCAGGGGCCTTTCCTGGGACTAAAGATCCCAACGTGGTCTCAACGTCGTCACCCACTCAACACACACCTTTCCTGCACACGTAATCCTGCCTTTCTCCGTCAGGGCCCTATCCTACCAGGAAAAAAAGCAAGCCGCTCAAAAAGGCCGATGCCAGGGAAATCGAGGAAACACTGCCAGTTCCCAAATTTTGGCTGTCTACACGTCCCCGCCTGCGGTGCAAGGCTGCCTATGTGGCCGGGCTCCGAAGGCAAGGCCGAAATCCTGGCAGCCTGGGCCCCAGCAGTGCAATGGTTGATGGACGTGGGGACACGGATGACCTGTTCGCCACATCCTTAGGCCCTTCACTGGCTCGCCATTCAGCTCCACGACGTCCACTACTGGCCCTGGCCTTTGCTTTGGCTGGTGCCCCATTAAACGTGTGCTCCGGAGCCATGTTTCTCCACCCATCACTAGCATCCTGCCACCAGGGGATATGTGAGTGTGGGAGTCACCATTTGTCACTGGCAGCAGTGTCACAAGTCACTAGACTTCCAGCTACCCGCTGACCTAGGCTGCCTTCTGCCCCAGGCAAGGTCCCGAATCCTTTATCCCAGATGCTGACACCTGGGCACTGGCGGACATTGATTTTTATCAACACAGAGGTCTGAGTGAGGGTCAGAGGGCCAGGTAGGTGAAGTCAAGGCCAGGTGGGCGGGGCTAAGGCTTCTTTGCCATCACCATAGAGACAGTCCCCCCACCGCAAGAGTGGGCGGAGCTTGGGATGGGCCTGCTGACAAGACTGAGCCAATGGCAGAGATCCGGCCCGCCAGGCAGATGACACAGGGCCCTCCATTGTGACCTATGACCCCTAGTGGCCACAGGATTTGAGCACACCCCGGGAAAGGCTACGCAGGCACAAGGGAGCCCCTGGTGCGGACTGCTTCAGGGCATTGGCAGAGCACGCCAGGTACCTCTTTCCCACTTGCCTGAGGATATCAGTAGGCAAGGCATCCCCACTCAGCATCTCTTGCCTCTCTCTGTCTCTCTCTGCTTGTCTTCGTTCTCTGAAATCTCTTCCTTCTCCCCCTCGTCACTTCACACCTTGGAGTGCCTGACAGAGGGCCTTGAGATGAAAGAACAAAGGGGGAAGGCCTCTGGCTCTACTGCTTGCCCATGGGGAGAGAAGTTCTGGTAGTCCATCTGGAAGGTCCAGAGAGTAGTGATTGATTGGGGAGCTACATCACGGGCGGACCTGGCCAGGTGAAGCTCCCTGACAAGTGGCAGCCTCTCCGGAGACCACTAATTCCGCTGATAACATTCTATGCAAATAACCGGCTGAGTGCCATGGGCAGAAAACATTGACACATACCTGCCAGAGGCCTATTCTGAGTCTGAAGAGTCCACCCTGGTCTCCAGCAACTCATCATCTCAGCACACACTTTGCCTGCACGCATGGAAACCGCCTCTCTCCACGAATGTCTTCACCTGCTAGGAAACACACGATGTCACTCAGCCAAAGGAGAGCACAGGCAAAGTCAACTGAAGCCCCCATTTTCAAGATTTTGCCCTCTGCTGCTCCACAGCCTCCGGTGGCACACTGCATGTGCGTCACTTCTCGGTAGACAAGGCCGAAATCCGGGCATCCAGGGCCCCAGCCGTCCACAGTCTACGGATGGCGGCATATGGATCACCTCTTTGCCTCGTACAGCAGGGAGGCCTGGGCCCTAGACTGGCTCCGCTAGAGCTCCACGACCTCAGCTATTTTCCCTGACCTTTGACCCGTGCCCTCGTGAGTGTGTCGTCTCTACTTCCACTTCTCTTCCCACCACACTGAATCCGCCACCTGCGGATACCTGAGCGTGGACATCAACATCTATCACTGGCTGCAGTGTCACAGGTCACTAGGTGTCTAGGCTCAGGCTGACCTTGGCTGTCTTCTGCCCAGGCAAGGAGCCTAATCCTTCCAAGGAAATGAGGACACGTGCTCACTGGCCGACATCCTTTCTTTCATCCACACAGCGGTCTAGATGAGGGGAAAGAGGCCAGGTAGGCCAGGTGAAGGCTGAGTGTGGGGCCTAAGCCTTCTTTCCCAATCACCATGGTGACAGCCACCGGAAGGCTGGGCGGAACTTCTGACGGGGACGAGTCACAAACACTCAGCCAATGGGAGAGGTCCAGCCTAACCGGCCAGTTCCGCAGAGCCCTCCATTTTACCCATGGACAGACAACGGCCCCTTGCGTCTTTGGCCACAAAATCGAGGGCACCCAGGGAATAACTTCACAGTAGGCAACCCCTGATGTGAACACGTTCGACACACCGGGACAGCAGGCAGGTACCTCTTTTCCACTTACGCTAGGATATCACTAGGCAAGGCGCCCTTCCTCAGCATCTCTGGCCTCTCTGTAGGTGTTCACTCAGAGGAATCTCTTCGTTCTACCCCTGAGACACATCACAAGTATGAGGGGCCTGAGAGAGAGCCTAGAGATGGAACGGGGGAGGGTTCCGGCTGTACTGCTTCCCCGTGGGTAGAAAATAGCAGGTAGTCTCTCTGGAAGGTCTTAGCTTCTGTTGACTGACACGCGCAATACAGTAGGGGCGGACCCTGGCCAGGTGGAGCTTGTGGGCAGATGCAACCTCTCCGGCGATGAATAATTGCGCTGCTGCTTTGTATGGTGAAAACCTCCCCCCGCCAAGGGGGATGGGTAGAGAACATTGACCCACACCCGCCAGGGGCCTTTCCTGGGACTAAAGATCCCAACGTGGTCTCAACGTCGTCACCCACTCAACACACACCTTTCCTGCACACGTAATCCTGCCTTTCTCCGTCAGGGCCCTATCCTACCAGGAAAAAAAGCAAGCCGCTCAAAAAGGCCGATGCCAGGGAAATCGAGGAAACACTGCCAGTTCCCAAATTTTGGCTGTCTACACGTCCCCGCCTGCGGTGCAAGGCTGCCTATGTGGCCGGGCTCCGAAGGCAAGCCCGAAATCCTGGCAGCCTGGGCCCCAGCAGTGCAATGGTTGATGGACGTGGGGACACGGATGACCTGTTCGCCACATCCTTAGGCCCTTCACTGGCTCGCCATTCAGCTCCACGACGTCCACTACTGGCCCTGGCCTTTGCTTTGGCTGGTGCCCCATTAAACGTGTGCTCCGGAGCCATGTTTCTCCACCCATCACTAGCATCCTGCCACCAGGGGATATGTGAGTGTGGGAGTCACCATTTGTCACTGGCAGCAGTGTCACAAGTCACTAGACTTCCAGCTACCCGCTGACCTAGGCTGCCTTCTGCCCCAGGCAAGGTCCCGAATCCTTTATCCCAGATGCTGACACCTGGGCACTGGCGGACATTGATTTTTATCAACACAGAGGTCTGAGTGAGGGTCAGAGGGCCAGGTAGGTGAAGTCAAGGCCAGGTGGGCGGGGCTAAGGCTTCTTTGCCATCACCATAGAGACAGTCCCCCCACCGCAAGAGTGGGCGGAGCTTGGGATGGGCCTGCTGACAAGACTGAGCCAATGGCAGAGATCCGGCCCGCCAGGCAGATGACACAGGGCCCTCCATTGTGACCTATGACCCCTAGTGGCCACAGGATTTGAGCACACCCCGGGAAAGGCTACGCAGGCACAAGGGAGCCCCTGGTGCGGACTGCTTCAGGGCATTGGCAGAGCACGCCAGGTATCTCTTTCCCACTTGCCGGAGGATATCAGTAGGCAAGGCATCCCCACTCAGCATCTCTTGCCTCTCTCTGTCTCTCTCTGCTTGTCTTCGTTCTCTGAAATCTCTTCCTTCTCCCCCTCGTCACTTCACACCTTGGAGTGCCTGACAGAGGGCCTTGAGACGAAAGAACAAAGGGGGAAGGCCTCTGGCTCTACTGCTTGCCCATGGGGAGAGAAGTTCTGGTAGTCCATCTGGAAGGTCCAGAGAGTAGTGATTGATTGGGGAGCTACATCACGGGCGGACCTGGCCAGGTGAAGCTCCCTGACAAGTGGCAGCCTCTCCGGAGACTACTAATTCCGCTGATAACATTCTATGCAAATAACCGGCTGAGTGCCATGGGCAGAAAACATTGACACATACCTGCCAGAGGCCTATTCTGAGTCTGAAGAGTCCACCCTGGTCTCCAGCAACTCATCATCTCAGCACACACTTTGCCTGCACGCATGGAAACCGCCTCTCTCCACGAATGTCTTCACCTGCTAGGAAACACACGATGTCACTCAGCCAAAGGAGAGCACAGGCAAAGTCAACTGAAGCCCCCATTTTCAAGATTTTGCCCTCTGCTGCTCCACAGCCTCCGGTGGCACACTGCATGTGCGTCACTTCTCGGTAGACAAGGCCGAAATCCGGGCATCCAGGGCCCCAGCCGTCCACAGTCTACGGATGGCGGCATATGGATCACCTCTTTGCCTCGTACAGCAGGGAGGCCTGGGCCCTAGACTGGCTCCGCTAGAGCTCCACGACCTCAGCTATTTTCCCTGACCTTTGACCCGTGCCCTCGTGAGTGTGTCGTCTCTACTTCCACTTCTCTTCCCACCACACTGAATCCGCCACCTGCGGATACCTGAGCGTGGACATCAACATCTATCACTGGCTGCAGTGTCACAGGTCACTAGGTGTCTAGGCTCAGGCTGACCTTGGCTGTCTTCTGCCCAGGCAAGGAGCCTAATCCTTCCAAGGAAATCAGGACACGTGCTCACTGGCCGACATCCTTTCTTCCATCCACACAGCGGTCTAGATGAGGGGAAAGAGGCCAGGTAGGCCAGGTGAAGGCTGAGTGTGGGGCCTAAGCCTTCTTTCCCAATCACCATGGTGACAGCCACCGGAAGGCTGGGCGGAACTTCTGACGGGGACGAGTCACAAACACTCAGCCAATGGGAGAGGTCCAGCCTAACCGGCCAGTTCCGCAGAGCCCTCCATTTTACCCATGGACAGACAACGGCCCCTTGCGTCTTTGGCCACAAAATCGAGGGCACCCAGGGAATAACTTCACAGTAGGCAACCCCTGATGTGAACACGTTCGACACACCGGGACAGCAGGCAGGTACCTCTTTTCCACTTACGCTAGGATATCACTAGGCAAGGCGCCCTTCCTCAGCATCTCTGGCCTCTCTGTAGGTGTTCACTCAGAGGAATCTCTTCGTTCTACCCCTGAGACACATCACAAGTATGAGGGGCCTGAGAGAGAGCCTAGAGATGGAACGGGGGAGGGTTCCGGCTGTACTGCTTCCCCGTGGGTAGAAAATAGCAGGTAGTCTCTCTGGAAGGTCTTAGCTTCTGTTGACTGACACGCGCAATACAGTAGGGGCGGACCCTGGCCAGGTGGAGCTTGTGGGCAGATGCAACCTCTCCGGCGACGAATAATTGCGCTGCTGCTTTGTATGGTGAAAACCTCCCCCCGCCAAGGGGGATGGGTAGAGAACATTGACCCACACCCGCCAGGGGCCTTTCCTGGGACTAAAGATCCCAACGTGGTCTCAACGTCGTCACCCACTCAACACACACCTTTCCTGCACACGTAATCCTGCCTTTCTCCGTCAGGGCCCTATCCTACCAGGAAAAAAAGCAAGCCGCTCAAAAAGGCCGATGCCAGGGAAATCGAGGAAACACTGCCAGTTCCCAAATTTTGGCTGTCTACACGTCCCCGCCTGCGGTGCAAGGCTGCCTATGTGGCCGGGCTCCGAAGGCAAGGCCGAAATCCTGGCAGCCTGGGCCCCAGCAGTGCAATGGTTGATGGACGTGGGGACACGGATGACCTGTTCGCCACATCCTTAGGCCCTTCACTGGCTCGCCATTCAGCTCCACGACGTCCACTACTGGCCCTGGCCTTTGCTTTGGCTGGTGCCCCATTAAACGTGTGCTCCGGAGCCATGTTTCTCCACCCATCACTAGCATCCTGCCACCAGGGGATATGTGAGTGTGGGAGTCACCATTTGTCACTGGCAGCAGTGTCACAAGTCACTAGACTTCCAGCTACCCGCTGACCTAGGCTGCCTTCTGCCCCAGGCAAGGTCCCGAATCCTTTATCCCAGATGCTGACACCTGGGCACTGGCGGACATTGATTTTTATCAACACAGAGGTCTGAGTGAGGGTCAGAGGGCCAGGTAGGTGAAGTCAAGGCCAGGTGGGCGGGGCTAAGGCTTCTTTGCCATCACCATAGAGACAGTCCCCCCACCGCAAGAGTGGGCGGAGCTTGGGATGGGCCTGCTGACAAGACTGAGCCAATGGCAGAGATCCGGCCCGCCAGGCAGATGACACAGGGCCCTCCATTGTGACCTATGACCCCTAGTGGCCACAGGATTTGAGCACACCCCGGGAAAGGCTACGCAGGCACAAGGGAGCCCCTGGTGCGGACTGCTTCAGGGCATTGGCAGAGCACGCCAGGTATCTCTTTCCCACTTGCCGGAGGATATCAGTAGGCAAGGCATCCCCACTCAGCATCTCTTGCCTCTCTCTGTCTCTCTCTGCTTGTCTTCGTTCTCTGAAATCTCTTCCTTCTCCCCCTCGTCACTTCACACCTTGGAGTGCCTGACAGAGGGCCTTGAGACGAAAGAACAAAGGGGGAAGGCCTCTGGCTCTACTGCTTGCCCATGGGGAGAGAAGTTCTGGTAGTCCATCTGGAAGGTCCAGAGAGTAGTGATTGATTGGGGAGCTACATCACGGGCGGACCTGGCCAGGTGAAGCTCCCTGACAAGTGGCAGCCTCTCCGGAGACTACTAATTCCGCTGATAACATTCTATGCAAATAACCGGCTGAGTGCCATGGGCAGAAAACATTGACACATACCTGCCAGAGGCCTATTCTGAGTCTGAAGAGTCCACCCTGGTCTCCAGCAACTCATCATCTCAGCACACACTTTGCCTGCACGCATGGAAACCGCCTCTCTCCACGAATGTCTTCACCTGCTAGGAAACACACGATGTCACTCAGCCAAAGGAGAGCACAGGCAAAGTCAACTGAAGCCCCCATTTTCAAGATTTTGCCCTCTGCTGCTCCACAGCCTCCGGTGGCACACTGCATGTGCGTCACTTCTCGGTAGACAAGGCCGAAATCCGGGCATCCAGGGCCCCAGCCGTCCACAGTCTACGGATGGCGGCATATGGATCACCTCTTTGCCTCGTACAGCAGGGAGGCCTGGGCCCTAGACTGGCTCCGCTAGAGCTCCACGACCTCAGCTATTTTCCCTGACCTTTGACCCGTGCCCTCGTGAGTGTGTCGTCTCTCCTTCCACTTCTCTTCCCACCACACTGAATCCGCCACCTGCGGATACCTGAGCGTGGACATCAACATCTATCACTGGCTGCAGTGTCACAGGTCACTAGGTGTCTAGGCTCAGGCTGACCTTGGCTGTCTTCTGCCCAGGCAAGGAGCCTAATCCTTCCAAGGAAATCAGGACACGTGCTCACTGGCCGACATCCTTTCTTCCATCCACACAGCGGTCTAGATGAGGGGAAAGAGGCCAGGTAGGCCAGGTGAAGGCTGAGTGTGGGGCCTAAGCCTTCTTTCCCAATCACCATGGTGACAGCCACCGGAAGGCTGGGCGGAACTTCTGACGGGGACGAGTCACAAACACTCAGCCAATGGGAGAGGTCCAGCCTAACCGGCCAGTTCCGCAGAGCCCTCCATTTTACCCATGGACAGACAACGGCCCCTTGCGTCTTTGGCCACAAAATCGAGGGCACCCAGGGAATAACTTCACAGTAGGCAACCCCTGATGTGAACACGTTCGACACACCGGGACAGCAGGCAGGTACCTCTTTTCCACTTACGCTAGGATATCACTAGGCAAGGCGCCCTTCCTCAGCATCTCTGGCCTCTCTGTAGGTGTTCACTCAGAGGAATCTCTTCGTTCTACCCCTGAGACACATCACAAGTATGAGGGGCCTGAGAGAGAGCCTAGAGATGGAACGGGGGAGGGTTCCGGCTGTACTGCTTCCCCGTGGGTAGAAAATAGCAGGTAGTCTCTCTGGAAGGTCTTAGCTTCTGTTGACTGACACGCGCAATACAGTAGGGGCGGACCCTGGCCAGGTGGAGCTTGTGGGCAGATGCAACCTCTCCGGCGACGAATAATTGCGCTGCTGCTTTGTATGGTGAAAACCTCCCCCCGCCAAGGGGGATGGGTAGAGAACATTGACCCACACCCGCCAGGGGCCTTTCCTGGGACTAAAGATCCCAACGTGGTCTCAACGTCGTCACCCACTCAACACACACCTTTCCTGCACACGTAATCCTGCCTTTCTCCGTCAGGGCCCTATCCTACCAGGAAAAAAAGCAAGCCGCTCAAAAAGGCCGATGCCAGGGAAATCGAGGAAACACTGCCAGTTCCCAAATTTTGGCTGTCTACACGTCCCCGCCTGCGGTGCAAGGCTGCCTATGTGGCCGGGCTCCGAAGGCAAGGCCGAAATCCTGGCAGCCTGGGCCCCAGCAGTGCAATGGTTGATGGACGTGGGGACACGGATGACCTGTTCGCCACATCCTTAGGCCCTTCACTGGCTCGCCATTCAGCTCCACGACGTCCACTACTGGCCCTGGCCTTTGCTTTGGCTGGTGCCCCATTAAACGTGTGCTCCGGAGCCATGTTTCTCCACCCATCACTAGCATCCTGCCACCAGGGGATATGTGAGTGTGGGAGTCACCATTTGTCACTGGCAGCAGTGTCACAAGTCACTAGACTTCCAGCTACCCGCTGACCTAGGCTGCCTTCTGCCCCAGGCAAGGTCCCGAATCCTTTATCCCAGATGCTGACACCTGGGCACTGGCGGACATTGATTTTTATCAACACAGAGGTCTGAGTGAGGGTCAGAGGGCCAGGTAGGTGAAGTCAAGGCCAGGTGGGCGGGGCTAAGGCTTCTTTGCCATCACCATAGAGACAGTCCCCCCACCGCAAGAGTGGGCGGAGCTTGGGATGGGCCTGCTGACAAGACTGAGCCAATGGCAGAGATCCGGCCCGCCAGGCAGATGACACAGGGCCCTCCATTGTGACCTATGACCCCTAGTGGCCACAGGATTTGAGCACACCCCGGGAAAGGCTACGCAGGCACAAGGGAGCCCCTGGTGCGGACTGCTTCAGGGCATTGGCAGAGCACGCCAGGTACCTCTTTCCCACTTTCCTGAGGATATCAGTAGGCAAGGCATCCCCACTCAGCATCTCTTGCCTCTCTCTGTCTCTCTCTGCTTGTCTTCGTTCTCTGAAATCTCTTCCTTCTCCCCCTCGTCACTTCACACCTTGGAGTGCCTGACAGAGGGCCTTGAGACGAAAGAACAAAGGGGGAAGGCCTCTGGCTCTACTGCTTGCCCATGGGGAGAGAAGTTCTGGTAGTCCATCTGGAAGGTCCAGAGAGTAGTGATTGATTGGGGAGCTACATCACGGGCGGACCTGGCCAGGTGAAGCTCCCTGACAAGTGGCAGCCTCTCCGGAGACTACTAATTCCGCTGATAACATTCTATGCAAATAACCGGCTGAGTGCCATGGGCAGAAAATATTGACACATACCTGCCAGAGGCCTATTCTGAGTCTGAAGAGTCCACCCTGGTCTCCAGCAACTCATCATCTCAGCACACACTTTGCCTGCACGCATGGAAACCGCCTCTCTCCACGAATGTCTTCACCTGCTAGGAAACACACGATGTCACTCAGCCAAAGGAGAGCACAGGCAAAGTCAACTGAAGCCCCCATTTTCAAGATTTTGCCCTCTGCTGCTCCACAGCCTCCGGTGGCACACTGCATGTGCGTCACTTCTCGGTAGACAAGGCCGAAATCCGGGCATCCAGGGCCCCAGCCGTCCACAGTCTACGGATGGCGGCATATGGATCACCTCTTTGCCTCGTACAGCAGGGAGGCCTGGGCCCTAGACCGGCTCCGCTAGAGCTCCACGACCTCAGCTATTTTCCCTGACCTTTGACCCGTGCCCTCGTGAGTGTGTCATCTCTACTTCCACTTCTCTTCCCACCACACTGAATCCGCCACCTGCGGATACCTGAGCGTGGACATCAACATCTATCACTGGCTGCAGTGTCACAGGTCACTAGGTGTCTAGGCTCAGGCTGACCTTGGCTGTCTTCTGCCCAGGCAAGGAGCCTAATCCTTCCAAGGAAATCAGGACACGTGCTCACTGGCCGACATCCTTTCTTTCATCCACACAGCGGTCTAGATGAGGGGAAAGAGGCCAGGTAGGCCAGGTGAAGGCTGAGTGTGGGGCCTAAGGCTTCTTTCCCAATCACCATGGTGACAGCCACCGGAAGGCTGGGCGGAACTTCTGACGGGGACGAGTCACAAACACTCAGCCAATGGGAGAGGTCCAGCCTAACCGGCCAGTTCCGCAGAGCCCTCCATTTTACCCATGGACAGACAACGGCCCCTTGCGTCTTTGGCCACAAAATCGAGGGCACCCAGGGAATAACTTCACAGTAGGCAACCCCTGATGTGAACACGTTCGACACACCGGGACAGCAGGCAGGTACCTCTTTTCCACTTACGCTAGGATATCACTAGGCAAGGCGCCCTTCCTCAGCATCTCTGGCCTCTCTGTAGGTGTTCACTCAGAGGAATCTCTTCGTTCTACCCCTGAGACACATCACAAGTATGAGGGGCCTGAGAGAGAGCCTAGAGATGGAACGGGGGAGGGTTCCGGCTGTACTGCTTCCCCGTGGGTAGAAAATAGCAGGTAGTCTCTCTGGAAGGTCTTAGCTTCTGTTGACTGACACGCGCAATACAGTAGGGGCGGACCCTGGCCAGGTGGAGCTTGTGGGCAGATGCAACCTCTCCGGCGACGAATAATTGCGCTGCTGCTTTGTATGGTGGAAACCTCCCCCCGCCAAGGGGGATGGGTAGAGAACATTGACCCACACCCGCCAGGGGCCTTTCCTGGGACTAAAGATCCCAACGTGGTCTCAACGTCGTCACCCACTCAACACACACCTTTCCTGCACACGTAATCCTGCCTTTCTCCGTCAGGGCCCTATCCTACCAGGAAAAAAAGCAAGCCGCTCAAAAAGGCCGATGCCAGGGAAATCGAGGAAACACTGCCAGTTCCCAAATTTTGGCTGTCTACATGTCCCCGCCTGCGGTGCAAGGCTGCCTATGTGGCCGGGCTCCGAAGGCAAGGCCGAAATCCTGGCAGCCTGGGCCCCAGCAGTGCAATGGTTGATGGACGTGGGGACACGGATGACCTGTTCGCCACATCCTTAGGCCCTTCACTGGCTCGCCATTCAGCTCCACGACGTCCACTACTGGCCCTGGCCTTTGCTTTGGCTGGTGCCCCATTAAACGTGTGCTCCGGAGCCATGTTTCTCCACCCATCACTAGCATCCTGCCACCAGGGGATATGTGAGTGTGGGAGTCACCATTTGTCACTGGCAGCAGTGTCACAAGTCACTAGACTTCCAGCTACCCGCTGACCTAGGCTGCCTTCTGCCCCAGGCAAGGTCCCGAATCCTTTATCCCAGATGCTGACACCTGGGCACTGGCGGACATTGATTTTTATCAACACAGAGGTCTGAGTGAGGGTCAGAGGGCCAGGTAGGTGAAGTCAAGGCCAGGTGGGCGGGGCTAAGGCTTCTTTGCCATCACCATAGAGACAGTCCCCCCACCGCAAGAGTGGGCGGAGCTTGGGATGGGCCTGCTGACAAGACTGAGCCAATGGCAGAGATCCGGCCCGCCAGGCAGATGACACAGGGCCCTCCATTGTGACCTATGACCCCTAGTGGCCACAGGATTTGAGCACACCCCGGGAAAGGCTACGCAGGCACAAGGGAGCCCCTGGTGCGGACTGCTTCAGGGCATTGGCAGAGCACGCCAGGTACCTCTTTCCCACTTGCCTGAGGATATCAGTAGGCAAGGCATCCCCACTCAGCATCTCTTGCCTCTCTCTGTCTCTCTCTGCTTGTCTTCGTTCTCTGAAATCTCTTCCTTCTCCCCCTTGTCACTTCACACCTTGGAGTGCCTGACAGAGGGCCTTGAGACGAAAGAACAAAGGGGGAAGGCCTCTGGCTCTACTGCTTGCCCATGGGGAGAGAAGTTCTGGTAGTCCATCTGGAAGGTCCAGAGAGTAGTGATTGATTGGGGAGCTACATCACGGGCGGACCTGGCCAGGTGAAGCTCCCTGACAAGTGGCAGCCTCTCCGGAGACTACTAATTCCGCTGATAACATTCTATGCAAATAACCGGCTGAGTGCCATGGGCAGAAAACATTGACACATACCTGCCAGAGGCCTATTCTGAGTCTGAAGAGTCCACCCTGGTCTCCAGCAACTCATCATCTCAGCACACACTTTGCCTGCACGCATGGAAACCGCCTCTCTCCACGAATGTCTTCACCTGCTAGGAAACACACGATGTCACTCAGCCAAAGGAGAGCACAGGCAAAGTCAACTGAAGCCCCCATTTTCAAGATTTTGCCCTCTGCTGCTCCACAGCCTCCGGTGGCACACTGCATGTGCGTCACTTCTCGGTAGACAAGGCCGAAATCCGGGCATCCAGGGCCCCAGCCGTCCACAGTCTACGGATGGCGGCATATGGATCACCTCTTTGCCTCGTACAGCAGGGAGGCCTGGGCCCTAGACCGGCTCCGCTAGAGCTCCACGACCTCAGCTATTTTCCCTGACCTTTGACCCGTGCCCTCGTGAGTGTGTCATCTCTACTTCCACTTCTCTTCCCACCACACTGAATCCGCCACCTGCGGATACCTGAGCGTGGACATCAACATCTATCACTGGCTGCAGTGTCACAGGTCACTAGGTGTCTAGGCTCAGGCTGACCTTGGCTGTCTTCTGCCCAGGCAAGGAGCCTAATCCTTCCAAGGAAATCAGGACACGTGCTCACTGGCCGACATCCTTTCTTTCATCCACACAGCGGTCTAGATGAGGGGAAAGAGGCCAGGTAGGCCAGGTGAAGGCTGAGTGTGGGGCCTAAGGCTTCTTTCCCAATCACCATGGTGACAGCCACCGGAAGGCTGGGCGGAACTTCTGACGGGGACGAGTCACAAACACTCAGCCAATGGGAGAGGTCCAGCCTAACCGGCCAGTTCCGCAGAGCCCTCCATTTTACCCATGGACAGACAACGGCCCCTTGCGTCTTTGGCCACAAAATCGAGGGCACCCAGGGAATAACTTCACAGTAGGCAACCCCTGATGTGAACACGTTCGACACACCGGGACAGCAGGCAGGTACCTCTTTTCCACTTACGCTAGGATATCACTAGGCAAGGCGCCCTTCCTCAGCATCTCTGGCCTCTCTGTATGTGTTCACTCAGAGGAATCTCTTCGTTCTACCCCTGAGACACATCACAAGTATGAGGGGCCTGAGAGAGAGCCTAGAGATGGAACGGGGGAGGGTTCCGGCTGTACTGCTTCCCCGTGGGTAGAAAATAGCAGGTAGTCTCTCTGGAAGGTCTTAGCTTCTGTTGACTGACACGCGCAATACAGTAGGGGCGGACCCTGGCCAGGTGGAGCTTGTGGGCAGATGCAACCTCTCCGGCGACGAATAATTGCGCTGCTGCTTTGTATGGTGAAAACCTCCCCCCGCCAAGGGGGATGGGTAGAGAACATTGACCCACACCCGCCAGGGGCCTTTCCTGGGACTAAAGATCCCAACGTGGTCTCAACGTCGTCACCCACTCAACACACACCTTTCCTGCACACGTAATCCTGCCTTTCTCCGTCAGGGCCCTATCCTACCAGGAAAAAAAGCAAGCCGCTCAAAAAGGCCGATGCCAGGGAAATCGAGGAAACACTGCCAGTTCCCAAATTTTGGCTGTCTACATGTCCCCGCCTGCGGTGCAAGGCTGCCTATGTGGCCGGGCTCCGAAGGCAAGGCCGAAATCCTGGCAGCCTGGGCCCCAGCAGTGCAATGGTTGATGGACGTGGGGACACGGATGACCTGTTCGCCACATCCTTAGGCCCTTCACTGGCTCGCCATTCAGCTCCACGACGTCCACTACTGGCCCTGGCCTTTGCTTTGGCTGGTGCCCCATTAAACGTGTGCTCCGGAGCCATGTTTCTCCACCCATCACTAGCATCCTGCCACCAGGGGATATGTGAGTGTGGGAGTCACCATTTGTCACTGGCAGCAGTGTCACAAGTCACTAGACTTCCAGCTACCCGCTGACCTAGGCTGCCTTCTGCCCCAGGCAAGGTCCCGAATCCTTTATCCCAGATGCTGACACCTGGGCACTGGCGGACATTGATTTTTATCAACACAGAGGTCTGAGTGAGGGTCAGAGGGCCAGGTAGGTGAAGTCAAGGCCAGGTGGGCGGGGCTAAGGCTTCTTTGCCATCACCATAGAGACAGTCCCCCCACCGCAAGAGTGGGCGGAGCTTGGGATGGGCCTGCTGACAAGACTGAGCCAATGGCAGAGATCCGGCCCGCCAGGCAGATGACACAGGGCCCTCCATTGTGACCTATGACCCCTAGTGGCCACAGGATTTGAGCACACCCCGGGAAAGGCTACGCAGGCACAAGGGAGCCCCTGGTGCGGACTGCTTCAGGGCATTGGCAGAGCACGCCAGGTACCTCTTTCCCACTTGCCTGAGGATATCAGTAGGCAAGGCATCCCCACTCAGCATCTTTTGCCTCTCTCTGTCTCTCTCTGCTTGTCTTCGTTCTCTGAAATCTCTTCCTTCTCCCCCTCGTCACTTCACACCTTGGAGTGCCTGACAGAGGGCCTTGAGACGAAAAACAAAGGGGGAAGGCCTCTGGCTCTACTGCTTGCCCATGGGGAGAGAAGTTCTGGTAGTCCATCTGGAAGGTCCAGAGAGTAGTGATTGATTGGGGAGCTACATCACGGGCGGACCTGGCCAGGTGAAGCTCCCTGACAAGTGGCAGCCTCTCCGGAGACTACTAATTCCGCTGATAACATTCTATGCAAATAACCGGCTGAGTGCCATGGGCAGAAAACATTGACACATACCTGCCAGAGGCCTATTCTGAGTCTGAAGAGTCCACCCTGGTCTCCAGCAACTCATCATCTCAGCACACACTTTGCCTGCACGCATGGAAACCGCCTCTCTCCACGAATGTCTTCACCTGCTAGGAAACACACGATGTCACTCAGCCAAAGGAGAGCACAGGCAAAGTCAACTGAAGCCCCCATTTTCAAGATTTTGCCCTCTGCTGCTCCACAGCCTCCGGCGGCACACTGCATGTGCGTCACTTCTCGGTAGACAAGGCCGAAATCCGGGCATCCAGGGCCCCAGCCGTCCACAGTCTACGGATGGCGGCATATGGATCACCTCTTTGCCTCGTACAGCAGGGAGGCCTGGGCCCTAGACTGGCTCCGCTAGAGCTCCACGACCTCAGCTATTTTCCCTGACCTTTGACCCGTGCCCTCGTGAGTGTGTCATCTCCACTTCCACTTCTCTTCCCACCACACTGAATCCGCCACCTGCGGATACCTGAGCGTGGACATCAACATCTATCACTGGCTGCAGTGTCACAGGTCACTAGGTGTCTAGGCTCAGGCTGACCTTGGCTGTCTTCTGCCCAGGCAAGGAGCCTAATCCTTCCAAGGAAATCAGGACACGTGCTCACTGGCCGACATCCTTTCTTTCATCCACACAGCGGTCTAGATGAGGGGAAAGAGGCCAGGTAGGCCAGGTGAAGGCTGAGTGTGGGGCCTAAGGCTTCTTTCCCAATCACCATGGTGACAGCCACCGGAAGGCTGGGCGGAACTTCTGACGGGGACGAGTCACAAACACTCAGCCAATGGGAGAGGTCCAGCCTAACCGGCCAGTTCCGCAGAGCCCTCCATTTTACCCATGGACAGACAACGGCCCCTTGCGTCTTTGGCCACAAAATCGAGGGCACCCAGGGAATAACTTCACAGTAGGCAACCCCTGATGTGAACACGTTCGACACACCGTGACAGCAGACAGGTACCTCTTTTCCACTTACGCTAGGATATCACTAGGCAAGGCGCCCTTCCTCAGCATCTCTGGCCTCTCTGTAGGTGTTCACTCAGAGGAATCTCTTCGTTCTACCCCTGAGACACATCACAAGTATGAGGGGCCTGAGAGAGAGCCTAGACATGGAACGGGGGAGGGTTCTGGCTGTACTGCTTCCCCGTGGGTAGAAAATAGCAGGTAGTCTCTCTGGAAGGTCTTAGCTTCTGTTGACTGACACGCGCAATACAGTAGGGGCGGACCCTGGCCAGGTGGAGCTTGTGGGCAGATGCAACCTCTCCGGCGACGAATAATTGCGCTGCTGCTTTGTATGGTGGAAACCTCCCCCCGCCAAGGGGGATGGGTAGAGAACATTGACCCACACCCGCCAGGGGCCTTTCCTGGGACTAAAGATCCCAACGTGGTCTCAACGTCGTCACCCACTCAACACACACCTTTCCTGCACACGTAATCCTGCCTTTCTCCGTCAGGGCCCTATCCTACCAGGAAAAAAAGCAAGCCGCTCAAAAAGGCCGATGCCAGGGAAATCGAGGAAACACTGCCAGTTCCCAAATTTTGGCTGTCTACATGTCCCCGCCTGCGGTGCAAGGCTGCCTATGTGGCCGGGCTCCGAAGGCAAGGCCGAAATCCTGGCAGCCTGGGCCCCAGCAGTGCAATGGTTGATGGACGTGGGGACACGGATGACCTGTTCGCCACATACAGGAGGGATCCTTGGGCCCTTCACTGGCTCGCCATTCAGCTCCACGACGTCCACTACTGGCCCTGGCCTTTGCTTTGGCTGGTGCCCCATTAAACGTGTGCTCCGGAGCCATGTTTCTCCACCCATCACTAGCATCCTGCCACCAGGGGATATGTGAGTGTGGGAGTCACCATTTGTCACTGGCAGCAGTGTCACAAGTCACTAGACTTCCAGCTACCCGCTGACCTAGGCTGCCTTCTGCCCCAGGCAAGGTCCCGAATCCTTTATCCCAGATGCTGACACCTGGGCACTGGCGGACATTGATTTTTATCAACACAGAGGTCTGAGTGAGGGTCAGAGGGCCAGGTAGGTGAAGTCAAGGCCAGGTGGGCGGGGCTAAGGCTTCTTTGCCATCACCATAGAGACAGTCCCCCCACCGCAAGAGTGGGCGGAGCTTGGGATGGGCCTGCTGACAAGACTGAGCCAATGGCAGAGATCCGGCCCGCCAGGCAGATGACACAGGGCCCTCCATTGTGACCTATGACCCCTAGTGGCCACAGGATTTGAGCACACCCCGGGAAAGGCTACGCAGGCACAAGGGAGCCCCTGGTGCGGACTGCTTCAGGGCATTGGCAGAGCACGCCAGGTACCTCTTTCCCACTTGCCTGAGGATATCAGTAGGCAAGGCATCCCCACTCAGCATCTCTTGCCTCTCTCTGTCTCTCTCCGCTTGTCTTCGTTCTCTGAAATCTCTTCCTTCTCCCCCTTGTCACTTCACACCTTGGAGGGCCTGACAGAGGGCCTTGAGACGAAAGAACAAAGGGGGAAGGCCTCTGGCTCTACTGCTTGCCCATGGGGAGAGAAGTTCTGGTAGTCCATCTGGAAGGTCCAGAGAGTAGTGATTGATTGGGGAGCTACATCACGGGCGGACCTGGCCAGGTGAAGCTCCCTGACAAGTGGCAGCCTCTCCGGAGACTACTAATTCCGCTGATAACATTCTATGCAAATAACCGGCTGAGTGCCATGGGCAGAAAACATTGACACATACCTGCCAGAGGCCTGTTCTGGGCCTGAAGAGTCCACCCTGGTCTCCAGCAACTCATCATCTCAGCACACACTTTGCCTGCACGCATGGAAACCGCCTCTCTCCACGAATGTCTTCACCTGCTAGGAAACACACGATGTCACTCAGCCAAAGGAGAGCACAGGCAAAGTCAACTGAAGCCCCCATTTTCAAGATTTTGCCCTCTGCTGCTCCACAGCCTCCGGCGGCACACTGCATGTGCGTCACTTCTCGGTAGACAAGGCCGAAATCCGGGCATCCAGGGCCCCAGCCGTCCACAGTCTACGGATGGCGGCATATGGATCACCTCTTTGCCTCGTACAGCAGGGAGGCCTGGGCCCTAGACTGGCTCCGCTAGAGCTCCACGACCTCAGCTATTTTCCCTGACCTTTGACCCGTGCCCTCGTGAGTGTGTCATCTCCACTTACACTTCTCTTCCCACCACACTGAATCCGCCACCTGCGGATACCTGAGCGTGGACATCAACATCTATCACTGGCTGCAGTGTCACAGGTCACTAGGTGTCTAGGCTCAGGCTGACCTTGGCTGTCTTCTGCCCAGGCAAGGAGCCTAATCCTTCCAAGGAAATCAGGACACGTGCTCACTGGCCGACATCCTTTCTTTCATCCACACAGCGGTCTAGATGAGGGGAAAGAGGCCAGGTAGGCCAGGTGAAGGCTGAGTGTGGGGCCTAAGGCTTCCTTCCCAATCACCATGGTGACAGCCACCGCAAGGCTGGGCGGAACTTCTGACGGGGACGAGTCACAAACACTCAGCCAATGGGAGAGGTCCAGCCTAACCGGCCAGTTCCGCAGAGCCCTCCATTTTACCCATGGACAGACAACGGCCCCTTGCGTCTTTGGCCACAAAATCGAGGGCACCCAGGGAATAACTTCACAGTAGGCAACCCCTGATGTGAACACGTTCGACACACCGGGACAGCAGGCAGGTACCTCTTTTCCACTTACGCTAGGATATCACTAGGCAAGGCGCCCTTCCTCAGCATCTCTGGCCTCTCTGTAGGTGTTCACTCAGAGGAATCTCTTCGTTCTACCCCTGAGACACATCACAAGTATGAGGGGCCTGAGAGAGAGCCTAGAGATGGAACGGGGGAGGGTTCCGGCTGTACTGCTTCCCCGTGGGTAGAAAATAGCAGGTAGTCTCTCTGGAAGGTCTTAGCTTCTGTTGACTGACACGCGCAATACAGTAGGGGCGGACCCTGGCCCGGTGGAGCTTGTGGGCAGATGCAACCTCTCCGGCGACGAATAATTGCGCTGCTGCTTTGTATGGTGAAAACCTCCCCCCGCCAAGGGGGATGGGTAGAGAACATTGACCCACACCCGCCAGGGGCCTTTCCTGGGACTAAAGATCCCAACGTGGTCTCAACGTCGTCACCCACTCAACACACACCTTTCCTGCACACGTAATCCTGCCTTTCTCCGTCAGGGCCCTATCCTACCAGGAAAAAAAGCAAGCCGCTCAAAAAGGCCGATGCCAGGGAAATCGAGGAAACACTGCCACTTTCCAAATTTTTTCTATCTACACGTCCCCGCCTGCGGTGCAAGGCTGCCTATGTGGCCGGGCTCCGAAGGCAAGGCCGAAATCCTGGCAGCCTGGGCCCCAGCAGTGCAATGGTTGATGGACGTGGGCACACGGATGACCTGTTCGCCACATACAGGAGGGATCCTTGGGCCCTTCACTGGCTCGCCATTCAGCTCCACGACGTCCACTACTGGCCCTGGCCTTTGCTTTGGCTGGTGCCCCATTAAACGTGTGCTCCGGAGCCATGTTTCTCCACCCATCACTAGCATCCTGCCACCAGGGGATATGTGAGTGTGGGAGTCACCATTTGTCACTGGCAGCAGTGTCACAAGTCACTAGACTTCCAGCTACCCGCTGACCTAGGCTGCCTTCTGCCCCAGGCAAGGTCCCGAATCCTTTATCCCAGATGCTGACACCTGGGCACTGGCGGACATTGATTTTTATCAACACAGAGGTCTGAGTGAGGGTCAGAGGGCCAGGTAGGTGAAGTCAAGGCCAGGTGGGCGGGGCTAAGGCTTCTTTGCCATCACCATAGAGACAGTCCCCCCACCGCAAGAGTGGGCGGAGCTTGGGATGGGCCTGCTGACAAGACTGAGCCAATGGCAGAGATCCGGCCCGCCAGGCAGATGACACAGGGCCCTCCATTGTGACCTATGACCCCTAGTGGCCACAGGATTTGAGCACACCCCGGGAAAGGCTACGCAGGCACAAGGGAGCCCCTGGTGCGGACTGCTTCAGGGCATTGGCAGAGCACGCCAGGTACCTCTTTCCCACTTGCCTGAGGATATCAGTAGGCAAGGCATCCCCACTCAGCATCTCTTGCCTCTCTCTGTCTCTCTCCGCTTGTCTTCGTTCTCTGAAATCTCTTCCTTCTCCCCCTTGTCACTTCACACCTTGGAGGGCCTGACAGAGGGCCTTGAGACGAAAAACAAAGGGGGAAGGCCTCTGGCTCTACTGCTTGCCCATGGGGAGAGAAGTTCTGGTAGTCCATCTGGAAGGTCCAGAGAGTAGTGATTGATTGGGGAGCTACATCACGGGCGGACCTGGCCAGGTGAAGCTCCCTGACAAGTGGCAGCCTCTCCGGAGACTACTAATTCCGCTGATAACATTCTATGCAAATAACCGGCTGAGTGCCATGGGCAGAAAACATTGACACATACCTGCCAGAGGCCTGTTCTGGGCCTGAAGAGTCCACCCTGGTCTCCAGCAACTCATCATCTCAGCACACACTTTGCCTGCACGCATGGAAACCGCCTCTCTCCACGAATGTCTTCACCTGCTAGGAAACACACGATGTCACTCAGCCAAAGGAGAGCACAGGCAAAGTCAACCGAAGCCCCCATTTTCAAGATTTTGCCCTCTGCTGCTCCACAGCCTCCGGCGGCACACTGCATGTGCGTCACTTCTCGGTAGACAAGGCCGAAATCCGGGCATCCAGGGCCCCAGCCGTCCACAGTCTACGGATGGCGGCATATGGATCACCTCTTTGCCTCGTACAGCAGGGAGGCCTGGGCCCTAGACTGGCTCCGCTAGAGCTCCACGACCTCAGCTATTTTCCCTGACCTTTGACCCGTGCCCTCGTGAGTGTGTCATCTCTACTTCCACTTCTCTTCCCACCACACTGAATCCGCCACCTGCGGATACCTGAGCGTGGACATCAACATCTATCACTGGCTGCAGTGTCACAGGTCACTAGGTGTCTAGGCTCAGGCTGACCTTGGCTGTCTTCTGCCCAGGCAAGGAGCCTAATCCTTCCAAGGAAATCAGGACACGTGCTCACTGGCCGACATCCTTTCTTTCATCCACACAGCGGTCTAGATGAGGGGAAAGAGGCCAGGTAGGCCAGGTGAAGGCTGAGTGTGGGGCCTAAGGCTTCTTTCCCAATCACCATGGTGACAGCCACCGGAAGGCTGGGCGGAACTTCTGACGGGGACGAGTCACAAACACTCAGCCAATGGGAGAGGTCCAGCCTAACCGGCCAGTTCCGCAGAGCCCTCCATTTTACCCATGGACAGACAACGGCCCCTTGCGTCTTTGGCCACAAAATCGAGGGCACCCAGGGAATAACTTCACAGTAGGCAACCCCTGATGTGAACACGTTCGACACACCGGGACAGCAGGCAGGTACCTCTTTTGCACTTACGCTAGGATATCACTAGGCAAGGCGCCCTTCCTCAGCATCTCTGGCCTCTCTGTAGGTGTTCACTCAGAGGAATCTCTTCGTTCTACCCCTGAGACACATCACAAGTATGAGGGGCCTGAGAGAGAGCCTAGAGATGGAACGGGGGAGGGTTCCGGCTGTACTGCTTCCCCGTGGGTAGAAAATAGCAGGTAGTCTCTCTGGAAGGTCTTAGCTTCTGTTGACTGACACGCGCAATACAGTAGGGGCGGACCCTGGCCAGGTGGAGCTTGTGGGCAGATGCAACCTCTCCGGCGATGAATAATTGCGCTGCTGCTTTGTATGGTGAAAACCTCCCCCCGCCAAGGGGGATGGGTAGAGAACATTGACCCACACCCGCCAGGGGCCTTTCCTGGGACTAAAGATCCCAACGTGGTCTCAACGTCGTCACCCTCTCAACACACACCTTTCCTGCACACGTAATCCTGCCTTTCTCCGTCAGGGCCCTATCCTACCAGGAAAAAAAGCAAGCCGCTCAAAAAGGCCGATGCCAGGGAAATCGAGGAAACACTGCCAGTTCCCAAATTTTGGCTGTCTACATGTCCCCGCCTGCGGTGCAAGGCTGCCTATGTGGCCGGGCTCCGAAGGCAAGGCCGAAATCCTGGCAGCCTGGGCCCCAGCAGTGCAATGGTTGATGGACGTGGGGACACGGATGACCTGTTCGCCACATCCTTAGGCCCTTCACTGGCTCGCCATTCAGCTCCACGACGTCCACTACTGGCCCTGGCCTTTGCTTTGGCTGGTGCCCCATTAAACGTGTGCTCCGGAGCCATGTTTCTCCACCCATCACTAGCATCCTGCCACCAGGGGATATGTGAGTGTGGGAGTCACCATTTGTCACTGGCAGCAGTGTCACAAGTCACTAGACTTCCAGCTACCCGCTGACCTAGGCTGCCTTCTGCCCCAGGCAAGGTCCCGAATCCTTTATCCCAGATGCTGACACCTGGGCACTGGCGGACATTGATTTTTATCAACACAGAGGTCTGAGTGAGGGTCAGAGGGCCAGGTAGGTGAAGTCAAGGCCAGGTGGGCGGGGCTAAGGCTTCTTTGCCATCACCATAGAGACAGTCCCCCCACCGCAAGAGTGGGCGGAGCTTGGGATGGGCCTGCTGACAAGACTGAGCCAATGGCAGAGATCCGGCCCGCCAGGCAGATGACACAGGGCCCTCCATTGTGACCTATGACCCCTAGTGGCCATAGGATTTGAGCACACCCTGGGAAAGGCTACGCAGGCACAAGGGAGCCCCTGGTGCGGACTGCTTCAGGGCATTGGCAGAGCACGCCAGGTACCTCTTTCCCACTTTCCTGAGGATATCAGTAGGCAAGGCATCCCCACTCAGCATCTCTTGCCTCTCTCTGTCTCTCTCCGCTTGTCTTCGTTCTCTGAAATCTCTTCCTTCTCCCCCTTGTCACTTCACACCTTGGAGGGCCTGACAGAGGGCCTTGAGACGAAAAACAAAGGGGGAAGGCCTCTGGCTCTACTGCTTGCCCATGGGGAGAGAAGTTCTGGTAGTCCATCTGGAAGGTCCAGAGAGTAGTGATTGATTGGGGAGCTACATCACGGGCGGACCTGGCCAGGTGAAGCTCCCTGACAAGTGGCAGCCTCTCCGGAGACTACTAATTCCGCTGATAACATTCTATGCAAATAACCGGCTGAGTGCCATGGGCAGAAAACATTGACACATACCTGCCAGAGGCCTATTCTGAGTCTGAAGAGTCCACCCTGGTCTCCAGCAACTCATCATCTCAGCACACACTTTGCCTGCACGCATGGAAACCGCCTCTCTCCACGAATGTCTTCACCTGCTAGGAAACACACGATGTCACTCAGCCAAAGGAGAGCACAGGCAAAGTCAACTGAAGCCCCCATTTTCAAGATTTTGCCCTCTGCTGCTCCACAGCCTCCGGTGGCACACTGCATGTGCGTCACTTCTCGGTAGACAAGGCCGAAATCCGGGCATCCAGGGCCCCAGCCGTCCACAGTCTACGGATGGCGGCATATGGATCACCTCTTTGCCTCGTACAGCAGGGAGGCCTGGGCCCTAGACTGGCTCCGCTAGAGCTCCACGACCTCAGCTATTTTCCCTGACCTTTGACCCGTGCCCTCGTGAGTGTGTCATCTCCACTTACACTTCTCTTCCCACCACACTGAATCCGCCACCTGCGGATACCTGAGCGTGGACATCAACATCTATCACTGGCTGCAGTGTCACAGGTCACTAGGTGTCTAGGCTCAGGCTGACCTTGGCTGTCTTCTGCCCAGGCAAGGAGCCTAATCCTTCCAAGGAAATCAGGACACGTGCTCACTGGCCGACATCCTTTCTTTCATCCACACAGCGGTCTAGATGAGGGGAAAGAGGCCAGGTAGGCCAGGTGAAGGCTGAGTGTGGGGCCTAAGGCTTCCTTCCCAATCACCATGGTGACAGCCACTGCAAGGCTGGGCGGAACTTCTGACGGGGACGAGTCACAAACACTCAGCCAATGGGAGAGGTCCAGCCTAACCGGCCAGTTCCGCAGAGCCCTCCATTTTACCCATGGACAGACAACGGCCCCTTGCGTCTTTGGCCACAAAATCGAGGGCACCCAGGGAATAACTTCACAGTAGGCAACCCCTGATGTGAACACGTTCGACACACGGGGACAGCAGGCAGGTACCTCTTTTCCACTTACGCTAGGATATCACTAGGCAAGGCGCCCTTCCTCAGCATCTCTGGCCTCTCTGTAGGTGTTCACTCAGAGGAATCTCTTCGTTCTACCCCTGAGACACATCACAAGTATGAGGGGCCTGAGAGAGAGCCTAGAGATGGAACGGGGGAGGGTTCCGGCTGTACTGCTTCCCCGTGGGTAGAAAATAGCAGGTAGTCTCTCTGGAAGGTCTTAGCTTCTGTTGACTGACACGCGCAATACAGTAGGGGCGGACCCTGGCCAGGTGGAGCTTGTGGGCAGATGCAACCTCTCCGGCGACGAATAATTGCGCTGCTGCTTTGTATGGTGAAAACCTCCCCCCGCCAAGGGGGATGGGTAGAGAACATTGACCCACACCCGCCAGGGGCCTTTCCTGGGACTAAAGATCCCAACGTGGTCTCAACGTCGTCACCCTCTCAACACACACCTTTCCTGCACACGTAATCCTGCCTTTCTCCGTCAGGGCCCTATCCTACCAGGAAAAAAAGCAAGCCGCTCAAAAAGGCCGATGCCAGGGAAATCGAGGAAACACTGCCACTTTCCAAATTTTTGCTGTCTACACGTCCCCGCATCCGGTGCAAGGCTGCCTATGTGGCCGGGCTCCGAAGGCAAGGCCGAAATTCTGGCAGCCTGGGCCCCAGCAGTGCAATGGTTGATGGACGTGGGGACACGGATGACCTGTTTGCCACATACAGGAGGGATCCTTGGGCCCTTCACTGGCTCGCCATTCAGCTCCACGACGTCCACTACTGGCCCTGGCCTTTGCTTTGGCTGGTGCCCCATTAAACGTGTGCTCCGGAGCCATGTTTCTCCACCCATCACTAGCATCCTGCCACCAGGGGATATGTGAGTGTGGGAGTCACCATTTGTCACTGGCAGCAGTGTCACAAGTCACTAGACTTCCAGCTACCCGCTGACCTAGGCTGCCTTCTGCCCCAGGCAAGGTCCCGAATCCTTTATCCCAGATGCTGACACCTGGGCACTGGCGGACATTGATTTTTATCAACACAGAGGTCTGAGTGAGGGTCAGAGGGCCAGGTAGGTGAAGTCAAGGCCAGGTGGGCGGGGCTAAGGCTTCTTTGCCATCACCATAGAGACAGTCCCCCCACCGCAAGAGTGGGCGGAGCTTGGGATGGGCCTGCTGACAAGACTGAGCCAATGGCAGAGATCCGGCCCGCCAGGCAGATGACACAGGGCCCTCCATTGTGACCTATGACCCCTAGTGGCCACAGGATTTGAGCACACCCCGGGAAAGGCTACGCAGGCACAAGGGAGCCCCTGGTGCGGACTGCTTCAGGGCATTGGCAGAGCACGCCAGGTACCTCTTTCCCACTTTCCTGAGGATATCAGTAGGCAAGGCATCCCCACTCAGCATCTCTTGCCTCTCTCTGTCTCTCTCCGCTTGTCTTCGTTCTCTGAAATCTCTTCCTTCTCCCCCTTGTCACTTCACACCTTGGAGGGCCTGACAGAGGGCCTTGAGACGAAAAACAAAGGGGGAAGGCCTCTGGCTCTACTGCTTGCCCATGGGGAGAGAAGTTCTGGTAGTCCATCTGGAAGGTCCAGAGAGTAGTGATTGATTGGGGAGCTACATCACGGGCGGACCTGGCCAGGTGAAGCTCCCTGACAAGTGGCAGCCTCTCCGGAGACTACTAATTCCGCTGATAACATTCTATGCAAATAACCGGCTGAGTGCCATGGGCAGAAAACATTGACACATACCTGCCAGAGGCCTGTTCTGGGCCTGAAGAGTCCACCCTGGTCTCCAGCAACTCATCATCTCAGCACACACTTTGCCTGCACGCATGGAAACCGCCTCTCTCCACGAATGTCTTCACCTGCTAGGAAACACACGATGTCACTCAGCCAAAGGAGAGCACAGGCAAAGTCAACTGAAGCCCCCATTTTCAAGATTTTGCCCTCTGCTGCTCCACAGCCTCCGGTGGCACACTGCATGTGCGTCACTTCTCGGTAGACAAGGCCGAAATCCGGGCATCCAGGGCCCCAGCCGTCCACAGTCTACGGATGGCGGCATATGGATCACCTCTTTGCCTCGTACAGCAGGGAGGCCTGGGCCCTAGACTGGCTCCGCTAGAGCTCCACGACCTCAGCTATTTTCCCTGACCTTTGACCCGTGCCCTCGTGAGTGTGTCATCTCCACTTCCACTTCTCTTCCCACCACACTGAATCCGCCACCTGCGGATACCTGAGCGTGGACATCAACATCTATCACTGGCTGCAGTGTCACAGGTCACTAGGTGTCTAGGCTCAGGCTGACCTTGGCTGTCTTCTGCCCAGGCAAGGAGCCTAATCCTTCCAAGGAAATCAGGACACGTGCTCACTGGCCGACATCCTTTCTTTCATCCACACAGCGGTCTAGATGAGGGGAAAGAGGCCAGGTAGGCCAGGTGAAGGCTGAGTGTGGGGCCTAAGGCTTCTTTCCCAATCACCATGGTGACAGCCACCGGAAGGCTGGGCGGAACTTCTGACGGGGACGAGTCACAAACACTCAGCCAATGGGAGAGGTCCAGCCTAACCGGCCAGTTCCGCAGAGCCCTCCATTTTACCCATGGACAGACAACGGCCCCTTGCGTCTTTGGCCACAAAATCGAGGGCACCCAGGGAATAACTTCACAGTAGGCAACCCCTGATGTGAACACGTTCGACACACCGGGACAGCAGGCAGGTACCTCTTTTGCACTTACGCTAGGATATCACTAGGCAAGGCGCCCTTCCTCAGCATCTCTGGCCTCTCTGTAGGTGTTCACTCAGAGGAATCTCTTCGTTCTACCCCTGAGACACATCACAAGTATGAGGGGCCTGAGAGAGAGCCTAGACATGGAACGGGGGAGGGTTCCGGCTGTACTGCTTCCCCGTGGGTAGAAAATAGCAGGTAGTCTCTCTGGAAGGTCTTAGCTTCTGTTGACTGACACGCGCAATACAGTAGGGGCGGACCCTGGCCAGGTGGAGCTTGTGGGCAGATGCAACCTCTCCGGCGACGAATAATTGCGCTGCTGCTTTGTATGGTGAAAACCTCCCCCCGCCAAGGGGGATGGGTAGAGAACATTGACCCACACCCGCCAGGGGCCTTTCCTGGGACTAAAGATCCCAACGTGGTCTCAACGTCGTCACCCTCTCAACACACACCTTTCCTGCACACGTAATCCTGCCTTTCTCCGTCAGGGCCCTATCCTACCAGGAAAAAAAGCAAGCCGCTCAAAAAGGCCGATGCCAGGGAAATCGAGGAAACACTGCCACTTTCCAAATTTTTGCTGTCTACACGTCCCCGCCTGCGGTGCAAGGCTGCCTATGTGGCCGGGCTCCGAAGGCAAGGCCGAAATCCTGGCAGCCTGGGCCCCAGCAGTGCAATGGTTGATGGACGTGGGGACACGGATGACCTGTTCGCCACATACAGGAGGGATCCTTGGGCCCTTCACTGGCTCGCCATTCAGCTCCACGACGTCCACTACTGGCCCTGGCCTTTGCTTTGGCTGGTGCCCCATTAAACGTGTGCTCCGGAGCCATGTTTCTCCACCCATCACTAGCATTCTGCCACCAGGGGATATGTGAGTGTGGGAGTCACCATTTGTCACTGGCAGCAGTGTCACAAGTCACTAGACTTCCAGCTACCCGCTGACCTAGGCTGCCTTCTGCCCCAGGCAAGGTCCCGAATCCTTTATCCCAGATGCTGACACCTGGGCACTGGCGGACATTGATTTTTATCAACACAGAGGTCTGAGTGAGGGTCAGAGGGCCAGGTAGGTGAAGTCAAGGCCAGGTGGGCGGGGCTAAGGCTTCTTTGCCATCACCATAGAGACAGTCCCCCCACCGCAAGAGTGGGCGGAGCTTGGGATGGGCCTGCTGACAAGACTGAGCCAATGGCAGAGATCCGGCCCGCCAGGCAGATGACACGGGGCCCTCCATTGTGACCTATGACCCCTAGTGGCCACAGGATTTGAGCACACCCCGGGAAAGGCTACGCAGGCACAAGGGAGCCCCTGGTGCGGACTGCTTCAGGGCATTGGCAGAGCACGCCAGGTACCTCTTTCCCACTTGCCTGAGGATATCAGTAGGCAAGGCATCCCCACTCAGCATCTCTTGCCTCTCTCTGTCTCTCTCCGCTTGTCTTCGTTCTCTGAAATCTCTTCCTTCTCCCCCTTGTCACTTCACACCTTGGAGTGCCTGACAGAGGGCCTTGAGACGAAAGAACAAAGGGGGAAGGCCTCTGGCTCTACTGCTTGCCCATGGGGAGAGAAGTTCTGGTAGTCCATCTGGAAGGTCTAGAGAGTAGTGATTGATTGGGGAGCTACATCACGGGCGGACCTGGCCAGGTGAAGCTCCCTGACAAGTGGCAGCCTCTCCGGGGACTACTAATTCCGCTGATAACATTCTATGCAAATAACCGGCTGAGTGCCATGGGCAGAAAACATTGACACATACCTGCCAGAGGCCTATTCTGGGTCTGAAGAGTCCACCCTGGTCTCCAGCAACTCATCATCTCAGCACACACTTTGCCTGCACGCATGGAAACCGCCTCTCTCCACGAATGTCTTCACCTGCTAGGAAACACACGATGTCACTCAGCCAAAGGAGAGCACAGGCAAAGTCAACCGAAGCCCCCATTTTCAAGATTTTGCCCTCTGCTGCTCCACAGCCTCCGGCGGCACACTGCATGTGCGTCACTTCTCGGTAGACAAGGCCGAAATCCGGGCATCCAGGGCCCCAGCCGTCCACAGTCTACGGATGGCGGCATATGGATCACCTCTTTGCCTCGTACAGCAGGGAGGCCTGGGCCCTAGACTGGCTCCGCTAGAGCTCCACGACCTCAGCTATTTTCCCTGACCTTTGACCCGTGCCCTCGTGAGTGTGTCATCTCCACTTCCACTTCTCTTCCCACCACACTGAATCCGCCACCTGCGGATACCTGAGCGTGGACATCAACATCTATCACTGGCTGCAGTGTCACAGGTCACTAGGTGTCTAGGCTCAGGCTGACCTTGGCTGTCTTCTGCCCAGGCAAGGAGCCTAATCCTTCCAAGGAAATCAGGACACATGCTCACTGGCCGACATCCTTTCTTTCATCCACACAGCGGTCTAGATGAGGGGAAAGAGGCCAGGTAGGCCAGGTGAAGGCTGAGTATGGGGCCTAAGGCTTCTTTCCCAATCACCATGGTGACAGCCACCGGAAGGCTGAGCGGAACTTCTGACGGGGACGAGTCACAAACACTCAGCCAATGGGAGAGGTCCAGCCTAACCGGCCAGTTCCGCAGAGCCCTCCATTTTACCCATGGACAGACAACGGCCCCTTGCGTCTTTGGCCACAAAATCGAGGGCACCCAGGGAATAACTTCACAGTAGGCAACCCCTGATGTGAACACGTTCGACACACCGGGACAGCAGGCAGGTACCTCTTTTCCACTTACGCTAGGATATCACTAGGCAAGGCGCCCTTCCTCAGCATCTCTGGCCTCTCTGTATGTGTTCACTCAGAGGAATCTCTTCGTTCTACCCCTGAGACACATCACAAGTATGAGGGGCCTGAGAGAGAGCCTAGAGATGGAACGGGGGAGGGTTCCGGCTGTACTGCCTCCCCGTGGGTAGAAAATAGCAGGTAGTCTCTCTGTAAGGTCTTAGCTTCTGTTGACTGACACGCGCAATACAGTAGGGGCGGACCCTGGCCAGGTGGAGCTTGTGGGCAGATGCAACCTCTCCGGCGACGAATAATTGCGCTGCTGCTTTGTATGGTGAAAACCTCCCCCCGCCAAGGGGGATGGGTAGAGAACATTGACCCACACCCGCCAGGGGCCTTTCCTGGGACTAAAGATCCCAACGTGGTCTCAACGTCGTCACCCTCTCAACACACACCTTTCCTGCACACGTAATCCTGCCTTTCTCCGTCAGGGCCCTATCCTACCAGGAAAAAAAGCAAGCCGCTCAAAAAGGCCGATGCCAGGGAAATCGAGGAAACACTGCCACTTTCCAAATTTTTGCTGTCTACACGTCCCCGCCTGCGGTGCAAGGCTGCCTATGTGGCCGGGCTCCGAAGGCAAGGCCGAAATCCTGGCAGCCTGGGCCCCAGCAGTGCAATGGTTGATGGACGTGGGCACACGGATGACCTGTTCGCCACATACAGGAGGGATCCTTGGGCCCTTCACTGGCTCGCCATTCAGCTCCACGACGTCCACTACTGGCCCTGGCCTTTGCTTTGGCTGGTGCCCCATTAAATGTGTGCTCCGGAGCGATGTTTCTCCACCCATCACTAGCATCCTGCCACCAGGGGATATGTGAGTGTGGGAGTCACCATTTGTCACTGGCAGCAGTGTCACAAGTCACTAGACTTCCAGCTACCCGCTGACCTAGGCTGCCTTCTGCCCCAGGCAAGGTCCCGAATCCTTTATCCCAGATGCTGACACCTGGGCACTGGCGGACATTGATTTTTATCAACACAGAGGTCTGAGTGAGGGTCAGAGGGCCAGGTAGGTGAAGTCAAGGCCAGGTGGGCGGGGCTAAGGCTTCTTTGCCATCACCATAGAGACAGTCCCCCCACCGCAAGAGTGGGCGGAGCTTGGGATGGGCCTGCTGACAAGACTGAGCCAATGGCAGAGATCCGGCCCGCCAGGCAGATGACACAGGGCCCTCCATTGTGACCTATGACCCCTAGTGGCCACAGGATTTGAGCACACCCCGGGAAAGGCTACGCAGGCACAAGGGAGCCCCTGGTGCGGACTGCTTCAGGGCATTGGCAGAGCACGCCAGGTACCTCTTTCCCACTTGCCTGAGGATATCAGTAGGCAAGGCATCCCCACTCAGCATCTCTTGCCTCTCTCTGTCTCTCTGCGCTTGTCTTCGTTCTCTGAAATCTCTTCCTTCTCCCCCTTGTCACTTCACACCTTGGAGTGCCTGACAGAGGGCCTTGAGACGAAAGAACAAAGGGGGAAGGCCTCTGCCTCTACTGCTTGCCCATGGGGAGAGAAGTTCTGGTAGTCCATCTGGAAGGTCTAGAGAGTAGTGATTGATTGGGGAGCTACATCACGGGCGGACCTGGCCAGGTGAAGCTCCCTGACAAGTGGCACCTCTCCGGGGACTACTAATTCCGCTGATAACATTCTATGCAAATAACCGGCTGAGTGCCATGGGCAGAAAACATTGACACATACCTGCCAGAGGCCTATTCTGGGTCTGAAGAGTCCACCCTGGTCTCCAGCAACTCATCATCTCAGCACACACTTTGCCTGCACGCATGGAAACCGCCTCTCTCCACGAATGTCTTCACCTGCTAGGAAACACACGATGTCACTCAGCCAAAGGAGAGCACAGGCAAAGTCAACCGAAGCCCCCATTTTCAAGAGTTTGCCCTCTGCTGCTCCACAGCCTCCGGTGGCACACTGCATGTGCGTCACTTCTCGGTAGACAAGGCCGAAATCCGGGCATCCAGGGCCCCAGCCTTCCACAGTCTACGGATGGCGGCATATGGATCACCTCTTTGCCTCGTACAGCAGGGAGGCCTGGGCCCTAGACTGGCTCCGCTAGAGCTCCACGACCTCAGCTATTTTCCCTGACCTTTGACCCGTGCCCTCGTGAGTGTGTCATCTCCACTTCCACTTCTCTTCCCACCACACTGAATCCGCCACCTGCGGATACCTGAGCGTGGACATCAACATCTATCACTGGCTGCAGTGTCACAGGTCACTAGGTGTCTAGGCTCAGGCTGACCTTGGCTGTCTTCTGCCCAGGCAAGGAGCCTAATCCTTCCAAGGAAATCAGGACACGTGCTCACTGGCCGACATCCTTTCTTTCATCCACACAGCGGTCTAGATGAGGGGAAAGAGGCCAGGTAGGCCAGGTGAAGGCTGAGTGTGGGGCCTAAGGCTTCCTTCCCGATCACCATGGTGACAGCCACCGGAAGGCTGGGTGGAACTTCTGACGGGGACGAGTCACAAACACTCAGCCAATGGGAGAGGTCCAGCCTAACCGGCCAGTTCCGCAGAGCCCTCGATTGTACCCACGGACAGACAATGGCCCCTTGCGTCTTTGGCCACAAAATCGAGGGCACCCAGGGAATAACTTCACAGTAGGCAACCCCTGATGTGAACACGTTCGACACACCGGGACAGCAGGCAGGTACCTCTTTTCCACTTACGCTAGGATATCACTAGGCAAGGCGCCCTTCCTCAGCATCTCTGGCCTCTCTGTATGTGTTCACTCAGAGGAATCTCTTCGTTCTACCCCTGAGACACATCACAAGTATGAGGGGCCTGAGAGAGAGCCTAGAGATGGAACGGGGGAGGGTTCCGTCTGTACTGCTTCCCCGTGGGTAGAAAATAGCAGGTAGTCTCTCTGGAAGGTCTTAGCTTCTGTTGACTGACACGCACAATACAGTAGGGGCGGACCCTGGCCAGGTGGAGCTTGTGGGCAGATGCAACCTCTCCGGCGACGAATAATTGCGCTGCTGCTTTGTATGGTGAAAACCTCCCCCCGCCAAGGGGGATGGGTAGAGAACATTGACCCACACCCGCCAGGGGCCTTTCCTGGGACTAAAGATCCCAACGTGGTCTCAACGTCGTCACCCTCTCAACACACACCTTTCCTGCACACGTAATCCTGCCTTTCTCCGTCAGGGCCCTATCCTACCAGGAAAAAAAGCAAGCCGCTCAAAAAGGCCGATGCCAGGGAAATCGAGGAAACACTGCCACTTTCCAAATTTTTGCTGTCTACACGTCCCCGCCTGCGGTGCAAGGCTGCCTATGTGGCCGGGCTCCGAAGGCAAGGCCGAAATCCTGGCAGCCTGGGCCCCAGCAGTGCAATGGTTGATGGACGTGGGCACACGGATGACCTGTTCGCCACATACAGGAGGGATCCTTGGGCCCTTCACTGGCTCGCCATTCAGCTCCACGACGTCCACTACTGGCCCTGGCCTTTGCTTTGGCTGGTGCCCCATTAAACGTGTGCTCCGGAGCCATGTTTCTCCACCCATCACTAGCATCCTGCCACCAGGGGATATGTGAGTGTGGGAGTCACCATTTGTCACTGGCAGCAGTGTCACAAGTCACTAGACTTCCAGCTACCCGCTGACCTAGGCTGCCTTCTGCCCCAGGCAAGGTCCCGAATCCTTTATCCCAGATGCTGACACCTGGGCACTGGCGGACATTGATTTTTATCAACACAGAGGTCTGAGTGAGGGTCAGAGGGCCAGGTAGGTGAAGTCAAGGCCAGGTGGGCGGGGCTAAGGCTTCTTTGCCATCACCATAGAGACAGTCCCCCCACCGCAAGAGTGGGCGGAGCTTGGGATGGGCCTGCTGACAAGACTGAGCCAATGGCAGAGATCCGGCCCGCCAGGCAGATGACACAGGGCCCTCCATTGTGACCTATGACCCCTAGCGGCCACAGGATTTGAGCACACCCCGGGAAAGGCTACGCAGGCACAAGGGAGCCCCTGGTGCGGACTGCTTCAGGGCATTGGCAGAGCACGCCAGGTACCTCTTTCCCACTTTCCTGAGGATATCAGTAGGCAAGGCATCCCCACTCAGCATCTCTTGCCTCTCTCTGTCTCTCTCCGCTTGTCTTCGTTCTCTGAAATCTCTTCCTTCTCCCCCTTGTCACTTCACACCTTGGAGTGCCTGACAGAGGGCCTTGAGACGAAAGAACAAAGGGGGAAGGCCTCTGGCTCTACTGCTTGCCCATGGGGAGAGAAGTTCTGGTAGTCCATCTGGAAGGTCTAGAGAGTAGTGATTGATTGGGGAGCTACATCACGGGCGGACCTGGCCAGGTGAAGCTCCCTGACAAGTGGCACCTCTCCGGGGACTACTAATTCCGCTGATAACATTCTATGCAAATAACCGGCTGAGTGCCATGGGCAGAAAACATTGACACATACCTGCCAGAGGCCTATTCTGGGTCTGAAGAGTCCACCCTGGTCTCCAGCAACTCATCATCTCAGCACACACTTTGCCTGCACGCATGGAAACCGCCTCTCTCCACGAATGTCTTCACCTGCTAGGAAACACACGATGTCACTCAGCCAAAGGAGAGCACAGGCAAAGTCAACTGAAGCCCCCATTTTCAAGATTTTGCCCTCTGCTGCTCCACAGCCTCCGGTGGCACACTGCATGTGCATCACTTCTCGGTAGACAAGGCCGAAATCCGGGCATCCAGGGCCCCAGCCGTCCACAGTCTACGGATGGCGGCATATGGATCACCTCTTTGCCTCGTACAGCAGGGAGGCCTGGGCCCTAGACTGGCTCCGCTAGAGCTCCACGACCTCAGCTATTTTCCCTGACCTTTGACCCGTGCCCTCGTGAGTGTGTCATCTCAACCTCCACTTCTCTTCCCACCACACTGAATCCGCCACCTGCGGATACCTGAGCGTGGACATCAACATCTATCACTGGCTGCAGTGTCACAGGTCACTAGGTGTCTAGGCTCAGGCTGACCTTGGCTGTCTTCTGCCCAGGCAAGGAGCCTAATCCTTCCAAGGAAATCAGGACACGTGCTCACTGGCCGACATCCTTTCTTTCATCCACACAGCGGTCTAGATGAGGGGAAAGAGGCCAGGTAGGCCAGGTGAAGGCTGAGTGTGGGGCCTAAGGCTTCCTTCCCAATCACCATGGTGACAGCCACCGCAAGGCTGGGCGGAACTTCTGACGGGGACGAGTCACAAACACTCAGCCAATGGGAGAGGTCCAGCCTAACCGGCCAGTTCCGCAGAGCCCTCCATTTTACCCATGGATAGACAACGGCCCCTTGCGTCTTTGGCCACAAAATCGAGGGCACCCAGGGAATAACTTCACAGTAGGCAACCCCTGATGTGAACACGTTCGACACACTGGGACAGCAGGCAGGTACCTCTTTTCCACTTACGCTAGGATATCACTAGGCAAGGCGCCCTTCCTCAGCATCTCTGGCCTCTCTGTATGTGTTCACTCAGAGGAATCTCTTCGTTCTACCCCTGAGACACATCACAAGTATGAGGGGCCTGAGAGAGAGCCTAGAGATGGAACGGGGGAGGGTTCCGGCTGTACTGCTTCCCCGTGGGTAGAAAATAGCAGGTAGTCTCTCTGGAAGGTCTTAGCTTCTGTTGACTGACACGCGCAATACAGTAGGGGCGGACCCTGGCCAGGTGGACCTTGTGGGCAGATGCAACCTCTCCGGCGACGAATAATTGCGCTGCTGCTTTGTATGGTGAAAACCTCCCCCCGCCAAGGGGGATGGGTAGAGAACATTGACCCACACCCGCCAGGGGCCTTTCCTGGGACTAAAGATCCCAACGTGGTCTCAACGTCGTCACCCTCTCAACACACACCTTTCCTGCACACGTAATCCTGCCTTTCTCCGTCAGGGCCCTATCCTACCAGGAAAAAAAGCAAGCCGCTCAAAAAGGCCGATGCCAGGGAAATCGAGGAAACACTGCCACTTTCCCAATTTTTGCTGTCTACACGTCCCCGCCTCCGGTGCAAGGCTGCCTATGTGGCCGGGCTCCGAAGGCAAGGCCGAAATCCTGGCAGCCTGGGCCCCAGCAGTGCAATGGTTGATGGACGTGGGCACACGGATGACCTGTTCGCCACATACAGGAGGGATCCTTGGGCCCTTCACTGGCTCGCCATTCAGCTCCACGACGTCCACTACTGGCCCTGGCCTTTGCTTTGGCTGGTGCCCCATTAAACGTGTGCTCCGGAGCGATGTTTCTCCACCCATCACTAGCATCCTGCCACCAGGGGATATGTGAGTGTGGGAGTCACCATTTGTCACTGGCAGCAGTGTCACAAGTCACTAGACTTCCAGCTACCCGCTGACCTAGGCTGCCTTCTGCCCCAGGCAAGGTCCCGAATCCTTTATCCCAGATGCTGACACCTGGGCACTGGCGGACATTGATATTTATCAACACAGAGGTCTCAGTGAGGGTCAGAGGGCCAGGTAGGTGAAGTCAAGGCCAGGTGGGCGGGGCTAAGGCTTCTTTGCCATCACCATAGAGACAGTCCCCCCACCGCAAGAGTGGGCGGAGCTTGGGATGGGCCTGCTGACAAGACTGAGCCAATGGCAGAGATCCGGCCCGCCAGGCAGATGACACGGGGCCCTCCATTGTGACCTATGACCCCTAGTGGCCACAGGATTTGAGCACACCCCGGGAAAGGCTACGCAGGCACAAGGGAGCCCCTGGTGCGGACTGCTTCAGGGCATTGGCAGAGCACGCCAGGTACCTCTTTCCCACTTGCCTGAGGATATCAGTAGGCAAGGCATCCCCACTCAGCATCTCTTGCCTCTCTCTGTCTCTCTCTGCTTGTCTTCGTTCTCTGAAATCTCTTCCTTCTCCCCCTTGTCACTTCACACCTTGGAGTGCCTGACAGAGGGCCTTGAGGCGAAAGAACAAAGGGGGAAGGCCTCTGGCTCTACTGCTTGCCCATGGGGAGAGAAGTTCTGGTAGTCCATCTGGAAGGTCTAGAGAGTAGTGATTGATTGGGGAGCTACATCACGGGCGGACCTGGCCAGGTGAAGCTCCCTGACAAGTGGCAGCCTCTCCGGAGACTACTAATTCCGCTGATAACATTCTATGCAAATAACCGGCTGAGTGCCATGGGCAGAAAACATTGACACATACCTGCCAGAGGCCTATTCTGGGTCTGAAGAGTCCACCCTGGTCTCCAGCAACTCATCATCTCAGCACACACTTTGCCTGCACGCATGGAAACCGCCTCTCTCCACGAATGTCTTCACCTGCTAGGAAACACACGATGTCACTCAGCCAAAGGAGAGCACAGGCAAAGTCAACCGAAGCCCCCATTTTCAAGAGTTTGCCCTCTGCTGCTCCACAGCCTCCGGTGGCACACTGCATGTGCGTCACTTCTCGGTAGACAAGGACGAAATCCGGGCATCCAGGGCCCCAGCCGTCCACAGTCTACGGATGGCGGCATATGGATCACCTCTTTGCCTCGTACAGCAGGGAGGCCTGGGCCCTAGACTGGCTCCGCTAGAGCTCCACGACCTCAGCTATTTTCCCTGACCTTTGACCCGTGCCCTCGTGAGTGTGTCATCTCCACTTCCACTTCTCTTCCCACCACACTGAATCCGCCACCTGCGGATACCTGAGCGTGGACATCAACATCTATCACTGGCTGCAGTGTCACAGGTCACTAGGTGTCTAGGCTCAGGCTGACCTTGGCTGTCTTCTGCCCAGGCAAGGAGCCTAATCCTTCCAAGGAAATCAGGACACGTGCTCACTGGCCGACATCCTTTCTTTCATCCACACAGCGGTCTAGATGAGGGGAAAGAGGCCAGGTAGGCCAGGTGAAGGCTGAGTGTGGGGCCTAAGGCTTCCTTCCCAATCACCATGGTGACAGCCACCGCAAGGCTGGGCGGAACTTCTGACGGGGACGAGTCACAAACACTCAGCCAATGGGAGAGGTCCAGCCTAACCGGCCAGTTCCGCAGAGCCCTCCATTTTACCCATGGACAGACAACGGCCCCTTGCGTCTTTGGCCACAAAATCGAGGGCACCCAGGGAATAACTTCACAGTAGGCAACCCCTGATGTGAACACGTTCGACACACCGGGACAGCAGGCAGGTACCTCTTTTCCACTTACGCTAGGATATCACTAGGCAAGGCGCCCTTCCTCAGCATCTCTGGCCTCTCTGTATGTGTTCACTCAGAGGAATCTCTTCGTTCTACCCCTGAGACACATCACAAGTATGAGGGGCCTGAGAGAGAGCCTAGACATGGAACGGGGGAGGGTTCCGGCTGTACTGCTTCCCCGTGGGTAGAAAATAGCAGGTAGTCTCTCTGGAAGGTCTTAGCTTCTGTTGACTGACACGCGCAATACAGTAGGGGCGGACCCTGGCCAGGTGGACCTTGTGGGCAGATGCAACCTCTCCGGCGACGAATAATTGCGCTGCTGCTTTGTATGGTGAAAACCTCCCCCCGCCAAGGGGGATGGGTAGAGAACATTGACCCACACCCGCCAGGGGCCTTTCCTGGGACTAAAGATCCCAACGTGGTCTCAACGTCGTCACCCTCTCAACACACACCTTTCCTGCACACGTAATCCTGCCTTTCTCCGTCAGGGCCCTATCCTACCAGGAAAAAAAGCAAGCCGCTCAAAAAGGCCGATGCCAGGGAAATCGAGGAAACACTGCCACTTTCCAAATTTTTGCTGTCTACACGTCCCCGCCTGCGGTGCAAGGCTGCCTATGTGGCCGGGCTCCGAAGGCAAGGCCGAAATCCTGGCAGCCTGGGCCCCAGCAGTGCAATGGTTGATGGACGTGGGCACACGGATGACCTGTTCGCCACATACAGGAGGGATCCTTGGGCCCTTCACTGGCTCGCCATTCAGCTCCACGACGTCCACTACTGGCCCTGGCCTTTGCTTTGGCTGGTGCCCCTAACGTGTGCTCCGGAGCGATGTTTCTCCACCCATCACTAGCATCCTGCCACCAGGGGATATGTGAGTGTGGGAGTCACCATTTGTCACTGGCAGCAGTGTCACAAGTCACTAGACTTCCAGCTACCCGCTGACCTAGGCTGCCTTCTGCCCCAGGCAAGGTCCCGAATCCTTTATCCCAGATGCTGACACCTGGGCACTGGCGGACATTGATATTTATCAACACAGAGGTCTGAGTGAGGGTCAGAGGGCCAGGTAGGTGAAGTCAAGGCCAGGTGGGCGGGGCTAAGGCTTCTTTGCCATCACCATAGAGACAGTCCCCCCACCGCAAGAGTGGGCGGAGCTTGGGATGGGCCTGCTGACAAGACTGAGCCAATGGCAGAGATCCGGCCCGCCAGGCAGATGACACGGGGCCCTCCATTGTGACCTATGACCCCTAGTGGCCACAGGATTTGAGCACACCCCGGGAAAGGCTACGCAGGCACAAGGGAGCCCCTGGTGCGGACTGCTTCAGGGCATTGGCAGAGCACGCCAGGTACCTCTTTCCCACTTGCCTGAGGATATCAGTAGGCAAGGCATCCCCACTCAGCATCTCTTGCCTCTCTCTGTCTCTCTCTGCTTGTCTTCGTTCTCTGAAATCTCTTCCTTCTCCCCCTTGTCACTTCACACCTTGGAGTGCCTGACAGAGGGCCTTGAGGCGAAAGAACAAAGGGGGAAGGCCTCTGGCTCTACTGCTTGCCCATGGGGAGAGAAGTTCTGGTAGTCCATCTGGAAGGTCTAGAGAGTAGTGATTGATTGGGGAGCTACATCACGGGCGGACCTGGCCAGGTGAAGCTCCCTGACAAGTGGCAGCCTCTCCGGAGACTACTAATTCCGCTGACAACATTCTATGCAAATAACCGGCTGAGTGCCATGGGCAGAAAACATTGACACATACCTGCCAGAGGCCTATTCTGGGTCTGAAGAGTCCACCCTGGTCTCCAGCAACTCATCATCTCAGCACACACTTTGCCTGCACGCATGGAAACCGCCTCTCTCCACGAATGTCTTCACCTGCTAGGAAACACACGATGTCACTCAGCCAAAGGAGAGCACAGGCAAAGTCAACCGAAGCCCCCATTTTCAAGAGTTTGCCCTCTGCTGCTCCACAGCCTCCGGTGGCACACTGCATGTGCGTCACTTCTCGGTAGACAAGGACGAAATCCGGGCATCCAGGGCCCCAGCCGTCCACAGTCTACGGATGGCGGCATATGGATCACCTCTTTGCATCGTACAGCAGGGAGGCCTGGGCCCTAGACTGGCTCCGCTAGAGCTCCACGACCTCAGCTATTTTCCCTGACCTTTGACCCGTGCCCTCGTGAGTGTGTCATCTCCACTTCCACTTCTCTTCCCACCACACTGAATCCGCCACCTGCGGATACCTGAGCGTGGACATCAACATCTATCACTGGCTGCAGTGTCACAGGTCACTAGGTGTCTAGGCTCAGGCTGACCTTGGCTGTCTTCTGCCCAGGCAAGGAGCCTAATCCTTCCAAGGAAATCAGGACACGTGCTCACTGGCCGACATCCTTTCTTTCATCCACACAGCGGTCTAGATGAGGGGAAAGAGGCCAGGTAGGCCAGGTGAAGGCTGAGTGTGGGGCCTAAGGCTTCCTTCCCAATCACCATGGTGACAGCCACCGCAAGGCTGGGCGGAACTTCTGACGGGGACGAGTCACAAACACTCAGCCAATGGGAGAGGTTCAGCCTAACCGGCCAGTTCCGCAGAGCCCTCCATTTTACCCATGGATAGACAACGGCCCCTTGCGTCTTTGGCCACAAAATCGAGGGCACCCAGGGAATAACTTCACAGTAGGCAACCCCTGATGTGAACACGTTCGACACACTGGGACAGCAGGCAGGTACCTCTTTTCCACTTACGCTAGGATATCACTAGGCAAGGCGCCCTTCCTCAGCATCTCTGGCCTCTCTGTATGTGTTCACTCAGAGGAATCTCTTCCTTCTACCCCTGAGACACATCACAAGTATGAGGGGCCTGAGAGAGAGCCTAGACATGGAACGGGGGAGGGTTCCGGCTGTACTGCTTCCCCGTGGGTAGAAAATAGCAGGTAGTCTCTCTGGAAGGTTTAGCTTCTGTTGACTGACACGCGCAATACAGTAGGGGCGGACCCTGGCCAGGTGGACCTTGTGGGCAGATGCAACCTCTCCGGCGACGAATAATTGCGCTGCTGCTTTGTATGGTGAAAACCTCCCCCCGCCAAGGGGGATGGGTAGAGAACATTGACCCACACCCGCCAGGGGCCTTTCCTGGGACTAAAGATCCCAACGTGGTCTCAACGTCGTCACCCTCTCAACACACACCTTTCCTGCACACGTAATCCTGCCTTTCTCCGTCAGGGCCCTATCCTACCAGGAAAAAAAGCAAGCCGCTCAAAAAGGCCGATGCCAGGGAAATCGAGGAAACACTGCCACTTTCCAAATTTTTGCTGTCTACACGTCCCCGCCTCCGGTGCAAGGCTGCCTATGTGGCCGGGCTCTGAAGGCAAGGCCGAAATCCTGGCAGCCTGGGCCCCAGCAGTGCAATGGTTGATGGACGTGGGCACACGGATGACCTGTTCGCCACATACAGGAGGGATCCTTGGGCCCTTCACTGGCTCGCCATTCAGCTCCACGACGTCCACTACTGGCCCTGGCCTTTGCTTTGGCTGGTGCCCCATTAAACGTGTGCTCCGGAGCGATGTTTCTCCACCCATCACTAGCATCCTGCCACCAGGGGATATGTGAGTGTGGGAGTCACCATTTGTCACTGGCAGCAGTGTCACAAGTCACTAGACTTCCAGCTACCCGCTGACCTAGGCTGCCTTCTGCCCCAGGCAAGGTCCCGAATCCTTTATCCCAGATGCTGACACCTGGGCACTGGCGGACATTGATATTTATCAACACAGAGGTCTCAGTGAGGGTCAGAGGGCCAGGTAGGTGAAGTCAAGGCCAGGTGGGCGGGGCTAAGGCTTCTTTGCCATCACCATAGAGACAGTCCCCCCACCGCAAGAGTGGGCGGAGCTTGGGATGGGCCTGCTGACAAGACTGAGCCAATGGCAGAGATCCGGCCCGCCAGGCAGATGACACGGGGCCCTCCATTGTGACCTATGACCCCTAGTGGCCACAGGATTTGAGCACACCCCGGGAAAGGCTACGCAGGCACAAGGGAGCCCCTGGTGCGGACTGCTTCAGGGCATTGGCAGAGCACGCCAGGTACCTCTTTCCCACTTTCCTGAGGATATCAGTAGGCAAGGCATCCCCACTCAGCATCTCTTGCCTCTCTCTGTCTCTCTCTGCTTGTCTTCGTTCTCTGAAATCTCTTCCTTCTCCCCCTTGTCACTTCACACCTTGGAGTGCCTGACAGAGGGCCTTGAGACGAAAGAACAAAGGGGGAAGGCCTCTGGCTCTACTGCTTGCCCATGGGGAGAGAAGTTCTGGTAGTCCATCTGGAAGGTCTAGAGAGTAGTGATTGATTGGGGAGCTACATCACGGGCGGACCTGGCCAGGTGAAGCTCCCTGACAAGTGGCAGCCTCTCCGGAGACTACTAATTCCGCTGACAACATTCTATGCAAATAACCGGCTGAGTGCCATGGGCAGAAAACATTGACACATACCTGCCAGAGGCCTATTCTGGGTCTGAAGAGTCCACCCTGGTCTCCAGCAACTCATCATCTCAGCACACACTTTGCCTGCACGCATGGAAACCGCCTCTCTCCACGAATGTCTTCACCTGCTAGGAAACACACGATGTCACTCAGCCAAAGGAGAGCACAGGCAAAGTCAACCGAAGCCCCCATTTTCAAGACTTTGCCCTCTGCTGCTCCACAGCCTCCGGTGGCACACTGCATGTGCGTCACTTCTCGGTAGACAAGGACGAAATCCGGGCATCCAGGGCCCCAGCCGTCCACAGTCTACGGATGGCGGCATATGGATCACCTCTTTGCCTCGTACAGCAGGGAGGCCTGGGCCCTAGACTGGCTCCGCTAGAGCTCCACGACCTCAGCTATTTTCCCTGACCTTTGACCCGTGCCCTCGTGAGTGTGTCATCTCCACTTCCACTTCTCTTCCCACCACACTGAATCCGCCACCTGCGGATACCTGAGCGTGGACATCAACATCTATCACTGGCTGCAGTGTCACAGGTCACTAGGTGTCTAGGCTCAGGCTGACCTTGGCTGTCTTCTGCCCAGGCAAGGAGCCTAATCCTTCCAAGGAAATCAGGACACGTGCTCACTGGCCGACATCCTTTCTTTCATCCACACAGCGGTCTAGATGAGGGGAAAGAGGCCAGGTAGGCCAGGTGAAGGCTGAGTGTGGGGCCTAAGGCTTCCTTCCCAATCACCATGGTGACAGCCACCGCAAGGCTGGGCGGAACTTCTGACGGGGACGAGTCACAAACACTCAGCCAATGGGAGAGGTTCAGCCTAACCGGCCAGTTCCGCAGAGCCCTCCATTTTACCCATGGATAGACAACGGCCCCTTGCGTCTTTGGCCACAAAATCGAGGGCACCCAGGGAATAACTTCACAGTAGGCAACCCCTGATGTGAACACGTTCGACACACCGGGACAGCAGGCAGGTACCTCTTTTCCACTTACGCTAGGATATCACTAGGCAAGGCGCCCTTCCTCAGCATCTCTGGCCTCTCTGTATGTGTTCACTCAGAGGAATCTCTTCGTTCTACCCCTGAGACACATCACAAGTATGAGGGGCCTGAGAGAGAGCCTAGACTTGGAACGGGGGAGGGTTCCGGCTGTACTGCTTCCCCGTGGGTAGAAAATAGCAGGTAGTCTCTCTGGAAGGTCTTAGCTTCTGTTGACTGACACGCGCAATACAGTAGGGGCGGACCCTGGCCAGGTGGAGCTTGTGGGCAGATGCAACCTCTCCGGCAACGAATAATTGCGCTGCTGCTTTGTATGGTGAAAACCTCCCCCCGCCAAGGGGGATGGGTAGAGAACATTGACCCACACCCGCCAGGGGCCTTTCCTGGGACTAAAGATCCCAACGTGGTCTCAACGTCGTCACCCTCTCAACACACACCTTTCCTGCACACGTAATCCTGCCTTTCTCCGTCAGGGCCCTATCCTACCAGGAAAAAAAGCAAGCCGCTCAAAAAGGCCGATGCCAGGGAAATCGAGGAAACACTGCCACTTTCCAAATTTTTGCTGTCTACACGTCCCCGCCTCCGGTGCAAGGCTGCCTATGTGGCCGGGCTCCGAAGGCAAGGCCGAAATCCTGGCAGCCTGGGCCCCAGCAGTGCAATGGTTGATGGACGTGGGCACACGGATGACCTGTTCGCCACATACAGGAGGGATCCTTGGGCCCTTCACTGGCTCGCCATTCAGCTCCACGACGTCCACTACTGGCCCTGGCCTTTGCTTTGGCTGGTGCCCCATTAAACGTGTGCTCCAGAGCGATGTTTCTCCACCCATCACTAGCATCCTGCCACCAGGGGATATGTGAGTGTGGGAGTCACCATTTGTCACTGGCAGCAGTGTCACAAGTCACTAGACTTCCAGCTACCCGCTGACCTAGGCTGCCTTCTGCCCCAGGCAAGGTCCCGAATCCTTTATCCCAGATGCTGACACCTGGGCACTGGCGGACATTGATATTTATCAACACAGAGGTCTGAGTGAGGGTCAGAGGGCCAGGTAGGTGAAGTCAAGGCCAGGTGGGCGGGGCTAAGGCTTCTTTGCCATCACCATAGAGACAGTCCCCCCACCGCAAGAGTGGGCGGAGCTTGGGATGGGCCTGCTGACAAGACTGAGCCAATGGCAGAGATCCGGCCCGCCAGGCAGATGACACAGGGCCCTCCATTGTGACCTATGACCCCTAGTGGCCACAGGATTTGAGCACACCCCGGGAAAGGCTACGCAGGCACAAGGGAGCCCCTGGTGCGGACTGCTTCAGGGCATTGGCAGAGCACGCCAGGTACCTCTTTCCCACTTGCCTGAGGATATCAGTAGGCAAGGCATCCCCACTCAGCATCTCTTGCCTCTCTCTGTCTCTCTCCGCTTGTCTTCGTTCTCTGAAATCTCTTCCTTCTCCCCCTTGTCACTTCACACCTTGGAGTGCCTGACAGAGGGCCTTGAGACGAAAGAACAAAGGGGGAAGGCCTCTGGCTCTACTGCTTGCCCATGGGGAGAGAAGTTCTGGTAGTCCATCTGGAAGGTCTAGAGAGTAGTGATTGATTGGGGAGCTACATCACGGGCGGACCCGGCCAGGTGAAGCTCCCTGACAAGTGGCAGCCTCTCCGGGGACTACTAATTCCGCTGATAACATTCTATGCAAATAACCGGCTGAGTGCCATGGGCAGAAAACATTGACACATACCTGCCAGAGGCCTATTCTGGGTCTGAAGAGTCCACCCTGGTCTCCAGCAACTCATCATCTCAGCACACACTTTGCCTGCACGCATGGAAACCGCCTCTCTCCACGAATGTCTTCACCTGCTAGGAAACACACGATGTCACTCAGCCAAAGGAGAGCACAGGCAAAGTCAACCGAAGCCCCCATTTTCAAGACTTTGCCCTCTGCTGCTCCACAGCCTCCGGCGGCACACTGCATGTGCGTCACTTCTCGGTAGACAAGGCCGAAATCCGGGCATCCAGGGCCCCAGCCGTCCACAGTCTACGGATGGCGGCATATGGATCACCTCTTTGCCTCGTACAGCAGGGAGGCCTGGGCCCTAGACTGGCTCCGCTAGAGCTCCACGACCTCAGCTATTTTCCCTGACCTTTGACCCGTGCCCTCGTGAGTGTGTCATCTCCACTTCCACTTCTCTTCCCACCACACTGAATCCGCCACCTGCGGATACCTGAGCGTGGACATCAACATCTATCACTGGCTGCAGTGTCACAGGTCACTAGGTGTCTAGGCTCAGGCTGACCTTGGCTGTCTTCTGCCCAGGCAAGGAGCCTAATCCTTCCAAGGAAATCAGGACACGTGCTCACTGGCCGACATCCTTTCTTTCATCCACACAGCGGTCTAGATGAGGGGAAAGAGGCCAGGTAGGCCAGGTGAAGGCTGAGTGTGGGGCCTAAGGCTTCCTTCCCAATCACCATGGTGACAGCCACCGCAAGGCTGGGCGGAACTTCTGACGGGGACGAGTCACAAACACTCAGCCAATGGGAGAGGTCCAGCCTAACCGGCCAGTTCCGCAGAGCCCTCCATTTTACCCATGGACAGACAACGGCCCCTTGCGTCTTTGGCCACAAAATCGAGGGCACCCAGGGAATAACTTCACAGTAGGCAACCCCTGATGTGAACACGTTCGACACACCGGGACAGCAGGCAGGTACCTCTTTTCCACTTACGCTAGGATATCACTAGGCAAGGCGCCCTTCCTCAGCATCTCTGGCCTCTCTGTATGTGTTCACTCAGAGGAATCTCTTCGTTCTACCCCTGAGACACATCACAAGTATGAGGGGCCTGAGAGAGAGCCTAGACATGGAACGGGGGAGGGTTCCGGCTGTACTGCTTCCCCGTGGGTAGAAAATAGCAGGTAGTCTCTCTGGAAGGTCTTAGCTTCTGTTGACTGACACGCGCAATACAGTAGGGGCGGACCCTGGCCAGGTGGACCTTGTGGGCAGATGCAACCTCTCCGGCGACGAATAATTGCGCTGCTGCTTTGTATGGTGAAAACCTCCCCCCGCCAAGGGGGATGGGTAGAGAACATTGACCCACACCCGCCAGGGGCCTTTCCTGGGACTAAAGATCCCAACGTGGTCTCAACGTCGTCACCCTCTCAACACACACCTTTCCTGCACACGTAATCCTGCCTTTCTCCGTCAGGGCCCTATCCTACCAGGAAAAAAAGCAAGCCGCTCAAAAAGGCCGATGCCAGGGAAATCGAGGAAACACTGCCACTTTCCAAATTTTTGCTGTCTACACGTCCCCGCCTGCGGTGCAAGGCTGCCTATGTGGCCGGGCTCCGAAGGCAAGGCCGAAATCCTGGCAGCCTGGGCCCCAGCAGTGCAATGGTTGATGGACGTGGGCACACGGATGACCTGTTCGCCACATACAGGAGGGATCCTTGGGCCCTTCACTGGCTCGCCATTCAGCTCCACGACGTCCACTACTGGCCCTGGCCTTTGCTTTGGCTGGTGCCCCATTAAACGTGTGCTCCGGAGCCATGTTTCTCCACCCATCACTAGCATCCTGCCACCAGGGGATATGTGAGTGTGGGAGTCACCATTTGTCACTGGCAGCAGTGTCACAAGTCACTAGACTTCCAGCTACCCGCTGACCTAGGCTGCCTTCTGCCCCAGGCAAGGTCCCGAATCCTTTATCCCAGATGCTGACACCTGGGCACTGGCGGACATTGATTTTTATCAACACACAGGTCTGAGTGAGGGTCAGAGGGCCAGGTAGGTGAAGTCAAGGCCAGGTGGGCGGGGCTAAGGCTTCTTTGCCATCACCATAGAGACAGTCCCCCCACCGCAAGAGTGGGCGGAGCTTGGGATGGGCCTGCTGACAAGACTGAGCCAATGGCAGAGATCCGGCCCCCCAGGCAGATGACACAGGGCCCTCCATTGTGACCTATGACCCCTAGTGGCCACAGGATTTGAGCACACCGCGGGAAAGGCTACGCAGGCACAAGGGAGCCCCTGGTGCGGACTGCTTCAGGGCATTGGCAGAGCACGCCAGGTACCTCTTTCCCACTTGCCTGAGGATATCAGTAGGCAAGGCATCCCCACTCAGCATCTCTTGCCTCTCTCTGTCTCTCTCCGCTTGTCTTCGTTCTCTGAAATCTCTTCCTTCTCCCCCTTGTCACTTCACACCTTGGAGTGCCTGACAGAGGGCCTTGAGACGAAAGAACAAAGGGGGAAGGCCTCTGGCTCTACTGCTTGCCCATGGGGAGAGAAGTTCTGGTAGTCCATCTGGAAGGTCTAGAGAGTAGTGATTGATTGGGGAGCTACATCACGGGCGGACCCGGCCAGGTGAAGCTCCCTGACAAGTGGCAGCCTCTCCGGGGACTACTAATTCCGCTGATAACATTCTATGCAAATAACCGGCTGAGTGCCATGGGCAGAAAACATTGACACATACCTGCCAGAGGCCTATTCTGGGTCTGAAGAGTCCACCCTGGTCTCCAGCAACTCATCATCTCAGCACACACTTTGCCTGCACGCATGGAAACCGCCTCTCTCCACGAATGTCTTCACCTGCTAGGAAACACACGATGTCACTCAGCCAAAGGAGAGCACAGGCAAAGTCAACCGAAGCCCCCATTTTCAAGACTTTGCCCTCTGCTGCTCCACAGCCTCCGGCGGCACACTGCATGTGCGTCACTTCTCAGTAGACAAGGCCGAAATCCGGGCATCCAGGGCCCCAGCCGTCCACAGTCTACGGATGGCGGCATATGGATCACCTCTTTGCCTCGTACAGCAGGGAGGCCTGGGCCCTAGACTGGCTCCGCTAGAGCTCCACGACCTCAGCTATTTTCCCAGACCTTTGACCCGTGCCCTCGTGAGTGTGTCATCTCCACTTCCACTTCTCTTCCCACCACACTGAATCCGCCACCTGCGGATACCTGAGCGTGGACATCAACATCTATCACTGGCTGCAGTGTCACAGGTCACTAGGTGTCTAGGCTCAGGCTAACCTTGGCTGTCTTCTGCCCAGGCAAGGAGCCTAATCCTTCCAAGGAAATCAGGACACGTGCTCACTGGCCGACATCCTTTCTTTCATCCACACAGCGGTCTAGATGAGGGGAAAGAGGCCAGGTAGGCCAGGTGAAGGCTGAGTGTGGGGCCTAAGGCTTCCTTCCCAATCACCATGGTGACAGCCACCGCAAGGCTGGGCGGAACTTCTGACGGGGACGAGTCACAAACACTCAGCCAATGGGAGAGGTCCAGCCTAACCGGCTAGTTCCGCAGAGCCCTCCATTTTACCCATGGACAGACAACGGCCCCTTGCGTCTTTGGCCACAAAATCGAGGGCACCCAGGGAATAACTTCACAGTAGGCAACCCCTGATGTGAACACGTTCGACACACCGGGACAGCAGGCAGGTACCTCTTTTCCACTTACGCTAGGATATCACTAGGCAAGGCGCCCTTCCTCAGCATCTCTGGCCTCTCTGTATGTGTTCACTCAGAGGAATCTCTTCGTTCTACCCCTGAGACACATCACAAGTATGAGGGGCCTGAGAGAGAGCCTAGAGATGGAACGGGGGAGGGTTCCGGCTGTACTGCTTCCCCGTGGGTAGAAAATAGCAGGTAGTCTCTCTGGAAGGTCTTAGCTTCTGTTGACTGACACGCGCAATACAGTAGGGGCGGACCCTGGCCAGGTGGAGCTTGTGGGCAGATGCAACCTCTCCGGCAACGAATAATTGCGCTGCTGCTTTGTATGGTGAAAACCTCCCCCCGCCAAGGGGGATGGGTAGAGAACATTGACCCACACCCGCCAGGGGCCTTTCCTGGGACTAAAGATCCCAACGTGGTCTCAACGTCGTCACCCTCTCAACACACACCTTTCCTGCACACGTAATCCTGCCTTTCTCCGTCAGGGCCCTATCCTACCAGGAAAAAAAGCAAGCCGCTCAAAAAGGCCGATGCCAGGGAAATCGAGGAAACACTGCCACTTTCCAAATTTTTGCTGTCTACACGTCCCCGCCTCCGGTGCAAGGCTGCCTATGTGGCCGGGCTCCGAAGGCAAGGCCGAAATCCTGGCAGCCTGGGCCCCAGCAGTGCAATGGTTGATGGACGTGGGCACACGGATGACCTGTTCGCCACATACAGGAGGGATCCTTGGGCCCTTCACTGGCTCGCCATTCAGCTCCACGACGTCCACTACTGGCCCTGGCCTTTGATTTGGCTGGTGCCCCATTAAACGTATGCTCCGGAGCGATGTTTCTCCACCCATCACTAGCATCCTGCCACCAGGGGATATGTGAGTGTGGGAGTCACCATTTGTCACTGGCAGCAGTGTCACAAGTCACTAGACTTCCAGCTACCCGCTGACCTAGGCTGCCTTCTGCCCCAGGCAAGGTCCCGAATCCTTTATCCCAGATGCTGACACCGGGGCACTGGCGGACATTGATTTTTATCAACACAGAGGTCTGAGTGAGGGTCAGAGGGCCAGGTAGGTGAAGTCAAGGCCAGGTGGGCGGGGCTAAGGCTTCTTTGCCATCACCATAGAGACAGTCCCCCCACCGCAAGAGTGGGCGGAGCTTGGGATGGGCCTGCTGACAAGACTGAGCCAATGGCAGAGATCCGGCCCGCCAGGCAGATGACACGGGGCCCTCCATTGTGACCTATGACCCCTAGTGCCCACAGGATTTGAGCACACCCCGGGAAAGGCTACGCAGGCACAAGGGAGCCCCTGGTGCGGACTGCTTCAGGGCATTGGCAGAGCACGCCAGGTACCTCTTTCCCACTTGCCTGAGGATATCAGTAGGCAAGGCATCCCCACTCAGCATCTCTTGCCTCTCTCTGTCTCTCTCCGCTTGTCTTCGTTCTCTGAAATCTCTTCCTTCTCCCCCTTGTCACTTCACACCTTGGAGTGCCTGACAGAGGGCCTTGAGACGAAAGAACAAAGGGGGAAGGCCTCTGGCTCTACTGCTTGCCCATGGGGAGAGAAGTTCTGGTAGTCCATCTGGAAGGTCTAGAGAGTAGTGATTGATTGGGGAGCTACATCACGGGCGGACCTGGCCAGGTGAAGCTCCCTGACAAGTGGCAGCCTCTCCGGGGACTACTAATTCCGCTGATAACATTCTATGCAAATAACCGGCTGAGTGCCATGGGCAGAAAACATTGACACATACCTGCCAGAGGCCTATTCTGGGTCTGAAGAGTCCACCCTGGTCTCCAGCAACTCATCATCTCAGCACACACTTTGCCTGCACGCATGGAAACCGCCTCTCTCCACGAATGTCTTCACCTGCTAGGAAACACACGATGTCACTCAGCCAAAGGAGAGCACAGGCAAAGTCAACTGAAGCCCCCATTTTCAAGATTTTGCCCTCTGCTACTCCACAGCCTCCGGCGGCACACTGCATGTGCGTCACTTCTCGGTAGACAAGGCCGAAATCCGGGCATCCAGGGCCCCAGCCGTCCACAGTCTACGGATGGCGGCATATGGATCACCTCTTTGCATCGTACAGCAGGGAGGCCTGGGCCCTAGACTGGCTCCGCTAGAGCTCCACGACCTCAGCTATTTTCCCTGACCTTTGACCCGTGCCCTCGTGAGTGTGTCATCTCCACTTCCACTTCTCTTCCCACCACACTGAATCCGCCACCTGCGGATACCTGAGCGTGGACATCAACATCTATCACTGGCTGCAGTGTCACAGGTCACTAGGTGTCTAGGCTCAGGCTGACCTTGGCTGTCTTCTGCCCAGGCAAGGAGCCTAATCCTTCCAAGGAAATCAGGACACGTGCTCACTGGCCGACATCCTTTCTTTCATCCACACAGCGGTCTAGATGAGGGGAAAGAGGCCAGGTAGGCCAGGTGAAGGCTGAGTGTGGGGCCTAAGGCTTCCTTCCCAATCACCATGGTGACAGCCACCGCAAGGCTGGGCGGAACTTCTGACGGGGACGAGTCACAAACACTCAGCCAATGGGAGAGGTCCAGCCTAACCGGCCAGTTCCGCAGAGCCCTCCATTTTACCCATGGACAGACAACGGCCCCTTGCGTCTTTGGCCACAAAATCGAGGGCACCCAGGGAATAACTTCACAGTAGGCAACCCCTGATGTGAACACGTTCGACACACCGGGACAGCAGGCAGGTACCTCTTTTCCACTTACGCTAGGATATCACTAGGCAAGGCGCCCTTCCTCAGCATCTCTGGCCTCTCTGTATGTGTTCACTCAGAGGAATCTCTTCGTTCTACCCCTGAGACACATCACAAGTATGAGGGGCCTGAGAGAGAGCCTAGAGATGGAACGGGGGAGGGTTCCGGCTGTACTGCCTCCCCGTGGGTAGAAAATAGCAGGTAGTCTCTCTGGAAGGTCTTAGCTTCTGTTGACTGACACGCGCAATACAGTAGGGGCGGACCCTGGCCAGGTGGACCTTGTGGGCAGATGCAACCTCTCCGGCGACGAATAATTGCGCTGCTGCTTTGTATGGTGAAAACCTCCCCCCGCCAAGGGGGATGGGTAGAGAACATTGACCCACACCCGCCAGGGGCCTTTCCTGGGACTAAAGATCCCAACGTGGTCTCAACGTCGTCACCCTCTCAACACACACCTTTCCTGCACACGTAATCCTGCCTTTCTCCGTCAGGGCCCTATCCTACCAGGAAAAAAAGCAAGCCGCTCAAAAAGGCCGATGCCAGGGAAATCGAGGAAACACTGCCACTTTCCAAATTTTTGCTGTCTACACGTCCCCGCCTGCGGTGCAAGGCTGCCTATGTGGCCGGGCTCCGAAGGCAAGGCCGAAATCCTGGCAGCCTGGGCCCCAGCAGTGCAATGGTTGATGGACGTGGGCACACGGATGACCTGTTCGCCACATACAGGAGGGATCCTTGGGCCCTTCACTGGCTCGCCATTCAGCTCCACGACGTCCACTACTGGCCCTGGCCTTTGCTTTGGCTGGTGCCCCATTAAACGTGTGCTCCGGAGCGATGTTTCTCCACCCATCACTAGCATCCTGCCACCAGGGGATATGTGAGTGTGGGAGTCACCATTTGTCACTGGCAGCAGTGTCACAAGTCACTAGACTTCCAGCTACCCGCTGACCTAGGCTGCCTTCTGCCCCAGGCAAGGTCCCGAATCCTTTATCCCAGATGCTGACACCGGGGCACTGGCGGACATTGATTTTTATCAACACAGAGGTCTGAGTGAGGGTCAGAGGGCCAGGTAGGTGAAGTCAAGGCCAGGTGGGCGGGGCTAAGGCTTCTTTGCCATCACCATAGAGACAGTCCCCCCACCGCAAGAGTGGGCGGAGCTTGGGATGGGCCTGCTGACAAGACTGAGCCAATGGCAGAGATCCGGCCCGCCAGGCAGATGACACGGGGCCCTCCATTGTGACCTATGACCCCTAGTGCCCACAGGATTTGAGCACACCCCGGGAAAGGCTACGCAGGCACAAGGGAGCCCCTGGTGCGGACTGCTTCAGGGCATTGGCAGAGCACGCCAGGTACCTCTTTCCCACTTGCCTGAGGATATCAGTAGGCAAGGCATCCCCACTCAGCATCTCTTGCCTCTCTCTGTCTCTCTCTGCTTGTCTTCGTTCTCTGAAATCTCTTCCTTCTCCCCCTTGTCACTTCACACCTTGGAGTGCCTGACAGAGGGCCTTGAGACGAAAGAACAAAGGGGGAAGGCCTCTGGCTCTACTGCTTGCCCATGGGGAGAGAAGTTCTGGTAGTCCATCTGGAAGGTCTAGAGAGTAGTGATTGATTGGGGAGCTACATCACGGGCGGACCTGGCCAGGTGAAGCTCCCTGACAAGTGGCAGCCTCTCCGGGGACTACTAATTCCGCTGATAACATTCTATGCAAATAACCGGCTGAGTGCCATGGGCAGAAAACATTGACACATACCTGCCAGAGGCCTATTCTGGGTCTGAAGAGTCCACCCTGGTCTCCAGCAACTCATCATCTCAGCACACACTTTGCCTGCACGCATGGAAACCGCCTCTCTCCACGAATGTCTTCACCTGCTAGGAAACACACGATGTCACTCAGCCAAAGGAGAGCACAGGCAAAGTCAACCGAAGCCCCCATTTTCAAGATTTTGCCCTCTGCTGCTCCACAGCCTCCGGCGGCACACTGCATGTGCGTCACTTCTCGGTAGACAAGGCCGAAATCCGGGCATCCAGGGCCCCAGCCGTCCACAGTCTACGGATGGCGGCATATGGATCACCTCTTTGCCTCGTACAGCAGGGAGGCCTGGGCCCTAGACTGGCTCCGCTAGAGCTCCACGACCTCAGCTATTTTCCCTGACCTTTGACCCGTGCCCTCGTGAGTGTGTCATCTCCACTTCCACTTCTCTTCCCACCACACTGAATCCGCCACCTGCGGATACCTGAGCGTGGACATCAACATCTATCACTGGCTGCAGTGTCACAGGTCACTAGGTGTCTAGGCTCAGGCTGACCTTGGCTGTCTTCTGCCCAGGCAAGGAGCCTAATCCTTCCAAGGAAATCAGGACACATGCTCACTGGCCGACATCCTTTCTTTCATCCACACAGCGGTCTAGATGAGGGGAAAGAGGCCAGGTAGGCCAGGTGAAGGCTGAGTATGGGGCCTAAGGCTTCTTTCCCAATCACCATGGTGACAGCCACCGGAAGGCTGAGCGGAACTTCTGACGGGGACGAGTCACAAACACTCAGCCAATGGGAGAGGTCCAGCCTAACCGGCCAGTTCCGCAGAGCCCTCCATTTTACCCATGGACAGACAACGGCCCCTTGCGTCTTTGGCCACAAAATCGAGGGCACCCAGGGAATAACTTCACAGTAGGCAACCCCTGATGTGAACACGTTCGACACACCGGGACAGCAGGCAGGTACCTCTTTTCCACTTACGCTAGGATATCACTAGGCAAGGCGCCCTTCCTCAGCATCTCTGGCCTCTCTGTATGTGTTCACTCAGAGGAATCTCTTCGTTCTACCCCTGAGACACATCACAAGTATGAGGGGCCTGAGAGAGAGCCTAGAGATGGAACGGGGGAGGGTTCCGGCTGTACTGCCTCCCCGTGGGTAGAAAATAGCAGGTAGTCTCTCTGGAAGGTCTTAGCTTCTGTTGACTGACACGCGCAATACAGTAGGGGCGGACCCTGGCCAGGTGGACCTTGTGGGCAGATGCAACCTCTCCGGCGACGAATAATTGCGCTGCTGCTTTGTATGGTGAAAACCTCCCCCCGCCAAGGGGGATGGGTAGAGAACATTGACCCACACCCGCCAGGGGCCTTTCCTGGGACTAAAGATCCCAACGTGGTCTCAACGTCGTCACCCTCTCAACACACACCTTTCCTGCACACGTAATCCTGCCTTTCTCCGTCAGGGCCCTATCCTACCAGGAAAAAAAGCAAGCCGCTCAAAAAGGCCGATGCCAGGGAAATCGAGGAAACACTGCCACTTTCCAAATTTTTGCTGTCTACACGTCCCCGCCTCCGGTGCAAGGCTGCCTATGTGGCCGGGCTCCGAAGGCAAGGCCGAAATCCTGGCAGCCTGGGCCCCAGCAGTGCAATGGTTGATGGACGTGGGCACACGGATGACCTGTTCGCCACATACAGGAGGGATCCTTGGGCCCTTCACTGGCTCGCCATTCAGCTCCACGACGTCCACTACTGGCCCTGGCCTTTGCTTTGGCTGGTGCCCCATTAAACGTGTGCTCCGGAGCGATGTTTCTCCACCCATCACTAGCATCCTGCCACCAGGGGATATGTGAGTGTGGGAGTCACCATTTGTCACTGGCAGCAGTGTCACAAGTCACTAGACTTCCAGCTACCCGCTGACCTAGGCTGCCTTCTGCCCCAGGCAAGGTCCCGAATCCTTTATCCCAGATGCTGACACCTGGGCACTGGCGGACATTGATATTTATCAACACAGAGGTCTCAGTGAGGGTCAGAGGGCCAGGTAGGTGAAGTCAAGGCCAGGTGGGCGGGGCTAAGGCTTCTTTGCCATCACCATAGAGACAGTCCCCCCACCGCAAGAGTGGGCGGAGCTTGGGATGGGCCTGCTGACAAGACTGAGCCAATGGCAGAGATCCGGCCCGCCAGGCAGATGACACAGGGCCCTCCATTGTGACCTATGACCCCTAGTGGCCACAGGATTTGAGCACACCCCGGGAAAGGCTACGCAGGCACAAGGGAGCCCCTGGTGCGGACTGCTTCAGGGCATTGGCAGAGCACGCCAGGTACCTCTTTCCCACTTGCCTGAGGATATCAGTAGGCAAGGCATCCCCACTCAGCATCTCTTGCCTCTCTCTGTCTCTCTGCGCTTGTCTTCGTTCTCTGAAATCTCTTCCTTCTCCCCCTTGTCACTTCACACCTTGGAGTGCCTGACAGAGGGCCTTGAGACGAAAGAACAAAGGGGGAAGGCCTCTGGCTCTACTGCTTGCCCATGGGGAGAGAAGTTCTGGTAGTCCATCTGGAAGGTCTAGAGAGTAGTGATTGATTGGGGAGCTACATCACGGGCGGACCTGGCCAGGTGAAGCTCCCTGACAAGTGGCAGCCTCTCCGGGGACTACTAATTCCGCTGATAACATTCTATGCAAATAACCGGCTGAGTGCCATGGGCAGAAAACATTGACACATACCTGCCAGAGGCCTATTCTGGGTCTGAAGAGTCCACCCTGGTCTCCAGCAACTCATCATCTCAGCACACACTTTGCCTGCACGCATGGAAACCGCCTCTCTCCACGAATGTCTTCACCTGCTAGGAAACACACGATGTCACTCAGCCAAAGGAGAGCACAGGCAAAGTCAACCGAAGCCCCCATTTTCAAGATTTTGCCCTCTGCTGCTCCACAGCCTCCGGCGGCACACTGCATGTGCGTCACTTCTCGGTAGACAAGGCCGAAATCCGGGCATCCAGGGCCCCAGCCGTCCACAGTCTACGGATGGCGGCATATGGATCACCTCTTTGCCTCGTACAGCAGGGAGGCCTGGGCCCTAGACTGGCTCCGCTAGAGCTCCACGACCTCAGCTATTTTCCCTGACCTTTGACCCGTGCCCTCGTGAGTGTGTCATCTCCACTTCCACTTCTCTTCCCACCACACTGAATCCGCCACCTGCGGATACCTGAGCGTGGACATCAACATCTATCACTGGCTGCAGTGTCACAGGTCACTAGGTGTCTAGGCTCAGGCTGACCTTGGCTGTCTTCTGCCCAGGCAAGGAGCCTAATCCTTCCAAGGAAATCAGGACACATGCTCACTGGCCGACATCCTTTCTTTCATCCACACAGCGGTCTAGATGAGGGGAAAGAGGCCAGGTAGGCCAGGTGAAGGCTGAGTATGGGGCCTAAGGCTTCTTTCCCAATCACCATGGTGACAGCCACCGGAAGGCTGAGCGGAACTTCTGACGGGGACGAGTCACAAACACTCAGCCAATGGGAGAGGTCCAGCCTAACCGGCCAGTTCCGCAGAGCCCTCCATTTTACCCATGGACAGACAACGGCCCCTTGCGTCTTTGGCCACAAAATCGAGGGCACCCAGGGAATAACTTCACAGTAGGCAACCCCTGATGTGAACACGTTCGACACACCGGGACAGCAGGCAGGTACCTCTTTTCCACTTACGCTAGGATATCACTAGGCAAGGCGCCCTTCCTCAGCATCTCTGGCCTCTCTGTATGTGTTCACTCAGAGGAATCTCTTCGTTCTACCCCTGAGACACATCACAAGTATGAGGGGCCTGAGAGAGAGCCTAGAGATGGAACGGGGGAGGGTTCCGGCTGTACTGCCTCCCCGTGGGTAGAAAATAGCAGGTAGTCTCTCTGGAAGGTCTTAGCTTCTGTTGACTGACACGCGCAATACAGTAGGGGCGGACCCTGGCCAGGTGGACCTTGTGGGCAGATGCAACCTCTCCGGCGACGAATAATTGCGCTGCTGCTTTGTATGGTGAAAACCTCCCCCCGCCAAGGGGGATGGGTAGAGAACATTGACCCACACCCGCCAGGGGCCTTTCCTGGGACTAAAGATCCCAACGTGGTCTCAACGTCGTCACCCTCTCAACACACACCTTTCCTGCACACGTAATCCTGCCTTTCTCCGTCAGGGCCCTATCCTACCAGGAAAAAAAGCAAGCCGCTCAAAAAGGCCGATGCCAGGGAAATCGAGGAAACACTGCCACTTTCCAAATTTTTGCTGTCTACACGTCCCCGCCTCCGGTGCAAGGCTGCCTATGTGGCCGGGCTCCGAAGGCAAGGCCGAAATCCTGGCAGCCTGGGCCCCAGCAGTGCAATGGTTGATGGACGTGGGCACACGGATGACCTGTTCGCCACATACAGGAGGGATCCTTGGGCCCTTCACTGGCTCGCCATTCAGCTCCACGACGTCCACTACTGGCCCTGGCCTTTGCTTTGGCTGGTGCCCCATTAAACGTGTGCTCCGGAGCCATGTTTCTCCACCCATCACTAGCATCCTGCCACCAGGGGATATGTGAGTGTGGGAGTCACCATTTGTCACTGGCAGCAGTGTCACAAGTCACTAGACTTCCAGCTACCCGCTGACCTAGGCTGCCTTCTGCCCCAGGCAAGGTCCCGAATCCTTTATCCCAGATGCTGACACCTGGGCACTGGCGGACATTGATATTTATCAACACAGAGGTCTCAGTGAGGGTCAGAGGGCCAGGTAGGTGAAGTCAAGGCCAGGTGGGCGGGGCTAAGGCTTCTTTGCCATCACCATAGAGACAGTCCCCCCACCGCAAGAGTGGGCGGAGCTTGGGATGGGCCTGCTGACAAGACTGAGCCAATGGCAGAGATCCGGCCCGCCAGGCAGATGACACAGGGCCCTCCATTGTGACCTATGACCCCTAGTGGCCACAGGATTTGAGCACACCCCGGGAAAGGCTACGCAGGCACAAGGGAGCCCCTGGTGCGGACTGCTTCAGGGCATTGGCAGAGCACGCCAGGTACCTCTTTCCCACTTGCCTGAGGATATCAGTAGGCAAGGCATCCCCACTCAGCATCTCTTGCCTCTCTCTGTCTCTCTCCGCTTGTCTTCGTTCTCTGAAATCTCTTCCTTCTCCCCCTTGTCACTTCACACCTTGGAGTGCCTGACAGAGGGCCTTGAGACGAAAGAACAAAGGGGGAAGGCCTCTGGCTCTACTGCTTGCCCATGGGGAGAGAAGTTCTGGTAGTCCATCTGGAAGGTCTAGAGAGTAGTGATTGATTGGGGAGCTACATCACGGGCGGACCTGGCCAGGTGAAGCTCCCTGACAAGTGGCACCTCTCCGGGGACTACTAATTCCGCTGATAACATTCTATGCAAATAACCGGCTGAGTGCCATGGGCAGAAAACATTGACACATACCTGCCAGAGGCCTATTCTGGGTCTGAAGAGTCCACCCTGGTCTCCAGCAACTCATCATCTCAGCACACACTTTGCCTGCACGCATGGAAACCGCCTCTCTCCACGAATGTCTTCACCTGCTAGGAAACACACGATGTCACTCAGCCAAAGGAGAGCACAGGCAAAGTCAACTGAAGCCCCCATTTTCAAGATTTTGCCCTCTGCTGCTCCACAGCCTCCGGTGGCACACTGCATGTGCATCACTTCTCGGTAGACAAGGCCGAAATCCGGGCATCCAGGGCCCCAGCCGTCCAGAATCTACGGATGGCGGCATATGGATCACCTCTTTGCCTCGTACAGCAGGGAGGCCTGGGCCCTAGACTGGCTCCGCTAGAGCTCCACGACCTCAGCTATTTTCCCTGACCTTTGGCCTGTGCCCTCCTGAGTGTGTCATCTCTACTTCCACTTCTCTTCCCACCACACTGAATCCGCCACCTGCGGATACCTGAGCGTGGACATCAACATCTATCACTGGCTGCAGTGTCACAGGTCACTAGGTGTCTAGGCTCAGGCTGACCTTGGCTGTCTTCTGCCCAGGCAAGGAACCTAATCCTTCCAAGGAAATGAGGACACGTGCTCACTGGCCGACATCCTTTCTTTCATCCACACAGCGGTCTAGATGAGGGGAAAGAGGCCAGGTAGGCCAGGTGAGGGCTGAGTGTGGGGCCTAAGGCTTCTTTCCCAATCACCATGCTGACAGCCACCGGAAGGCTGGGCGGAACTTCGGACGGGGACGAGTCACAAACACTCAGCCAATAGGAGAGGTCCAGCCTAACCGGCCAGTTCCGCAGAGCCCTCCATTTTACCCATGGACAGACAACGGCCCCTTGCGTCTTTGGCCACAAAATCCAGGGCACCCAGGGAATAACTTCACAGTAGGCAACCCCTGATGTGAACACGTTCGACACACTGGGACAGCAGGCAGGTACCTCTTTTCCACTTACGCTAGGATATCACTAGGCAAGGCGCCCTTCCTCAGCATCTCTGGCCTCTCACGTATGTGTTCACTCAGAGGAATCTCTTCATTCTACCCCTGAGACACATCACAAGTATGAGGGGCCTGAGAGAGAGCCTAGAGATGGAACGGGGGAGGCTTCTGGCTGTACTGCTTCCCCGTGGGGACAGAATAGCAGGTAGTCTCTCTGGAAGGTCTTAGCTTCTGTTGACTGACACGAGCAATACAGTAGGGGTGGACCCTGGCCAGGGGGAGCTTGTGGGCAGATGCAACCTCTCCGGCGACGAATAATTGCGCTGCTGCTTTGTATGGTGAAAACCTCCCCCCGCCAAGGGGGATGGGTAGAGAACATTGACCCACACCCGCCAGGGGCCTTTCCTGGGACTAAAGATCCCAACGTGGTCTCAACGTCGTCACCCTCTCAACACACACCTTTCCTGCACACGTAATCCTGCCTTTCTCCGTCAGGGCCCTATCCTACCGGGAAAAAAAGGAAGCCGCTCAAAGAGGCCGATGCCAGGGAAATCGAGGAAACACTGCCAGTTTCCAAATTTTTGCTGTCTACACGTCCCCGCCTCCGGTGCAAGGCTGCCTATGTGGTCGCGCTCCGAAGGCAAGGCCGAAATCCTGGCAGCCTGGGCCCCAGCAGTCCAATGGTTGATGGACGTGGGGACACGGATGACCTGTTCACCACATACAGGAGGGATCCTTGGGCCCTTCACTGGCTCGCCATTCAGCTCCACGACGTCCACTACTGGCCCTGGCCTTTGCTTTGGCTGGTGCCCCATTAAACGTGTGCTCCGGAGCGATCTTTCTCCACCCATCACTAGCATTCTGCCACCAGGGGATATGTGAGTGTGGGAGTCACCATTTGTCACTGGCAGCAGTGTCACAAGTCACTAGACTTCCAGCTACCCGCTGACCTAGGCTGCCTTCTGCCCCAGGCAAGGTCCCGAATCCTTTATCCCAGATGCTGACACCTGGGCACTGGCGGACATTGATTTTTATCAACACAGAGGTCTGAGTGAGGGTCAGAGGGCCAGGTAGGTGAAGTCAAGGCCAGGTGGGCGGGGCTGAGGCTTCTTTGCCATCACCATAGAGACAGTCCCCCCACCGCAAGAGTGGGCGGAGCTTGGGATGGGCCTGCTGACAAGACTGAGCCAATGGCAGAGATCCGGCCCGCCAGGCAGATGACACAGGGCCCTCCATTGTGACCTATGACCCCTAGTGGCCACAGGATTTGAGCACGCCCCGGGAAAGGCTACGCAGGCACAAGGGAGCCCCTGGTGCGGACTGCTTCAGGGCATTGGCAGAGCACGCCAGGTACCTCTTTCCCACTTTCCTGAGGATATCAGTAGGCAAGGCATCCCCACTCAGCATCTCTTGCCTCTCTCTGTCTCTCTCTGCTTGTCTTCGTTCTCTGAAATCTCTTCCTTCTCCCCCTTGTCACTTCACACCTTGGAGTGCCTGACAGAGGGCCTAGAGACCAAAGAGCAAAGGGGGAAGGCCTCTGGCTCTACTGCTTGCCCATGGGGAGAGAAGTTCTGGGAGTCTATCTGGAAGGTCTAGAGAGTAGTGATTGATTGGGGAGCTACATCACGGGCGGACCTGGCCAGGTGAAGCTTGACATCACCGTGGGACCTGGCCAGGTGAAGCTCGCTGACAAGTGGCAGCCTCTCCGGAGACTACTAATTCCGCTCCTAACATTCTATGCAAATAACCGGCTGAGTGCCATGGGCAGAAAACATTGACACATACCTGCCAGAGGCCTATTCTGGGTCTGAAGAGTCCACCCTGGTCTCCCCTGCAACTCATCATCTCAGCACACACTTTGCCTGCACGCATGGAAACCGCCTCTCTCCACGAATGTCTTCACCTGCTAGGAAACACACGATGTCACTCAGCCAAAGGAGAGCACAGGCCAAGTCAACTGAAGCCCCCATTTTCAAGATTTTGCCCTCTGCTGCTCCACAGCCTCCGGTGGCACACTGCATGTGCGTCACTTCTCGGTAGACGAGGCCGAAATCCGGGCATCCAGGGCCCCAGCCGTCCAGAATCTACGGATGGCGGCATATGGATCACCTCTTTGCCTCGTACAGCAGGGAGGCCTGGGCCCTAGACTGGCTCCGCTAGAGCTCCACGACCTCAGCTATTTTCCCTGACCTTTGGCCTGTGCACTCCTGAGTGTGTCATCTCTACTTCCACTTCTCTTCCCACCACACTGAATCCGCCACCTGCGGATACCTGAGCGTGGACATCAACATCTATCACTGGCTGCAGTGTCACAGGTCACTAGGTGTCTAGGCTCAGGCTGACCTTGGCTGTCTTCTGCCCAGGCAAGGAACCTAATCCTTCCAAGGAAATGAGGACACGTGCTCACTGGCCGACATCCTTTCTTTCATCCACACAGCGGTCTAGATGAGGGGAAAGAGGCCAGGTAGGCCAGGTGAGGGCTGAGTGTGGGGCCTAAGGCTTCTTTCCCAATCACCATGCTGACAGCCACCGGAAGGCTGGGCGGAACTTCGGACGGGGACGAGTCACAAACACTCAGCCAATAGGAGAGGTCCAGCCTAACCGGCCAGTTCCGCAGAGCCCTCCATTTTACCCATGGACAGACAACGGCCCCTTGCGTCTTTGGCCACAAAATCCAGGGCACCCAGGGAATAACTTCACAGTAGGCAACCCCTGATGTGAACACGTTCGACACACTGGGACAGCAGGCAGGTACCTCTTTTCCACTTACGCTAGGATATCACTAGGCAAGGCGCCCTTCCTCAGCATCTCTGGCCTCTCACGTATGTGTTCACTCAGAGGAATCTCTTCATTCTACCCCTGAGACACATCACAAGTATGAGGGGCCTGAGAGAGAGCCTAGAGATGGAACGGGGGAGGCTTCTGGCTGTACTGCTTCCCCGTGGGGACAGAATAGCAGGTAGTCTCTCTGGAAGGTCTTAGCTTCTGTTGACTGACACGCGTAATACAGTAGGGGCGGACCCAGGCCAGGGGGAGCTTGTGGGCAGATGCAACCTCTCCGGCGACGAATAATTGCGCTGCTGCTTTGTATGGTGAAAACCTCCCCCCGCCAAGGGGGATGGGTAGAGAACATTGACCCACACCCGCCAGGGGCCTTTCCTGGGACTAAAGATCCCAACGTGGTCTCAACGTCGTCACCCTCTCAACACACACCTTTCCTGCACACGTAATCCTGCCTTTCTCCGTCAGGGCCCTATCCTACCAGGAAAAAAAGCAAGCCGCTCAAAGAGGCCGATGCCAGGGAAATCGAGGAAACACTGCCAGTTTCCAAATTTTTGCTGTCTACACGTCCCCGCCTCCGGTGCAAGGCTGCCTATGTGGCCGGGCTCCGAAGGCAAGGCCGAAATCCTGGCAGCCTGGGCCCCAGCAGTCCAATGCTTGATGGACGTGGGGACACGGATGACCTGTTCGCCACATACAGGAGGGATCCTTGGGCCCTTCACTGGCTCGCCATTCAGCTCCACGACGTCCACTACTGGCCCTGGCCTTTGCTTTGGCTGGTGCCCCATTAAACGTGTGCTCCGGAGCGATCTTTCTCCACCCATCACTAGCATTCTGCCACCAGGGGATATGTGAGTGTGGGAGTCACCATTTGTCACTGGCAGCAGTGTCACAAGTCACTAGACTTCCAGCTACCCGCTGACCTAGGCTGCCTTCTGCCCCAGGCAAGGTCCCGAATCCTTTATCCCAGATGCTGACACCTGGGCACTGGCGGACATTGATTTTTATCAACACAGAGGTCTGAGTGAGGGTCAGAGGGCCAGGTAGGTGAAGTCAAGGCCAGGTGGGCGGGGCTGAGGCTTCTTTGCCATCACCATAGAGACAGTCCCCCCACCGCAAGAGTGGGCGGAGCTTGGGATGGGCCTGCTGACAAGACTGAGCCAATGGCAGAGATCCGGCCCGCCAGGCAGATGACACAGGGCCCTCCATTGTGACCTATGACCCCTAGTGGCCACAGGATTTGAGCACGCCCCGGGAAAGGCTACGCAGGCACAAGGGAGCCCCTGGTGCGGACTGCTTCAGGGCATTGGCAGAGCACGCCAGGTACCTCTTTCCCACTTTCCTGAGGATATCAGTAGGCAAGGCATCCCCACTCAGCATCTCTTGCCTCTCTCTGTCTCTCTCTGCTTGTCTTCGTTCTCTGAAATCTCTTCCTTCTCCCCCTTGTCACTTCACACCTTGGAGTGCCTGACAGAGGGCCTAGAGACCAAAGAGCAAAGGGGGAAGGCCTCTGGCTCTACTGCTTGCCCATGGGGAGAGAAGTTCTGGGAGTCTATCTGGAAGGTCTAGAGAGTAGTGATTGATTGGGGAGCTACATCACGGGCGGACCTGGCCAGGTGAAGCTTGACATCACCGTGGGACCTGGCCAGGTGAAGCTCGCTGACAAGTGGCAGCCTCTCCGGAGACTACTAATTCCGCTCCTAACATTCTATGCAAATAACCGGCTGAGTGCCATGGGCAGAAAACATTGACACATACCTGCCAGAGGCCTATTCTGGGTCTGAAGAGTCCACCCTGGTCTCCCCTGCAACTCATCATCTCAGCACACACTTTGCCTGCACGCATGGAAACCGCCTCTCTCCACGAATGTCTTCACCTGCTAGGAAACACACGATGTCACTCAGCCAAAGGAGAGCACAGGCCAAGTCAACTGAAGCCCCCATTTTCAAGATTTTGCCCTCTGCTGCTCCACAGCCTCCGGTGGCACACTGCATGTGCGTCACTTCTCGGTAGACGAGGCCGAAATCCGGGCATCCAGGGCCCCAGCCGTCCAGAATCTACGGATGGCGGCATATGGATCACCTCTTTGCCTCGTACAGCAGGGAGGCCTGGGCCCTAGACTGGCTCCGCTAGAGCTCCACGACCTCAGCTATTTTCCCTGACCTTTGGCCTGTGCACTCCTGAGTGTGTCATCTCTACTTCCACTTCTCTTCCCACCACACTGAATCCGCCACCTGCGGATACCTGAGCGTGGACATCAACATCTATCACTGGCTGCAGTGTCACAGGTCACTAGGTGTCTAGGCTCAGGCTGACCTTGGCTGTCTTCTGCCCAGGCAAGGAACCTAATCCTTCCAAGGAAATGAGGACACGTGCTCACTGGCCGACATCCTTTCTTTCATCCACACAGCGGTCTAGATGAGGGGAAAGAGGCCAGGTAGGCCAGGTGAGGGCTGAGTGTGGGGCCTAAGGCTTCTTTCCCAATCACCATGCTGACAGCCACCGGAAGGCTGGGCGGAACTTCGGACGGGGACGAGTCACAAACACTCAGCCAATAGGAGAGGTCCAGCCTAACCGGCCAGTTCCGCAGAGCCCTCCATTTTACCCATGGACAGACAACGGCCCCTTGCGTCTTTGGCCACAAAATCCAGGGCACCCAGGGAATAACTTCACAGTAGGCAACCCCTGATGTGAACACGTTCGACACACTGGGACAGCAGGCAGGTACCTCTTTTCCACTTACGCTAGGATATCACTAGGCAAGGCGCCCTTCCTCAGCATCTCTGGCCTCTCACGTATGTGTTCACTCAGAGGAATCTCTTCATTCTACCCCTGAGACACATCACAAGTATGAGGGGCCTGAGAGAGAGCCTAGAGATGGAACGGGGGAGGCTTCTGGCTGTACTGCTTCCCCGTGGGGACAGAATAGCAGGTAGTCTCTCTGGAAGGTCTTAGCTTCTGTTGACTGACACGCGTAATACAGTAGGGGCGGACCCAGGCCAGGGGGAGCTTGTGGGCAGATGCAACCTCTCCGGCGACGAATAATTGCGCTGCTGCTTTGTATGGTGAAAACCTCCCCCCGCCAAGGGGGATGGGTAGAGAACATTGACCCACACCCGCCAGGGGCCTTTCCTGGGACTAAAGATCCCAACGTGGTCTCAACGTCGTCACCCTCTCAACACACACCTTTCCTGCACACGTAATCCTGCCTTTCTCCGTCAGGGCCCTATCCTACCAGGAAAAAAAGCAAGCCGCTCAAAGAGGCCGATGCCAGGGAAATCGAGGAAACACTGCCAGTTTCCAAATTTTTGCTGTCTACACGTCCCCGCCTCCGGTGCAAGGCTGCCTATGTGGCCGGGCTCCGAAGGCAAGGCCGAAATCCTGGCAGCCTGGGCCCCAGCAGTCCAATGGTTGATGGACGTGGGGACACGGATGACCTGTTCGCCACATACAGGAGGGATCCTTGGGCCCTTCACTGGCTCGCCATTCAGCTCCACGACGTCCACTACTGGCCCTGGCCTTTGCTTTGGCTGGTGCCCCATTAAACGTGTGCTCCGGAGCGATCTTTCTCCACCCATCACTAGCATTCTGCCACCAGGGGATATGTGAGTGTGGGAGTCACCATTTGTCACTGGCAGCAGTGTCACAAGTCACTAGACTTCCAGCTACCCGCTGACCTAGGCTGCCTTCTGCCCCAGGCAAGGTCCCGAATCCTTTATCCCAGATGCTGACACCTGGGCACTGGCGGACATTGATTTTTATCAACACAGAGGTCTGAGTGAGGGTCAGAGGGCCAGGTAGGTGAAGTCAAGGCCAGGTGGGCGGGGCTGAGGCTTCTTTGCCATCACCATAGAGACAGTGCCCCCACCGCAAGAGTGGGCGGAGCTTGGGATGGGCCTGCTGACAAGACTGAGCCAATGGCAGAGATCCGGCCCGCCAGGCAGATGACACAGGGCCCTCCATTGTGACCTATGACCCCTAGTGGCCACAGGATTTGAGCACGCCCCGGGAAAGGCTACGCAGGCACAAGGGAGCCCCTGGTGCAGACTGCTTCAGGGCATTGGCAGAGCACGCCAGGTACCTCTTTCCCACTTTCCTGAGGATATCAGTAGGCAAGGCATCCCCACTCAGCATCTCTTGCCTCTCTCTGTCTCTCTCTGCTTGTCTTCGTTCTCTGAAATCTCTTCCTTCTCCCCCTTGTCACTTCACACCTTGGAGTGCCTGACAGAGGGCCTAGAGACGAAAGAGCAAAGGGGGAAGGCCTCTGGCTCTACTGCTTGCCCATGGGGAGAGAAGTTCTGGGAGTCTATCTGGAAGGTCTAGAGAGTAGTGATTGATTGGGGAGCTACATCACGGGCGGACCTGGCCAGGTGAAGCTTGACATCACCGTGGGACCTGGCCAGGTGAAGCTCGCTGACAAGTGGCAGCCTCTCCGGAGACTACTAATTCCGCTCCTAACATTCTATGCAAATAACCGGCTGAGTGCCATGGGCAGAAAACATTGACACATACCTGCCAGAGGCCTATTCTGGGTCTGAAGAGTCCACCCTGGTCTCCCCTGCAACTCATCATCTCAGCACACACTTTGCCTGCACGCATGGAAACCGCCTCTCTCCACGAATGTCTTCACCTGCTAGGAAACACACGATGTCACTCAGCCAAAGGAGAGCACAGGCCAAGTCAACTGAAGCCCCCATTTTCAAGATTTTGCCCTCTGCTGCTCCACAGCCTCCGGTGGCACACTGCATGTGCGTCACTTCTCGGTAGACGAGGCCGAAATCCGGGCATCCAGGGCCCCAGCCGTCCAGAATCTACGGATGGCGGCATATGGATCACCTCTTTGCCTCGTACAGCAGGGAGGCCTGGGCCCTAGACTGGCTCCGCTAGAGCTCCACGACCTCAGCTATTTTCCCTGACCTTTGGCCTGTGCCCTCGTGAGTGTGTCATCTCTACTTCCACTTCTCTTCCCACCACACTGAATCCGCCACCTGCGGATACCTGAGCGTGGACATCAACATCTATCACTGGCTGCAGTGTCACAGGTCACTAGGTGTCTAGGCTCAGGCTGACCTTGGCTGTCTTCTGCCCAGGCAAGGAACCTAATCCTTCCAAGGAAATGAGGACACGTGCTCACTGGCCGACATCCTTTCTTTCATCCACACAGCGGTCTAGATGAGGGGAAAGAGGCCAGGTAGGCCAGGTGAGGGCTGAGTGTGGGGCCTAAGGCTTCTTTCCCAATCACCATGGTGACAGCCACCGGAAGGCTGGGCGGAACTTCGGACGGGGACGAGTCACAAACACTCAGCCAATAGGAGAGGTCCAGCCTAACCGGCCAGTTCCGCAGAGCCCTCCATTTTACCCATGGACAGACAACGGCCCCTTGCGTCTTTGGCCACAAAATCCAGGGCACCCAGGGAATAACTTCACAGTAGGCAACCCCTGATGTGAACACGTTCGACACACTGGGACAGCAGGCAGGTACCTCTTTTCCACTTACGCTAGGATATCACTAGGCAAGGCGCCCTTCCTCAGCATCTGTGGCCTCTCACGTATGTGTTCACTCAGAGGAATCTCTTCATTCTACCCCTGAGACACATCACAAGTATGAGGGGCCTGAGAGAGAGCCTAGAGATGGAACGGGGGAGGCTTCTGGCTGTACTGCTTCCCCGTGGGGACAGAATAGCAGGTAGTCTCTCTGGAAGGTCTTAGCTTCTGTTGACTGACACGCGCAATACAGTAGGGGCGGACCCAGGCCAGGGGGAGCTTGTGGGCAGATGCAACCTCTCCGGCGACGAATAATTGCGCTGCTGCTTTGTATGGTGAAAACCTCCCCCCGCCAAGGGGGATGGGTAGAGAACATTGACCCACACCCGCCAGGGGCCTTTCCTGGGACTAAAGATCCCAACGTGGTCTCAACGTCGTCACCCTCTCAACACACACCTTTCCTGCACACGTAATCCTGCCTTTCTCCGTCAGGGCCCTATCCTACCAGGAAAAAAAGCAAGCCGCTCAAAGAGGCCGATGCCAGGGAAATCGAGGAAACACTGCCAGTTTCCAAATTTTTGCTGTCTACACGTCCCCGCCTCCGGTGCAAGGCTGCCTATGTGGCCGGGCTCCGAAGGCAAGGCCGAAATCCTGGCAGCCTGGGCCCCAGCAGTCCAATGCTTGATGGACGTGGGGACACGGATGACCTGTTCGCCACATACAGGAGGGATCCTTGGGCCCTTCACTGGCTCGCCATTCAGCTCCACGACGTCCACTACTGGCCCTGGCCTTTGCTTTGGCTGGTGCCCCATTAAACGTGTGCTCCGGAGCGATCTTTCTCCACCCATCACTAGCATTCTGCCACCAGGGGATATGTGAGTGTGGGAGTCACCATTTGTCACTGGCAGCAGTGTCACAAGTCACTAGACTTCCAGCTACCCGCTGACCTAGGCTGCCTTCTGCCCCAGGCAAGGTCCCGAATCCTTTATCCCAGATGCTGACACCTGGGCACTGGCGGACATTGATTTTTATCAACACAGAGGTCTGAGTGAGGGTCAGAGGGCCAGGTAGGTGAAGTCAAGGCCAGGTGGGCGGGGCTGAGGCTTCTTTGCCATCACCATAGAGACAGTCCCCCCACCGCAAGAGTGGGCGGAGCTTGGGATGGGCCTGCTGACAAGACTGAGCCAATGGCAGAGATCCGGCCCGCCAGGCAGATGACACAGGGCCCTCCATTGTGACCTATGACCCCTAGTGGCCACAGGATTTGAGCACGCCCCGGGAAAGGCTACGCAGGCACAAGGGAGCCCCTGGTGCGGACTGCTTCAGGGCATTGGCAGAGCACGCCAGGTACCTCTTTCCCACTTTCCTGAGGATATCAGTAGGCAAGGCATCCCCACTCAGCATCTCTTGCCTCTCTCTGTCTCTCTCTGCTTGTCTTCGTTCTCTGAAATCTCTTCCTTCTCCCCCTTGTCACTTCACACCTTGGAGTGCCTGACAGAGGGCCTAGAGACCAAAGAGCAAAGGGGGAAGGCCTCTGGCTCTACTGCTTGCCCATGGGGAGAGAAGTTCTGGGAGTCTATCTGGAAGGTCTAGAGAGTAGTGATTGATTGGGGAGCTACATCACGGGCGGACCTGGCCAGGTGAAGCTTGACATCACCGTGGGACCTGGCCAGGTGAAGCTCGCTGACAAGTGGCAGCCTCTCCGGAGACTACTAATTCCGCTCCTAACATTTTATGCAAATAACCGGCTGAGTGCCATGGGCAGAAAACATTGACACATACCTGCCAGAGGCCTATTCTGGGTCTGGAGAGTCCACCCTGGTCTCCCCTGCAACTCATCATCTCAGCACACACTTTGCCTGCACGCATGGAAACCGCCTCTCTCCACGAATGTCTTCACCTGCTAGGAAACACACGATGTCACTCAGCCAAAGGAGAGCACAGGCCAAGTCAACTGAAGCCCCCATTTTCAAAATTTTGCCCTCTGCTGCTCCACAGCCTCCGGTGGCACACTGCATGTGCGTCACTTCTCGGTAGACGAGGCCGAAATCCGGGCATCCAGGGCCCCAGCCGTCCAGAATCTACGGATGGCGGCATATGGATCACCTCTTTGCCTCGTACAGCAGGGAGGCCTGGGCCCTAGACTGGCTCCGCTAGAGCTCCACGACCTCAGCTATTTTCCCTGACCTTTGGCCTGTGCCCTCGTGAGTGTGTCATCTCTACCTCCACTTCTCTTCCCACCACACTGAATCCGCCACCTGCGGATACCTGAGCGTGGACATCAACATCTATCACTGGCTGCAGTGTCACAGGTCACTAGGTGTCTAGGCTCAGGCTGACCTTGGCTGTCTTCTGCCCAGGCAAGGAACCTAATCCTTCCAAGGAAATGAGGACACGTGCTCACTGGCCGACATCCTTTCTTTCATCCACACAGCGGTCTAGATGAGGGGAAAGAGGCCAGGTAGGCCAGGTGAGGGCTGAGTGTGGGGCCTAAGGCTTCTTTCCCAATCACCATGCTGACAGCCACCGGAAGGCTGGGCGGAACTTCGGACGGGGACGAGTCACAAACACTCAGCCAATAGGAGAGGTCCAGCCTAACTGGCCAGTTCCGCAGAGCCCTCCATTTTACCCATGGACAGACAACGGCCCCTTGCGTCTTTGGCCACAAAATCCAGGGCACCCAGGGAATAACTTCACAGTAGGCAACCCCTGATGTGAACACGTTCGACACACTGGGACAGCAGGCAGGTACCTCTTTTCCACTTACGCTAGGATATCACTAGCAAGGCGCCCTTCCTCAGCATCTGTGGCCTCTCACGTATGTGTTCACTCAGAGGAATCTCTTCATTCTACCCCTGAGACACATCACAAGTATGAGGGGCCTGAGAGAGAGCCTAGAGTTGGAACGGGGGAGGCTTCTGGCTGTACTGCTTCTCCGTAGGGACAGAAGAGCATGTAGTCTCTCTGGAAGGTCTTAGCTTCTGTTGACTGACACGTGCAATACAGTAGGGGCGGACCCTGTCTAGGGGGAGTTTGTGGGCAGATGCAACCTCTCCGGCGACGAATAATTGCGCTGCTGCTTTGTATGGTGAAAACCTCCCCCCGCCAAGGGGGATGGGTAGAGAACATTGACCCACACCCGCCAGGGGCCTTTCCTGGGACTAAAGATCCCAACGTGGTCTCAACGTCGTCACCCTCTCAACACACACCTTTCCTGCACACGTCATCCTGCCTTTCTCCGTCAGGGCCCTATCCTACCAGGAAAAAAAGCAAGCCGCTCAAAGAGGCCGATGCCAGGGAAATCGAGGAAACACTGCCAGTTTCCAAATTTTTGCTGTCTACACGTCCCCGCCTCCGGTGCAAGGCTGCCTATGTGGTCGGGCTCCGAAGGCAAGGCCGAAATCCTGGCAGCCTGGGCCCCAGCAGTCCAATGGTTGATGGACGTGGGGACACGGATGACCTGTTCACCACATACAGGAGGGATCCTTGGGCCCTTCACTGGCTCGCCATTCAGCTCCACGACGTCCACTACTGGCCCTGGCCTTTGCTTTGGCTGGTGCCCCATTAAACGTGTGCTCCGGAGCCATGTTTCTCCACCCATCACTAGCATCCTGCCACCAGGGGATATGTGAGTGTGGGAGTCACCATTTGTCACTGGCAGCAGTGTCACAAGTCACTAGACTTCCAGCTACCCGCTGACCTAGGCTGCCTTCTGCCCCAGGCAAGGTCCCGAATCCTTTATCCCAGATGCTGACACCTGGGCACTGGCGGACATTGATTTTTATCAACACAGAGGTCTGAGTGAGGGTCAGAGGGCCAGGTAGGTGAAGTCAAGGCCAGGTGGGCGGGGCTAAGGCTTCTTTGCCATCACCATAGAGACAGTCCCCCCACCGCAAGAGTGGGCGGAGCTTGGGATGGGCCTGCTGACAAGACTGAGCCAATGGCAGAGATCCGGCCTGCCAGGCAGATGACACAGGGCCCTCCATTGTGACCTATGACCCCTAGTGGCCACAGGATTTGAGCACGCCCCGGGAAAGGCTACGCAGGCACAAGGGAGCCCCTGGTGCGGACTGCTTCAGGGCATTGGCAGAGCACGCCAGGTACCTCTTTCCCACTTTCCTGAGGATATCAGTAGGCAAGGCATCCCCACTCAGCATCTCTTACCTCTCTCTGTCTCTCTCTGCTTGTCTTCGTTCTCTGAAATCTCTTCCTTCTCCCTCTTGTCACTTCACACCTTGGAGTGCCTGACAGAGGGCCTTGAGACGAAAGAACAAAGGGGGAAGGCCTCTGGCTCTACTGCTTGCCCATGGGGAGAGAAGTTCTGGTAGTCCATCTGGAAGGTCCAGAGAGTAGTGATTGATTGGGGAGCTACATCACGGGCGGACCTGGCCAGGTGAAGCTCCCTGACAAGTGGCAGCCTCTCCGGAGACTACTAATTCCGCTGATAACATTCTATGCAAATAACCGGCTGAGTGCCATGGGCAGAAAACATTGACACATACCTGCCAGAGGCCTATTCTGAGTCTGAAGAGTCCACCCTGGTCTCCAGCAACTCATCATCTCAGCACACACTTTGCCTGCACGCATGGAAACCGCCTCTCTCCACGAATGTCTTCACCTGCTAGGAAACACACCATGTCACTCAGCCAAAGGAGAGCACAGGCAAAGTCAACTGAAGCCCCCATTTTCAAGATTTTGCCCTCTGCTGCTCCACAGCCTCCGGTGGCACACTGCATGTGCGTCACTTCTCGGTAGACAAGGCTGAAATCCGGGCATCCAGGGCCCTAGCCGTCCACAGTCTATGGATGGCGGCATATGGATCACCTCTTTGCCTCGTACAGCAGGGAAGCCTGGGCCCTAGACTGGCTCCGCTAGAGCTCCACGACCTCAGCTATTTTCCCTGACCTTTGACCCGTGCCCTCGTGAGTGTGTCGTCTCTACTTCCACTTCTCTTCCCACCACACTGAATCCGCCACCTGCGGATACCTGAGCGTGGACATCAACATCTATCACTGGCTGCAGTGTCACAGGTCACTAGGTGTCTAGGCTCAGGCTGACCTTGGCTGTCTTCTGCCCAGGCAAGGAGCCTAATCCTTCCAAGGAAATCAGGACACGTGCTCACTGGCCGACATCCTTTCTTTCATCCACACAGCGGTCTAGATGAGGGGAAAGAGGCCAGGTAGGCCAGGTGAAGGCTGAGTGTGGGGCCTAAGGCTTCTTTCCCAATCACCATGGTGACAGCCACCGGAAGGCTGGGCGGAACTTCTGACGGGGACGAGTCACAAACACTCAGCCAATGGGAGAGGTCCAGCCTAACCGGCCAGTTCCGCAGAGCCCTCCATTTTACCCATGGACAGACAACGGCCCCTTGCGTCTTTGGCCACAAAATCGAGGGCACCCAGGGAATAACTTCACAGTAGGCAACCCCTGATGTGAACACGTTCGACACACCGGGACAGCAGGCAGGTACCTCTTTTCCACTTACGCTAGGATATCACTAGGCAAGGCGCCCTTCCTCAGCATCTCTGGCCTCTCTGTATGTGTTCACTCAGAGGAATCTCTTCCTTCTACCCCTGAGACACTTCACAAGTATGAGGGGCCTGAGAGAGAGCCTAGAGATGGAATGGGGGAGGGTTCCGGCTGTACTGCTTCCCCGTGGGTAGAAAATAGCAGGTAGTCTCTCTGGAAGGTCTTAGCTTCTGTTGACTGACACGCGCAATACAGTAGGGGCGGACCCTGGCCAGGTGGAGCTTGTGGGCAGATGCAACCTCTCCGGCGACGAATAATTGCGCTGCTGCTTTGTATGGTGAAAACCTCCCCCCGCCAAGGGGGATGGGTAGAGAACATTGACCCACACCCGCCAGGGGCCTTTCCTGGGACTAAAGATCCCAACGTGGTCTCAACGTCGTCACCCACTCAACACACACCTTTCCTGCACACGTAATCCTGCCTTTCTCCGTCAGGGCCCTATCCTACCAGGAAAAAAAGCAAGCCGCTCAAAGAGGCCGATGCCAGGGAAATCGAGGAAACACTGCCAGTTTCCAAGTTTTTGCTTTCTACACGTCCCTGCCTCCGGTGCAAGGCTGCCTATGTGGCTGGGCTCCGAAGGCAAGGCCGAAATCCTGGCAGCCTGGGCCCCAGCAGTGCAATGGTTGATGGACGTGGGGACACGGATGACCTGTTCGCCACATACAGGAGGGATCCTTGGGCCCTTCACTGGCTCGCCATTCAGCTCCACGACGTCCACTACTGGCCCTGGCCTTTGCTTTGGCTGGTGCCCCATTAAACGTGTGCTCCGGAGCGATGTTTCTCCACCCATCACTAGCATCCTGCCACCAGGGGATATGTGAGTGTGGGAGTCACCATTTGTCACTGGCAGCAGTGTCACAAGTCACTAGACTTCCAGCTACCCGCTGACCTAGGCTGCCTTCTGCCCCAGGCAAGGTCCCGAATCCTTTATCCCAGATGCTGACACCTGGGCACTGGCGGACATTGATTTTTATCAACACAGAGGTCTGAGTGAGGGTCAGAGGGCCAGGTAGGTGAAGTCAAGGCCAGGTGGGCGGGGCTAAGGCTTCTTTGCCATCACCATAGAGACAGTCCCCCCACCGCAAGAGTGGGCGGAGCTTGGGATGGGCCTGCTGACAAGACTGAGCCAATGGCAGAGATCCGGCCCGCCAGGCAGATGACACAGGGCCCTCCATTGTGACCTATGACCCCTAGTGGCCACAGGATTTGAGCACACCCCGGGAAAGGCTACGCAGGCACAAGGGAGCCCCTGGTGCGGACTGCTTCAGGGCATTGGCAGAGCACGCCAGGTACCTCTTTCCCACTTTCCTGAGGATATCAGTAGGCAAGGCATCCCCACTCAGCATCTCTTGCCTCTCTCTGTCTCTCTCTGCTTGTCTTCGTTCTCTGAAATCTCTTCCTTCTCCCCCTTGTCACTTCACACCTTGGAGTGCCTGACAGAGGGCCTTGAGACGAAAGAACAAAGGGGGAAGGCCTCTGGCTCTACTGCTTGCCCATGGGGAGAGAAGTTCTGGTAGTCCATCTGGAAGGTCCAGAGAGTAGTGATTGATTGGGGAGCTACATCACAGGTGGACCTGGCCAGGTGAAGCTCCCTGACAAGTGGCAGCCTCTCCGGAGACTACTAATTCCGCTGACAACATTCTATGCAAATAACCGGCTGAGTGCCATGGGCAGAAAACATTGACACATACCTGCCAGAGGCCTATTCTGAGTCTGAAGAGTCCACCCTGGTCTCCAGCAACTCATCATCTCAGCACACACTTTGCCTGCACGCATGGAAACCGCCTCTCTCCACGAATGTCTTCACCTGCTAGGAAACACACGATGTCACTCAGCCAAAGGAGAGCACAGGCAAAGTCAACTGAAGCCCCCATTTTCAAGATTTTGCCCTCTGCTGCTCCACAGCCTCCGGTGGCACACTGCATGTGCGTCACTTCTCGGTAGACAAGGCCGAAATCCGGGCATCCAGGGCCCCAGCCGTCCACAGTCTACGGATGGCGGCATATGGATCACCTCTTTGCCTCGTACAGCAGGGAGGCCTGGGCCCTAGACTGGCTCCGCTAGAGCTCCACGACCTCAGCTATTTTCCCTGACCTTTGACCCGTGCCCTCGTGAGTGTGTCATCTCTACTTCCACTTCTCTTCCCACCACACTGAATCCGCCACCTGCGGATACCTGAGCGTGGACATCAACATCTGTCACTGGCTGCAGTGTCACAGGTCACTAGGTGTCTAGGCTCAGGCTGACCTTGGCTGTCTTCTGCCCAGGCAAGGAGCCTAATCCTTCCAAGGAAATCAGGACACGTGCTCACTGGCCGACATCCTTTCTTTCATCCACACAGCGGTCTAGATGAGGGGAAAGAGGCCAGGTAGGCCAGGTGAAGGCTGAGTGTGGGGCCTAAGGCTTCTTTCCCAATCACCATGGTGACAGCCACCGGAAGGCTGGGCGGAACTTCTGACGGGGACGAGTCACAAACACTCAGCCAATGGGAGAGGTCCAGCCTAACCGGCCAGTTCCGCAGAGCCCTCCATTTTACCCATGGACAGACAACGGCCCCTTGCGTCTTTGGCCACAAAATCGAGGGCACCCAGGGAATAACTTCACAGTAGGCAACCCCTGATGTGAACACGTTCGACACACCGGGACAGCAGGCAGGTACCTCTTTTCCACTTACGCTAGGATATCACTAGGCAAGGCGCCCTTCCTCAGCATCTCTGGCCTCTCTGTATGTGTTCACTCAGAGGAATCTCTTCTTTCTACCCCTGAGACACATCACAAGTATGAGGGGCCTGAGAGAGAGCCTAGAGATGGAACGGGGGAGGGTTCCGGCTGTACTGCTTCCCCGTGGGTAGAAAATAGCAGGTAGTCTCTCTGGAAGGTCTTAGCTTCTGTTGACTGACACGCGCAATACAGTAGGGGCGGACCCTGGCCAGGTGGAGCTTGTGGGCAGATGCAACCTCTCCGGCGACGAATAATTGCGCTGCTGCTTTGTATGGTGAAAACCTCCCCCCGCCAAGGGGGATGGGTAGAGAACATTGACCCACACCCGCCAGGGGCCTTTCCTGGGACTAAAGATCCCAACGTGGTCTCAACGTCGTCACCCACTCAACACACACCTTTCCTGCACACGTAATCCTGCCTTTCTCCGTCAGGGCCCTATCCTACCAGGAAAAAAAGCAAGCCGCTCAAAAAGGCCGATGCCAGGGAAATCGAGGAAACACTGCCAGTTCCCAAATTTTGGCTGTCTACATGTCCCCGCCTGCGGTGCAAGGCTGCCTATGTGGCCGGGCTCCGAAGGCAAGGCCGAAATCCTGGCAGCCTGGGCCCCAGCAGTGCAATGGTTGATGGACGTGGGGACACGGATGACCTGTTCGCCACATCCTTAGGCCCTTCACTGGCTCGCCATTCAGCTCCACCACGTCCACTACTGGCCCTGGCCTTTGCTTTGGCTGGTGCCCCATTAAACGTGTGCTCCAGAGCCATGTTTCTCCACCCATCACTAGCATCCTGCCACCAGGGGATATGTGAGTGTCGGAGTCACCATTTGTCACTGGCAGCAGTGTCACAAGTCACTAGACTTCCAGCTACCCGCTGACCTAGGCTGCCTTCTGCCCCAGGCAAGGTCCCGAATCCTTTATCCCAGATGCTGACACCTGGGCACTGGTGGACATTGATTTTTATCAACACAGAGGTCTGAGTGAGGGTCAGAGGGCCAGGTAGGTGAAGTCAAGGCCAGGTGGGCGGGACTAAGGCTTCTTTGCCATCACCATAGAGACAGTCCCCCCACCGCAAGAGTGGGCGGAGCTTGGGATGGGCCTGCTGACAAGACTGAGCCAATGGCAGAGATCCGGCCCGCCAGGCAGATGACACAGGGCCCTCCATTGTGACCTATGACCCCTAGTGGCCACAGGATTTGAGCACACCCCGGGAAAGGCTACGCAGGCACAAGGGAGCCCCTGGTGCGGACTGCTTCAGGGCATTGGCAGAGCACGCCAGGTACCTCTTTCCCACTTTCCTGAGGATATCAGTAGGCAAGGCATCCCCACTCAGCATCTCTTGCCTCTCTCTGTCTCTCTCTGCTTGTCTTCGTTCTCTGAAATCTCTTCCTTCTCCCCCTTGTCACTTCACACCTTGGAGTGCCTGACAGAGGGCCTTGAGACGAAAGAACAAAGGGGGAAGGCCTCTGGCTCTACTGCTTGCCCATGGGGAGAGAAGTTCTGGTAGTCCATCTGGAAGGTCCAGAGAGTAGTGATTGATTGGGGAGCTACATCACGGGCGGACCTGGCCAGGTGAAGCTCCCTGACAAGTGGCAGCCTCTCCGGAGACTACTAATTCCGCTGATAACATTCTATGCAAATAACCGGCTGAGTGCCATGGGCAGAAAACATTGACACATACCTGCCAGAGGCCTATTCTGAGTCTGAAGAGTCCACCCTGGTCTCCAGCAACTCATCATCTCAGCACACACTTTGCCTGCACGCATGGAAACCGCCTCTCTCCACGAATGTCTTCACCTGCTAGGAAACACACGATGTCACTCAGCCAAAGGAGAGCACAGGCAAAGTCAACTGAAGCCCCCATTTTCAAGATTTTGCCCTCTCCTGCTCCACAGCCTCCGGTGGCACACTGCATGTGCGTCGCTTCTCGGTAGACAAGGCCGAAATCTGGGCATCCAGGGCCCCAGCCGTCCACAGTCTACGGATGGCGGCATATGGATCACCTCTTTGCCTCGTACAGCAGGGAGGCCTGGGCCCTAGACTGGCTCCGCTAGAGCTCCACGACCTCAGCTATTTTCCCTGACCTTTGACCCGTGCCCTCGTGAGTGTGTCATCTCTACTTCCACTTCTCTTCCCACCACACTGAATCCGCCACCTGCGGATACCTGAGCGTGGACATCAACATCTGTCACTGGCTGCAGTGTCACAGGTCACTAGGTGTCTAGGCTCAGGCTGACCTTGGCTGTCTTCTGCCCAGGCAAGGAGCCTAATCCTTCCAAGGAAATCAGGACACGTGCTCACTGGCCGACATCCTTTCTTTCATCCACACAGCGGTCTAGATGAGGGGAAAGAGGCCAGGTAGGCCAGGTGAAGGCTGAGTGTGGGGCCTAAGGCTTCTTTCCCAATCACCATGCTGACAGCCACCGGAAGGCTGGGCGGAACTTCTGACGGGGACGAGTCACAAACACTCAGCCAATGGGAGAGGTCCAGCCTAACCGGCCAGTTCCGCAGAGCCCTCCATTTTACCCATGGACAGACAACGGCCCCTTGCGTCTTTGGCCACAAAATCGAGGGCACCCAGGGAATAACTTCACAGTAGGCAACCCCTGATGTGAACACGTTCGACACACCGGGACAGCAGGCAGGTACCTCTTTTCCACTTACGCTAGGATATCACTAGGCAAGGCGCCCTTCCTCAGCATCTCTGGCCTCTCTGTATGTGTTCACTCAGAGGAATCTCTTCTTTCTACCCCTGAGACACATCACAAGTATGAGGGGCCTGAGAGAGAGCCTAGAGATGGAACGGGGGAGGGTTCCGGCTGTACTGCTTCCCCGTGGGTAGAAAATAGCAGGTAGTCTCTCTGGAAGGTCTTAGCTTCTGTTGACTGACACGCGCAATACAGTAGGGGCGGACCCTGGCCAGGTGGAGCTTGTGGGCAGATGCAACCTCTCCGGCGACGAATAATTGCGCTGCTGCTTTGTATGGTGAAAACCTCCCCCCGCCAAGGGGGACGGGTAGAGAACATTGACCCACACCCGCCAGGGGCCTTTCCTGGGACTAAAGATCCCAACGTGGTCTCAACGTCGTCACCCACTCAACACGCACCTTTCCTGCACACGTAATCCTGCCTTTCTCCGTCAGGGCCCTATCCTACCAGGAAAAAAAGCAAGCCGCTCAAAAAGGCCGATGCCAGGGAAATCGAGGAAACACTGCCAGTTCCCAAATTTTGGCTGTCTACATGTCCCCGCCTGCGGTGCAAGGCTGCCTATGCGGCCGGGCTCCGAAGGCAAGGCCGAAATCCTGGCAGCCTGGGCCCCAGCAGTGCAATGGTTGATGGACGTGGGGACACGGATGACCTGTTCGCCACATCCTTAGGCCCTTCACTGGCTCGCCATTCAGCTCCACCACGTCCACTACTGGCCCTGGCCTTTGCTTTGGCTGGTGCCCCATTAAACGTGTGCTCCGGAGCCATGTTTCTCCACCCATCACTAGCATCCTGCCACCAGGGGATATGTGAGTGTGGGAGTCACCATTTGTCACTGGCAGCAGTGTCACAAGTCACTAGACTTCCAGCTACCCGCTGACCTAGGCTGCCTTCTGCCCCAGGCAAGGTCCCGAATCCTTTATCCCAGATGCTGACACCTGGGCACTGGCGGACATTGATTTTTATCAACACAGAGGTCTGAGTGAGGGTCAGAGGGCCAGGTAGGTGAAGTCAAGGCCAGGTGGGCGGGTCTAAGGCTTCTTTGCCATCACCATAGAGACAGTCCCCCCACCGCAAGAGTGGGCGGAGCTTGGGATGGGCCTGCTGACAAGACTGAGCCAATGGAAGAGATCCGGCCCGCCAGGCAGATGACACAGGGCCCTCCATTGTGACCTATGACCCCTAGTGGCCACAGGATTTGAGCACACCCCGGGAAAGGCTACGCAGGCACAAGGGAGCCCCTGGTGCGGACTGCTTCAGGGCATTGGCAGAGCACGCCAGGTACCTCTTTCCCACTTTCCTGAGGATATCAGTAGGCAAGGCATCCCCACTCAGCATCTCTTGCCTCTCTCTGTCTCTCTCTGCTTGTCTTCGTTCTCTGAAATCTCTTCCTTCTCCCCCTTGTCATTTCACACCTTGGAGTGCCTGACAGAGGGCCTTGAGACGAAAGAACAAAGGGGGAAGGCCTCTGGCTCTACTGCTTGCCCATGGGGAGAGAAGTTCTGGTAGTCCATCTGGAAGGTCCAGAGAGTAGTGATTGATTGGGGAGCTACATCACGGGCGGACCTGGCCAGGTGAAGCTCCCTGACAAGTGGCAGCCTCTCCGGAGACTACTAATTCCGCTCCTAACATTCTATGCAAATAACCGGCTGAGTGCCATGGGCAGAAAACATTGACACATACCTGCCAGAGGCCTATTCTGAGTCTGAAGAGTCCACCCTGGTCTCCAGGAACTCATCATCTCAGCACACACTTTGCCTGCACGCATGGAAACCGCCTCTCTCCACGAATGTCTTCACCTGCTAGGAAACACACGATGTCACTCAGCCAAAGGAGAGCACAGGCCAAGTCAACTGAAGCCCCCATTTTCAAGATTTTGCCCTCTGCTGCTCCACAGCCACCGGTGGCACACTGCATGTGCGTCACTTCTCGGTAGACAAGGCCGAAATCCGGGCATCCAGGGCCCCAGCCGTCCACAGTCTACGGATGGCGGCATATGGATCACCTCTTTGCCTCGTACAGCAGGGAGGCCTGGGCCCTAGACTGGCTCCGCTAGAGCTCCACGACCTCAGCTATTTTCCCTGACCTTTGACCCGTGCCCTCGTGAGTGTGTCATCTCTACTTCCACTTCTCTTCCCACCACACTGAATCCGCCACCTGCGGATACCTGAGCGTGGACATCAACATCTATCACTGGCTGCAGTGTCACAGGTCACTAGGTGTCTAGGCTCAGGCTGACCTTGGCTGTCTTCTGCCCAGGCAAGGAGCCTAATCCTTCCAAGGAAATCAGGACACGTGCTCACTGGCCGACATCCTTTCTTTCATCCACACAGCGGTCTAGATGAGGGGAAAGAGGCCAGGTAGGCCAGGTGAAGGCTGAGTGTGGGGCCTAAGGCTTCTTTCCCAATCACCATGGTGACAGCCACCGGAAGGCTGGGCGGAACTTCTGACGGGGACGAGTCACAAACACTCAGCCAATAGGAGAGGTCCAGCCTAACCGGCCAGTTCCGCAGAGCCCTCCATTTTACCCATGGACAGACAACGGCCCCTTGCGTCTTTGGCCACAAAATCGAGGGCACCCAGGGAATAACTTCACAGTAGGCAACCCCTGATGTGAACACGTTCGACACACCGGGACAGCAGGCAGGTACCTCTTTTCCACTTACGCTAGGATATCACTAGGCAAGGCGCCCTTCCTCAGCATCTCTGGCCTCTCTGTATGTGTTCACTCAGAGGAATCTCTTCTTTCTACCCCTGAGACACATCACAAGTATGAGGGGCCTGAGAGAGAGCCTAGAGATGGAACGGGGGAGGGTTCCGGCTGTACTGCTTCCCCGTGGGTAGAAAATAGCAGGTAGTCTCTCTGGAAGGTCTTAGCTTCTGTTGACTGACACGCGCAATACAGTAGGGGCGGACCCTGGCCAGGTGGAGCTTGTGGGCAGATGCAACCTCTCCGGCGACGAATAATTGCGCTGCTGCTTTGTATGGTGAAAACCTCCCCCCGCCAAGGGGGATGGGTAGAGAACATTGACCCACACCCGCCAGGGGCCTTTCCTGGGACTAAAGATCCCAACGTGGTCTCAACGTCGTCACCCACTCAACACACACCTTTCCTGCACACGTAATCCTGCCTTTCTCCGTCAGGGCCCTATCCTACCAGGAAAAAAAGCAAGCCGCTCAAAAAGGCCGATGCCAGGGAAATCGAGGAAACACTGCCAGTTCCCAAATTTTGGCTGTCTACAAGTCCCCGCCTGCGGTGCAAGGCTGCCTATGCGGCCGGGCTCCGAAGGCAAGGCCGAAATCCTGGCAGCCTGGGCCCCAGCAGTGCAATGGTTGATGGACGTGGGGACACGGATGACCTGTTCGCCACATCCTTAGGCCCTTCACTGGCTCGCCATTCAGCTCCACCACGTCCACTACTGGCCCTGGCCTTTGCTTTGGCTGGTGCCCCATTAAACGTGTGCTCCGGAGCCATGTTTCTCCACCCATCACTAGCATCCTGCCACCAGGGGATATGTGAGTGTGGGAGTCACCATTTGTCACTGGCAGCAGTGTCACAAGTCACTAGACTTCCAGCTACCCGCTGACCTAGGCTGCCTTCTGCCCCAGGCAAGGTCCCGAATCCTTTATCCCAGATGCTGACACCTGGGCACTGGCGGACATTGATTTTTATCAACACAGAGGTCTGAGTGAGGGTCAGAGGGCCAGGTAGGTGAAGTCAAGGCCAGGTGGGCGGGGCTGAGGCTTCTTTGCCATCACCATAGAGACAGTCCCCCCACCGCAAGAGTGGGCGGAGCTTGGGATGGGCCTGCTGACAAGACTGAGCCAATGGCAGAGATCCGGCCCGCCAGGCAGATGACACAGGGCCCTCCATTGTGACCTATGACCCCTAGTGGCCACAGGATTTGAGCACACCCCGGGAAAGGCTACGCAGGCACAAGGGAGCCCCTGGTGCGGACTGCTTCAGGGCATTGGCAGAGCACGCCAGGTACCTCTTTCCCACTTTCCTGAGGATATCAGTAGGCAAGGCATCCCCACTCAGCATCTCTTGCCTCTCTCTGTCTCTCTCTGCTTGTCTTCGTTCTCTGAAATCTCTTCCTTCTCCCCCTTGTCACTTCACACCTTGGAGTGCCTGACAGAGGGCCTTGAGACGAAAGAACAAAGGGGGAAGGCCTCTGGCTCTACTGCTTGCCCATGGGGAGAGAAGTTCTGGTAGTCCATCTGGAAGGTCCAGAGAGTAGTGATTGATTGGGGAGCTACATCACGGGTGGACCTGGCCAGGTGAAGCTGGCTGACAAGTGGCAGCCTCTCCGGAGACTACTAATTCCGCTGACAACATTCTATGCAAATAACCGGCTGAGTGCCATGGGCAGAAAACATTGACACATACCTGCCAGAGGCCTATTCTGAGTCTGAAGAGTCCACCCTGGTCTCCAGCAACTCATCATCTCAGCACACACTTTGCCTGCACGCATGGAAACCGCCTCTCTCCACGAATGTCTTCACCTGCTAGGAAACACACGATGTCACTCAGCCAAAGGAGAGCACAGGCAAAGTCAACTGAAGCCCCCATTTTCAAGATTTTGCCCTCTCCTGCTCCACAGCCTCCGGTGGCACACTGCATGTGCGTCGCTTCTCGGTAGACAAGGCCGAAATCCGGGCATCCAGGGCCCCAGCCGTCCACAGTCTACGGAGGGCGGCATATGGATCACCTCTTTGCCTCGTACAGCAGGGAGGCCTGGGCCCTAGACTGGCTCCGCTAGAGCTCCACGACCTCAGCTATTTTCCCTGACCTTTGACCCGTGCCCTCGTGAGTGTGTCGTCTCTACTTCCACTTCTCTTCCCACCACACTGAATCCGCCACCTGCGGATACCTGAGCGTGGACATCAACATCTATCACTGGCTGCAGTGTCACAGGTCACTAGGTGTCTAGGCTCAGGCTGACCTTGGCTGTCTTCTGCCCAGGCAAGGAGCCTAATCCTTCCAAGGAAATCAGGACACGTGCTCACTGGCCGACATCCTTTCTTTCATCCACACAGCGGTCTAGATGAGGGGAAAGAGGCCAGGTAGGCCAGGTGAAGGCTGAGTGTGGGGCCTAAGGCTTCTTTCCCAATCACCATGCTGACAGCCACCGGAAGGCTGGGCGGAACTTCTGACGGGGACGAGTCACAAACACTCAGCCAATGGGAGAGGTCCAGCCTAACCGGCCAGTTCCGCAGAGCCCTCCATTTTACCCATGGACAGACAACGGCCCCTTGCGCCTTTGGCCACAAAATCGAGGGCACCCAGGGAATAACTTCACAGTAGGCAACCCCTGATGTGAACACGTTCGACACACCGGGACAGCAGGCAGGTACCTCTTTTCCACTTACGCTAGGATATCACTAGGCAAGGCGCCCTTCCTCAGCATCTCTGGCCTCTCTGTATGTGTTCACTCAGAGGAATCTCTTCTTTCTACCCCTGAGACACATCACAAGTATGAGGGGCCTGAGAGAGAGCCTAGAGATGGAACGGGGGAGGGTTCCGGCTGTACTGCTTCCCCGTGGGTAGAAAATAGCAGGTAGTCTCTCTGGAAGGTCTTAGCTTCTGTTGACTGACACGCGCAATACAGTAGGGGCGGACCCTGGCCAGGTGGAGCTTGTGGGCAGATGCAACCTCTCCGGCGACGAATAATTGCGCTGCTGCTTTGTATGGTGAAAACCTCCCCCCGCCAAGGGGGATGGGTAGAGAACATTGACCCACACCCGCCAGGGGCCTTTCCTGGGACTAAAGATCCCAACGTGGTCTCAACGTCGTCACCCACTCAACACGCACCTTTCCTGCACACGTAATCCTGCCTTTCTCCGTCAGGGCCCTATCCTACCAGGAAAAAAAGCAAGCCGCTCAAAAAGGCCGATGCCAGGGAAATCGAGGAAACACTGCCAGTTCCCAAATTTTGGCTGTCTACATGTCCCCGCCTGCGGTGCAAGGCTGCCTATGTGGCCGGGCTCCGAAGGCAAGGCCGAAATCCTGGCAGCCTGGGCCCCAGCAGTGCAATGGTTGATGGACGTGGGGACACGGATGACCTGTTCGCCACATCCTTAGGCCCTTCACTGGCTCGCCATTCAGCTCCACCACGTCCACTACTGGCCCTGGCCTTTGCTTTGGCTGGTGCCCCATTAAACGTGTGCTCCGGAGCCATGTTTCTCCACCCATCACTAGCATCCTGCCACCAGGGGATATGTGAGTGTGGGAGTCACCATTTGTCACTGGCAGCAGTGTCACAAGTCACTAGACTTCCAGCTACCCGCTGACCTAGGCTGCCTTCTGCCCCAGGCAAGGTCCCGAATCCTTTATCCCAGATGCTGACACCTGGGCACTGGCGGACATTGATTTTTATCAACACAGAGGTCTGAGTGAGGGTCAGAGGGCCAGGTAGGTGAAGTCAAGGCCAGGTGGGCGGGGCTAAGGCTTCTTTGCCATCACCATAGAGACAGTCCCCCCACCGCAAGAGTGGGCGGAGCTTGGGATGGGCCTGCTGACAAGACTGAGCCAATGGCAGAGATCCGGCCCGCCAGGCAGATGACACAGGGCCCTCCATTGTGACCTATGACCCCTAGTGGCCACAGGATTTGAGCACACCCCGGGAAAGGCTACGCAGGCACAAGGGAGCCCCTGGTGCGGACTGCTTCAGGGCATTGGCAGAGCACGCCAGGTACCTCTTTCCCACTTTCCTGAGGATATCAGTAGGCAAGGCATCCCCACTCAGCATCTCTTGCCTCTCTCTGTCTCTCTCTGCTTGTCTTCGTTCTCTGAAATCTCTTCCTTCTCCCCCTTGTCACTTCACACCTTGGAGTGCCTGACAGAGGGCCTTGAGACGAAAGAACAAAGGGGGAAGGCCTCTGGCTCTACTGCTTGCCCATGGGGAGAGAAGTTCTGGTAGTCCATCTGGAAGGTCCAGAGAGTAGTGATTGATTGGGGAGCTACATCACGGGTGGACCTGGCCAGGTGAAGCTGGCTGACAAGTGGCAGCCTCTCCGGAGACTACTAATTCCGCTGACAACATTCTATGCAAATAACCGGCTGAGTGCCATGGGCAGAAAACATTGACACATACCTGCCAGAGGCCTATTCTGAGTCTGAAGAGTCCACCCTGGTCTCCAGCAACTCATCATCTCAGCACACACTTTGCCTGCACGCATGGAAACCGCCTCTCTCCACGAATGTCTTCACCTGCTAGGAAACACACGATGTCACTCAGCCAAAGGAGAGCACAGGCCAAGTCAACTGAAGCCCCCATTTTCAAGATTTTGCCCTCTGCTGCTCCACAGCCTCTGGTGGCACACTGCATGTGCGTCACTTCTCGGTAGACAAGGCCGAAATCTGGGCATCCAGGGCCCCAGCCGTCCACAGTCTACGGATGGCGGCATATGGATCACCTCTTTGCCTCGTACAGCAGGGAGGCCTGGGCCCTAGACTGGCTCCGCTAGAGCTCCACGACCTCAGCTATTTTCCCTGACCTTTGACCCGTGCCCTCGTGAGTGTGTCGTCTCTACTTCCACTTCTCTTCCCACCACACTGAATCCGCCACCTGCGGATACCTGAGCGTGGACATCAACATCTATCACTGGCTGCAGTGTCACAGGTCACTAGGTGTCTAGGCTCAGGCTGACCTTGGCTGTCTTCTGCCCAGGCAAGGAGCCTAATCCTTCCAAGGAAATCAGGACACGTGCTCACTGGCCGACATCCTTTCTTTCATCCACACAGCGGTCTAGATGAGGGGAAAGAGGCCAGGTAGGCCAGGTGAAGGCTGAGTGTGGGGCCTAAGGCTTCTTTCCAAATAACCATGCTGACAGCCACCGGAAGGCTGGGCGGAACTTCTGACGGGGACGAGTCACAAACACTCAGCCAATGGGAGAGGTCCAGCCTAACCGGCCAGTTCCGCAGAGCCCTCCATTTTACCCATGGACAGACAACGGCCCCTTGCGTCTTTGGCCACAAAATCGAGGGCACCCAGGGAATAACTTCACAGTAGGCAACCCCTGATGTGAACACGTTCGACACACCGGGACAGCAGGCAGGTACCTCTTTTCCACTTACGGTAGGATATCACTAGGCAAGGCGCCCTTCCTCAGCATCTCTGGCCTCTCTGTATGTGTTCACTCAGAGGAATCTCTTCTTTCTACCCCTGAGACACATCACAAGTATGAGGGGCCTGAGAGAGAGCCTAGAGATGGAACGGGGGAGGGTTCCGGCTGTACTGCTTCCCCGTGGGTAGAAAATAGCAGGTAGTCTCTCTGGAAGGTCTTAGCTTCTGTTGACTGACACGCGCAATACAGTAGGGGCGGACCCTGGCCAGGTGGAGCTTGTGGGCAGATGCAACCTCTCCGGCGACGAATAATTGCGCTGCTGCTTTGTATGGTGAAAACCTCCCCCCGCCAAGGGGGATGGGTAGAGAACATTGACCCACACCCGCCAGGGGCCTTTCCTGGGACTAAAGATCCCAACGTGGTCTCAACGTCGTCACCCACTCAACACACACCTTTCCTGCACACGTAATCCTGCCTTTCTCCGTCAGAGCCCTATCCTACCAGGAAAAAAAGCAAGCCGCTCAAAAAGGCCGATGCCAGGGAAATCGAGGAAACACTGCCAGTTCCCAAATTTTGGCTGTCTTCGTGTCCCCGCCTGCGGTGCAAGGCTGCCTATGTGGCCGGGCTCCGAAGGCAAGGCCGAAATCCTGGCAGCCTGGGCCCCAGCAGTGCAATGGTTGGTGGACGTGGGGACACGGATGACCTGTTCGCCACATCCTTAGGCCCTTCACTGGCTCGCCATTCAGCTCCACCACGTCCACTACTGGCCCTGGCCTTTGCTTTGGCTGGTGCCCCATTAAACGTGTGCTCCGGAGCCATGTTTCTCCACCCATCACTAGCATTCTGCCACCAGGGGATATGTGAGTGTGGGAGTCACCATTTGTCACTGGCAGCAGTGTCACAAGTCACTAGACTTCCAGCTACCCGCTGACCTAGGCTGCCTTCTGCCCCAGGCAAGGTCCCGAATCCTTTATCCCAGATGCTGACACCTGGGCACTGGCGGACATTGATTTTTATCAACACAGAGGTCTGAGTGAGGGTCAGAGGGCCAGGTAGGTGAAGTCAAGGCCAGGTGGGCGGGGCTAAGGCTTCTTTGCCATCACCATAGAGACAGTCCCCCCACCGCAAGAGTGGGCGGAGCTTGGGATGGGCCTGCTGACAAGACTGAGCCAATGGCAGAGATCCGGCCCGCCAGGCAGATGACACAGGGCCCTCCATTGTGACCTATGACCCCTAGTGGCCACAGGATTTGAGCACACCCCGGGAAAGGCTACGCAGGCACAAGGGAGCCCCTGGTGCGGACTGCTTCAGGGCATTGGCAGAGCACGCCAGGTACCTCTTTCCCACTTTCCTGAGGATATCAGTAGGCAAGGCATCCCCACTCAGCATCTCTTGCCTCTCTCTGTCTCTCTCTGCTTGTCTTCGTTCTCTGAAATCTCTTCCTTCTCCCCCTTGTCACTTCACACCTTGGAGTGCCTGACAGAGGGCCTAGAGACCAAAGAGCAAAGGGGGAAGGCCTCTGGCTCTACTACTTGCCCATGGGGAGAGAAGTTCTGGTAGTCCATCTGGAAGGTCTAGAGAGTAGTGATTGATTGGGGAGCTACATCACGGGCGGACCTGGCCAGGTGAAGCTCCCTGACAAGTGGCAGCCTCTCCGGAGACTACTAATTCCGCTGATAACATTCTATGCAAATAACCGGCTGAGTGCCATGGGCAGAAAACATTGACACATACCTGCCAGAGGCCTATTCTGGGTCTGAAGAGTCCACCCTGGTCTCCAGCAACTCATCATCTCAGCACACACTTTGCCTGCACGCATGGAAACCGCCTCTCTCCACGAATGTCTTCACCTGCTAGGAAACACACGATGTCACTCAGCCAAAGGAGAGCACAGGCAAAGTCAACTGAAGCCCCCGTTTTCAAGATTTTGCCCTCTGCTGCTCCACAGCCTCCGGTGGCACACTGCATGTGCGTCACTTCTCGGTAGACAAGGCCGAAATCCGGGCATCCAGGGCCCCAGCCGTCCACAGTCTACGGATGGCGGCATATGGATCACCTCTTTGCCTCGTACAGCAGGGAGGCCTGGGCCCTGGACTGGCTCCGCTAGAGCTCCACGACCTCAGCTATTTTCCCTGACCTTTGACCCGTGCCCTCGTGAGTGTGTCGTCTCTACTTCCACTTCTCTTCCCACCACACTGAATCCGCCACCTGCGGATACCTGAGCGTGGACATCAACATCTATCACTGGCTGCAGTGTCACAGGTCACTAGGTGTCTAGGCTCAGGCTGACCTTGGCTGTCTTCTGCCCAGGCAAGGAGCCTAATCCTTCCAAGGAAATCAGGACACGTGCTCACTGGCCGACATCCTTTCTTTCATCCACACAGCGGTCTAGATGAGGGGAAAGAGGCCAGGTAGGCCAGGTGAAGGCTGAGTGTGGGGCCTAAGGCTTCTTTCCCAATCACCATGCTGACAGCCACCGGAAGGCTGGGCGGAACTTCGGACGGGGACGTGTCACAAACACTCAGCCAATAGGAGAGGTCCAGCCTAACCGGCCAGTTCCGCAGAGCCCTCCATTTTACCCATGGACAGACAACGGCCCCTTGCGTCTTTGGCCACAAAATCGAGGGCACCCAGGGAATAACTTCACAGTAGGCAACCCCTGATGTGAACACGTTCGACACACCGGGACAGCAGGCAGGTACCTCTTTTCCACTTACGCTAGGATATCACTAGGCAAGGCGCCCTTCCTCAGCATCTCTGGCCTCTCTGTATGTGTTCACTCAGAGGAATCTCTTCGTTCTACCCCTGAGACACATCACAAGTATGAGGGGCCTGAGAGAGAGCCTAGAGATGGAACGGGGGAGGGTTCCGGCTGTACTGCTTCCCCGTGGGTAGAAAATAGCAGGTAGTCTCTCTGGAAGGTCTTAGCTTCTGTTGACTGACACGCGCAATACAGTAGGGGCGGACCCTGGCCAGGTGGAGCTTGTGGGCAGATGCAACCTCTCCGGCGACGAATAATTGCGCTGCTGCTTTGTATGGTGAAAACCTCCCCCCGCCAAGGGGGATGGGTAGAGAACATTGACCCACACCCGCCAGGGGCCTTTCCTGGGACTAAAGATCCCAACATGGTCTCAACGTCGTCACCCACTCAACACGCACCTTTCCTGCACACGTAATCCTGCCTTTCTCCGTCAGGGCCCTATCCTACCAGGAAAAAAATCAAGCCACTCAAAAAGGCCGATGCCAGGGAAATCGAGGAAACACTGCCAGTTCCCAAATTTTTGCTGTCTACACGTCCCCGCCTGCGGTGCAAGGCTGCCTAAGTGGCCGGGCTCCGAAGGCAAGGCCGAAATCCTGGCAGCCTGGGCCCCAGCAGTGCAATGGTTGATGGACGTGGGGACACGGATGACCTGTTCGCCACATACAGGAGGGATCCTTGGGCCCTTCACTGGCTCGCCATTCAGCTCCACGACGTCCACTACTGGCCCTGGCCTTTGCTTTGGCTGGTGCCCCATTAAACGTGTGCTCCGGAGCCATGTTTCTCCACCCATCACTAGCATTCTGCCACCAGGGGATATGTGAGTGTGGGAGTCACCATTTGTCACTGGCAGCAGTGTCACAAGTCACTAGACTTCCAGCTACCCGCTGACCTAGGCTGCCTTCTGCCCCAGGCAAGGTCCCGAATCCTTTATCCCAGATGCTGACACCTGGGCACTGGCGGACATTGATTTTTATCAACACAGAGGTCTGAGTGAGGGTCAGAGGGCCAGGTAGGTGAAGTCAAGGCCAGGTGGGCGGGGCTAAGGCTTCTTTGCCATCACCATAGAGACAGTCCCCCCACCGCAAGAGTGGGCGGAGCTTGGGATGGGCCTGCTGACAAGACTGAGCCAATGGCAGAGATCCGGCCCGCCAGGCAGATGACACAGGGCCCTCCATTGTGACCTATGACCCCTAGTGGCCACAGGATTTGAGCACACCCCGGGAAAGGCTACGCAGGCACAAGGGAGCCCCTGGTGCGGACTGCTTCAGGGCATTGGCAGAGCACGCCAGGTACCTCTTTCCCACTTTCCTGAGGATATCAGTAGGCAAGGCATCCCCACTCAGCATCTCTTGCCTCTCTCTGTCTCTCTCTGCTTGTCTTCGTTCTCTGAAATCTCTTCCTTCTCCCCCTTGTCACTTCACACCTTGGAGTGCCTGACAGAGGGCCTAGAGACCAAAGAGCAAAGGGGGAAGGCCTCTGGCTCTACTGCTTGCCCATGGGGAGAGAAGTTCTGGTAGTCCATCTGGAAGGTCTAGAGAGTAGTGATTGATTGGGGAGCTACATCACGGGCGGACCTGGCCAGGTGAAGCTCCCTGACAAGTGGCAGCCTCTCCGGAGACTACTAATTCCGCTGATAACATTCTATGCAAATAACCGGCTGAGTGCCATGGGCAGAAAACATTGACACATACCTGCCAGAGGCCTATTCTGGGTCTGAAGAGTCCACCCTGGTCTCCAGCAACTCATCATCTCAGCACACACTTTGCCTGCACGCATGGAAACCGCCTCTCTCCACGAATGTCTTCACCTGCTAGGAAACACACGATGTCACTCAGCCAAAGGAGAGCACAGGCAAAGTCAACTGAAGCCCCCGTTTTCAAGATTTTGCCCTCTGCTGCTCCACAGCCTCCGGTGGCACACTGCATGTGCGTCACTTCTCGGTAGACAAGGCCGAAATCCGGGCATCCAGGGCCCCAGCCGTCCACAGTCTACAGAGGGTGGCATATGGATAACCTCTTTGCCTCGTACAGCAGGGAGGCCTGGGCCCTAGACTGGCTCCGCTAGAGCTCCACGACCTCAGCTATTTTCCCTGACCTTTGACCCGTGCCCTCGTGAGTGTGTCATCTCTACTTCCACTTCTCTTCCCACCACACTGAATCCGCCACCTGCGGATACCTGAGCGTGGACATCAACATCTATCACTGGCTGCAGTGTCACAGGTCACTAGGTGTCTAGGCTCAGGCTGACCTTGGCTGTCTTCTGCCCAGGCAAGGAGCCTAATCCTTCCAAGGAAATCAGGACACGTGCTCACTGGCCGACATCCTTTCTTTCATCCACACAGCGGTCTAGATGAGGGGAAAGAGGCCAGGTAGGCCAGGTGAAGGCTGAGTGTGGGGCCTAAGGCTTCTTTCCCAATCACCATGCTGACAGCCACCGGAAGGCTGGGCGGAACTTCGGACGGGGACGAGTCACAAACACTCAGCCAATAGGAGAGGTCCAGCCTAACCGGCCAGTTCCGCAGAGCCCTCCATTTTACCCATGGACAGACAACGGCCCCTTGCGTCTTTGGCCACAAAATCGAGGGCACCCAGGGAATAACTTCACAGTAGGCAACCCCTGATGTGAACACGTTCGACACACCGGGACAGCAGGCAGGTACCTCTTTTCCACTTACGCTAGGATATCACTAGGCAAGGCGCCCTTCCTCAGCATCTCTGGCCTCTCTGTATGTGTTCACTCAGAGGAATCTCTTCGTTCTACCCCTGAGACACATCACAAGTATGAGGGGCCTGAGAGAGAGCCTAGAGATGGAACGGGGGAGGGTTCCGGCTGTACTGCTTCCCCGTGGGTAGAAAATAGCAGGTAGTCTCTCTGGAAGGTCTTAGCTTCTGTTGACTGACACGCGCAATACAGTAGGGGCGGACCCTGGCCAGGTGGAGCTTGTGGGCAGATGCAACCTCTCCGGCGACGAATAATTGCGCTGCTGCTTTGTATGGTGAAAACCTCCCCCCGCCAAGGGGGATGGGTAGAGAACATTGACCCACACCCGCCAGGGGCCTTTCCTGGGACTAAAGATCCCAACGTGGTCTCAACGTCGTCACCCTCTCAACACACACCTTTCCTGCACACGTAATCCTGCCTTTCTCCGTCAGGGCCCTATCCTACCAGGAAAAAAAGCAAGCCGCTCAAAAAGGCCGATGCCAGGGAAATCGAGGAAACACTGCCACTTTCCAAATTTTTGCTGTCTACACGTCCCCGCCTCCGGTGCAAGGCTGCCTATGTGGCCGGGCTCTGAAGGCAAGGCCGAAATCCTGGCAGCCTGGGCCCCAGCAGTGCAATGGTTGATGGACGTGGGCACACGGATGACCTGTTCGCCACATACAGGAGGGATCCTTGGGCCCTTCACTGGCTCGCCATTCAGCTCCACGACGTCCACTACTGGCCCTGGCCTTTGCTTTGGCTGGTGCCCCATTAAACGTGTGCTCCGGAGCCATGTTTCTCCACCCATCACTAGCATCCTGCCACCAGGGGATATGTGAGTGTGGGAGTCACCATTTGTCACTGGCAGCAGTGTCACAAGTCACTAGACTTCCAGCTACCCGCTGACCTAGGCTGCCTTCTGCCACAGGCAAGGTCCCGAATCCTTTATCCCAGATGCTGACACCTGGGCACTGGCGGACATTGATTTTTATCAACACAGAGGTCTGAGTGAGGGTCAGAGGGCCAGGTAGGTGAAGTCAAGGCCAGGTGGGCGGGGCTGAGGCTTCTTTGCCATCACCATAGAGACAGTCCCCCCACCGCAAGAGTGGGCGGAGCTTGGGATGGGCCTGCTGACAAGACTGAGCCAATGGCAGAGATCCGGCCCGCCAGGCAGATGACACAGGGCCCTCCATTGTGACCTATGACCCCTAGTGGCCACAGGATTTGAGCACGCCCCGGGAAAGGCTACGCAGGCACAAGGGAGCCCCTGGTGCGGACTGCTTCAGGGCATTGGCAGAGCACGCCAGGTACCTCTTTCCCACTTTCCTGAGGATATCAGTAGGCAAGGCATCCCCACTCAGCATCTCTTGCCTCTCTCTGTCTCTCTCTGCTTGTCTTCGTTCTCTGAAATCTCTTCCTTCTCCCCCTTGTCACTTCACACCTTGGAGTGCCTGACAGAGGGCCTTGAGACGAAAGAACAAAGGGGGAAGGCCTCTGGCTCTACTGCTTGCCCATGGGGAGAGAAGTTCTGGTAGTCCATCTGGAAGGTCCAGAGAGTAGTGATTGATTGGGGAGCTACATCACGGGCGGAACTGGCCAGGTGAAGCTCCCTGACAAGTGGCAGCCTCTCCGGAGACTACTAATTCCGCTGATAACATTCTATGCAAATAACCGGCTGAGTGCCATGGGCAGAAAACATTGACACATACCTGCCAGAGGCCTATTCTGAGTCTGAAGAGTCCACCCTGGTCTCCAGCAACTCATCATCTCAGCACACACTTTGCCTGCACGCATGGAAACCGCCTCTCTCCACGAATGTCTTCACCTGCTAGGAAACACACGATGTCACTCAGCCAAAGGAGAGCACAGGCAAAGTCAACTGAAGCCCCCATTTTCAAGATTTTGCCCTCTCCTGCTCCACAGCCTCCGGTGGCACACTGCATGTGCGTCACTTCTCGGTAGACAAGGCCGAAATCCGGGCATCCAGGGCCCCAGCCGTCCACAGTCTACGGATGGCGGCATATGGATCACCTCTTTGCCTCGTACAGCAGGGAGGCCTGGGCCCTGGACTGGCTCCGCTAGAGCTCCACGACCTCAGCTATTTTCCCTGACCTTTGACCCGTGCCCTCGTGAGTGTGTCGTCTCTACTTCCACTTCTCTTCCCACCACACTGAATCCGCCACCTGCGGATACCTGAGCGTGGACATCAACATCTATCACTGGCTGCAGTGTCACAGGTCACTAGGTGTCTAGGCTCAGGCTGACCTTGGCTGTCTTCTGCCCAGGCAAGGAGCCTAATCCTTCCAAGGAAATCAGGACACGTGCTCACTGGCCGACATCCTTTCTTTCATCCACACAGCGGTCTAGATGAGGGGAAAGAGGCCAGGTAGGCCAGGTGAAGGCTGAGTGTGGGGCCTAAGGCTTCTTTCCCAATCACCATGGTGACAGCCACCGGAAGGCTGGGCGGAACTTCTGACGGGAACGAGTCACAAACACTCAGCCAATGGGAGAGGTCCAGCCTAACCGGCCAGTTCCGCAGAGCCCTCCATTTTACCCATGGACAGACAACGGCCCCTTGCGTCTTTGGCCACAAAATCGAGGGCACCCAGGGAATAACTTCACAGTAGGCAACCCCTGATGTGAACACGTTCGACACACCGGGACAGCAGGCAGGTACCTCTTTTCCACTTACGCTAGGATATCACTAGGCAAGGCGCCCTTCCTCAGCATCTCTGGCCTCTCTGTATGTGTTCACTCAGAGGAATCTCTTCTTTCTACCCCTGAGACACATCACAAGTATGAGGGGCCTGAGAGAGAGCCTAGAGATGGAACGGGGGAGGGTTCCGGCTGTACTGCTTCCCCGTGGGTAGAAAATAGCAGGTAGTCTCTCTGGAAGGTCTTAGCTTCTGTTGACTGACACGCGCAATACAGTAGGGGCGGACCCTGGCCAGGTGGAGCTTGTGGGCAGATGCAACCTCTCCGGCGACGAATAATTGCGCTGCTGCTTTGTATGGTGAAAACCTCCCCCCGCCAAGGGGGATGGGTAGAGAACATTGACCCACACCCGCCAGGGGCCTTTCCTGGGACTAAAGATCCCAACGTGGTCTCAACGTCGTCACCCACTCAACACACGCCTTTCCTGCACACGTAATCCTGCCTTTCTCCGTCAGGGCCCTATCCTACCAGGAAAAAAAGCAAGCCGCTCAAAAAGGCCGATGCCAGGGAAATCGAGGAAACACTGCCACTTTCCAAATTTTTGCTGTCTACACGTCCCCGCCTCCGGTGCAAGGCTGCCTATGTGGCCGGGCTCCGAAGGCAAGGCCGAAATCCTGGCAGCCTGGGCCCCAGCAGTGCAATGGTTGATGGACGTGGGGACACGGATGACCTGTTCGCCACATCCTTAGGCCCTTCACTGGCTCGCCATTCAGCTCCACCACGTCCACTACTGGCCCTGGCCTTTGCTTTGGCTGGTGCCCCATTAAACGTGTGCTCCGGAGCCATGTTTCTCCACCCATCACTAGCATCCTGCCACCAGGGGATATGTGAGTGTGGGAGTCACCATTTGTCACTGGCAGCAGTGTCACAAGTCACTAGACTTCCAGCTACCCGCTGACCTAGGCTGCCTTCTGCCCCAGCCAAGGTCCCGAATCCTTTATCCCAGATGCTGACACCTGGGCACTGGCGGACATTGATTTTTATCAACACAGAGGTCTGAGTGAGGGTCAGAGGGCCAGGTAGGTGAAGTCAAGGCCAGGTGGGCGGGGCTAAGGCTTCTTTGCCATCACCATAGAGACAGTCCCCCCACCGCAAGAGTGGGCGGAGCTTGGGATGGGCCTGCTGACAAGACTGAGCCAATGGCAGAGATCCGGCCCGCCAGGCAGATGACACAGGGCCCTCCATTGTGACCTATGACCCCTAGTGGCCACAGGATTTGAGCACACCCCGGGAAAGGCTACGCAGGCACAAGGGAGCCCCTGGTGCGGACTGCTTCAGGGCATTGGCAGAGCACGCCAGGTACCTCTTTCCCACTTTCCTGAGGATATCAGTAGGCAAGGCATCCCCACTCAGCATCTCTTGCCTCTCTCTGTCTCTCTCTGCTTGTCTTCGTTCTCTGAAATCTCTTCCTTCTCCCCCTTGTCACTTCACACCTTGGAGTGCCTGACAGAGGGCCTTGAGACGAAAGAACAAAGGGGGAAGGCCTCTGGCTCTACTGCTTGCCCATGGGGAGAGAAGTTCTGGTAGTCCATCTGGAAGGTCCAGAGAGTAGTGATTGATTGGGGAGCTACATCACGGGCGGACCTGGCCAGGTGAAGCTCCCTGACAAGTGGCAGCCTCTCCGGAGACTACTAATTCCGCTGATAACATTCTATGCAAATAACCGGCTGAGTGCCATGGGCAGAAAACATTGACACATACCTGCCAGAGGCCTATTCTGAGTCTGAAGAGTCCACCCTGGTCTCCAGCAACTCATCATCTCAGCACACACTTTGCCTGCACGCATGGAAACCGCCTCTCTCCACGAATGTCTTCACCTGCTAGGAAACACACGATGTCACTCAGCCAAAGGAGAGCACAGGCAAAGTCAACTGAAGCCCCCATTTTCAAGATTTTGCCCTCTCCTGCTCCACAGCCTCCGGTGGCACACTGCATGTGCGTCGCTTCTCGGTAGACAACGCCGAAATCCGGGCATCCAGGGCCCCAGCCGTCCACAGTCTACGGATGGCGGCATATGGATCACCTCTTTGCCTCGTACAGCAGGGAGGCCTGGGCCCTAGACTGGCTCCGCTAGAGCTCCACGACCTCAGCTATTTTCCCTGACCTTTGACCCGTGCCCTCGTGAGTGTGTCGTCTCTACTTCCACTTCTCTTCCCACCACACTGAATCCGCCACCTGCGGATACCTGAGCGTGGACATCAACATCTATCACTGGCTGCAGTGTCACAGGTCACTAGGTGTCTAGGCTCAGGCTGACCTTGGCTGTCTTCTGCCCAGGCAAGGAGCCTAATCCTTCCAAGGAAATCAGGACACGTGCTCACTGGCCGACATCCTTTCTTTCATCCACACAGCGGTCTAGATGAGGGGAAAGAGGCCAGGTAGGCCAGGTGAAGGCTGAGTGTGGGGCCTAAGGCTTCTTTCCCAATCACCATGCTGACAGCCACCGGAAGGCTGGGCGGAACTTCTGACAGGGACGAGTCACAAACACTCAGCCAATGGGAGAGGTCCAGCCTAACCGGCCAGTTCCGCAGAGCCCTCCATTTTACCCATGGACAGACAACGGCCCCTTGCGTCTTTGGCCACGAAATCGAGGGCACCCAGGGAATAACTTCACAGTAGGCAACCCCTGATGTGAACACGTTCGACACACCGGGACAGCAGGCAGGTACCTCTTTTCCACTTACGCTAGGATATCACTAGGCAAGGCGCCCTTCCTCAGCATCTCTGGCCTCTCTGTATGTGTTCACTCAGAGGAATCTCTTCGTTCTACCCCTGAGACACATCACAAGTATGAGGGGCCTGAGAGAGAGCCTAGAGATGGAACGGGGGAGGGTTCCGGCTGTACTGCTTCCCCGTGGGTAGAAAATAGCAGGTAGTCTCTCTGGAAGGTCTTAGCTTCTGTTGACTGACACGCGCAATACAGTAGGGGCGGACCCTGGCCAGGTGGAGCTTGTGGGCAGATGCAACCTCTCCGGCGACGAATAATTGCGCTGCTGCTTTGTATGGTGAAAACCTCCCCCCGCCAAGGGGGATGGGTAGAGAACATTGACCCACACCCGCCAGGGGCCTTTCCTGGGACTAAAGATCCCAACGTGGTCTCAACGTCGTCACCCACTCAACACGCACCTTTCCTGCACACGTAATCCTGCCTTTCTCCGTCAGGGCCCTATCCTACCAGGAAAAAAAGCAAGCCGCTCAAAAAGGCCGATGCCAGGGAAATCGAGGAAACACTGCCAGTTCCCAAATTTTGGCTGTCTACATGTCCCCGCCTGCGGTGCAAGGCTGCCTATGCGGCCGGGCTCCGAAGGCAAGGCCGAAATCCTGGCAGCCTGGGCCCCAGCAGTGCAATGGTTGATGGACGTGGGGACACGGATGACCTGTTCGCCACATCCTTAGGCCCTTCACTGGCTCGCCATTCAGCTCCACCACGTCCACTACTGGCCCTGGCCTTTGCTTTGGCTGGTGCCCCATTAAACGTGTGCTCCGGAGCCATGTTTCTCCACCCATCACTAGCATCCTGCCACCAGGGGATATGTGAGTGTGGGAGTCACCATTTGTCACTGGCAGCAGTGTCACAAGTCACTAGACTTCCAGCTACCCGCTGACCTAGGCTGCCTTCTGCCCCAGGCAAGGTCCCGAATCCTTTATCCCAGATGCTGACACCTGGGCACTGGCGGACATTGATTTTTATCAACACAGAGGTCTGAGTGAGGGTCAGAGGGCCAGGTAGGTGAAGTCAAGGCCAGGTGGGCGGGGCTAAGGCTTCTTTGCCATCACCATAGAGACAGTCCCCCCACCGCAAGAGTGGGCGGAGCTTGGGATGGGCCTGCTGACAAGACTGAGCCAATGGCAGAGATCCGGCCCGCCAGGCAGATGACACAGGGCCCTCCATTGTGACCTATGACCCCTAGTGGCCACAGGATTTGAGCACACCCCGGGAAAGGCTACGCAGGCACAAGGGAGCCCCTGGTGCGGACTGCTTCAGGGCATTGGCAGAGCACGCCAGGTACCTCTTTCCCACTTTCCTGAGGATATCAGTAGGCAAGGCATCCCCACTCAGCATCTCTTGCCTCTCTCTGTCTCTCTCTGCTTGTCTTCGTTCTCTGAAATCTCTTCCTTCTCCCCCTTGTCACTTCACACCTTGGAGTGCCTGACAGAGGGCCTTGAGACGAAAGAACAAAGGGGGAAGGCCTCTGGCTCTACTGCTTGCCCATGGGGAGAGAAGTTCTGGTAGTCCATCTGGAAGGTCCAGAGAGTAGTGATTGATTGGGGAGCTACATCACGAGCGGACCTGGCCAGGTGAAGCTCCCTGACAAGTGGCAGCCTCTCCGGAGACTACTAATTCCGCTGATAACATTCTATGCAAATAACCGGCTGAGTGCCATGGGCAGAAAACATTGACACATACCTGCCAGAGGCCTATTCTGGGTCTGAAGAGTCCACCCTGGTCTCCAGCAACTCATCATCTCAGCACACACTTTGCCTGCACGCATGGAAACCGCCTCTCTCCACGAATGTCTTCACCTGCTAGGAAACACACGATGTCACTCAGCCAAAGGAGAGCACAGGCAAAGTCAACTGAAGCCCCCATTTTCAAGATATTGCCCTCTGCTGCTCCACAGCCTCTGGTGGCACACTGCATGTGCGTCACTTCTCGGTAGACAAGGCCGAAATCTGGGCATCCAGGGCCCCAGCCGTCCACAGTCTACGGATGGCGGCATATGGATCACCTCTTTGCCTCGTACAGCAGGGAGGCCTGGGCCCTAGACTGGCTCCGCTAGAGCTCCACGACCTCAGCTATTTTCCCTGACCTTTGACCCGTGCCCTCGTGAGTGTGTCGTCTCTACTTCCACTTCTCTTCCCACCACACTGAATCCGCCACCTGCGGATACCTGAGCGTGGACATCAACATCTATCACTGGCTGCAGTGTCACAGGTCACTAGGTGTCTAGGCTCAGGCTGACCTTGGCTGTCTTCTGCCCAGGCAAGGAGCCTAATCCTTCCAAGGAAATCAGGACACGTGCTCACTGGCCGACATCCTTTCTTTCATCCACACAGCGGTCTAGATGAGGGGAAAGAGGCCAGGTAGGCCAGGTGAAGGCTGAGTGTGGGGCCTAAGGCTTCTTTCCCAATCACCATGGTGACAGCCACCGGAAGGCTGGGCGGAACTTCTGACGGGGACGAGTCACAAACACTCAGCCAATGGGAGAGGTCCAGCCTAACCGGCCAGTTCCGCAGAGCCCTCCATTTTACCCATGGACAGACAACGGCCCCTTGCGTCTTTGGCCACAAAATCGAGGGCACCCAGGGAATAACTTCACAGTAGGCAACCCCTGATGTGAACACGTTCGACACACCGGGACAGCAGGCAGGTACCTCTTTTCCACTTACGCTAGGATATCACTAGGCAAGGCGCCCTTCCTCAGCATCTCTGGCCTCTCTGTATGTGTTCACTCAGAGGAATCTCTTCGTTCTACCCCTGAGACACATCACAAGTATGAGGGGCCTGAGAGAGAGCCTAGAGATGGAACGGGGGAGGGTTCCGGCTGTACTGCTTCCCCGTGGGTAGAAAATAGCAGGTAGTCTCTCTGGAAGGTCTTAGCTTCTGTTGACTGACACGCGCAATACAGTAGGGGCGGACCCTGGCCAGGTGGAGCTTGTGGGCAGATGCAACCTCTCCGGCGACGAATAATTGCGCTGCTGCTTTGTATGGTGAAAACCTCCCCCCGCCAAGGGGGATGGGTAGAGAACATTGACCCACACCCGCCAGGGGCCTTTCCTGGGACTAAAGATCCCAACGTGGTCTCAACGTCGTCACCCACTCAACACGCACCTTTCCTGCACACGTAATCCTGCCTTTCTCCGTCAGGGCCCTATCCTACCAGGAAAAAAAGCAAGCCGCTCAAAAAGGCCGATGCCAGGGAAATCGAGGAAACACTGCCAGTTCCCAAATTTTGGCTGTCTACATGTCCCCGCCTGCGGTGCAAGGCTGCCTATGTGGCCGGGCTCCGAAGGCAAGGCCGAAATCCTGGCAGCCTGGGCCCCAGCAGTGCAATGGTTGATGGACGTGGGGACACGGATGACCTGTTCGCCACATCCTTAGGCCCTTCACTGGCTCGCCATTCAGCTCCACCACGTCCACTACTGGCCCTGGCCTTTGCTTTGGCTGGTGCCCCATTAAACGTGTGCTCCGGAGCCATGTTTCTCCACCCATCACTAGCATCCTGCCACCAGGGGATATGTGAGTGTGGGAGTCACCATTTGTCACTGGCAGCAGTGTCACAAGTCACTAGACTTCCAGCTACCCGCTGACCTAGGCTGCCTTCTGCCCCAGGCAAGGTCCCGAATCCTTTATCCCAGATGCTGACACCTGGGCACTGGCGGACATTGATTTTTATCAACACAGAGGTCTGAGTGAGGGTCAGAGGGCCAGGTAGGTGAAGTCAAGGCCAGGTGGGCGGGGCTAAGGCTTCTTTGCCATCACCATAGAGACAGTCCCCCCACCGCAAGAGTGGGCGGAGCTTGGGATGGGCCTGCTGACAAGACTGAGCCAATGGCAGAGATCCGGCCCGCCAGGCAGATGACACAGGGCCCTCCATTGTGACCTATGACCCCTAGTGGCCACAGGATTTGAGCACACCCCGGGAAAGGCTACGCAGGCACAAGGGAGCCCCTGGTGCGGACTGCTTCAGGGCATTGGCAGAGCACGCCAGGTACCTCTTTCCCACTTTCCTGAGGATATCAGTAGGCAAGGCATCCCCACTCAGCATCTCTTGCCTCTCTCTGTCTCTCTCTGCTTGTCTTCGTTCTCTGAAATCTCTTCCTTCTCCCCCTTGTCACTTCACACCTTGGAGTGCCTGACAGAGGGCCTTGAGACGAAAGAACAAAGGGGGAAGGCCTCTGGCTCTACTGCTTGCCCATGGGGAGAGAAGTTCTGGTAGTCCATCTGGAAGGTCTAGAGAGTAGTGATTGATTGGGGAGCTACATCACGGGCGGACCTGGCCAGGTGAAGCTCCCTGACAAGTGGCAGCCTCTCCGGAGACTACTAATTCCGCTGATAACATTCTATGCAAATAACCGGCTGAGTGCCATGGGCAGAAAACATTGACACATACCTGCCAGAGGCCTATTCTGGGTCTGAAGAGTCCACCCTGGTCTCCAGCAACTCATCATCTCAGCACACACTTTGCCTGCACGCATGGAAACCGCCTCTCTCCACGAATGTCTTCACCTGCTAGGAAACACACGATGTCACTCAGCCAAAGGAGAGCACAGGCAAAGTCAACTGAAGCCCCCATTTTCAAGATTTTGCCCTCTGCTGCTCCACAGCCTCCGGTGGCACACTGCATGTGCGTCACTTCTCGGTAGACAAGGCCCAAATCCGGGCATCCAGGGCTCCAGCCGTCCACAGTCTACGGAGGGCGGCATATGGATCACCTCTTTGCCTCGTACAGCAGGGAGGCCTGGGCCCTAGACTGGCTCCGCTAGAGCTCCACGACCTCAGCTATTTTCCCTGACCTTTGACCCGTGCCCTCGTGAGTGTGTCATCTCTACTTCCACTTCTCTTCCCACCACACTGAATCCGCCACCTGCGGATACCTGAGCGTGGACATCAACATCTATCACTGGCTGCAGTGTCACAGGTCACTAGGTGTCTAGGCTCAGGCTGACCTTGGCTGTCTTCTGCCCAGGCAAGGAGCCTAATCCTTCCAAGGAAATCAGGACACGTGCTCACTGGCCGACATCCTTTCTTTCATCCACACAGCGGTCTAGATGAGGGGAAAGAGGCCAGGTAGGCCAGGTGAAGGCTGAGTGTGGGGCCTAAGGCTTCTTTCCCAATCACCATGGTGACAGCCACCGGAAGGCTGGGCGGAACTTCTGACGGGGACGAGTCACAAACACTCAGCCAATAGGAGAGGTCCAGCCTAACCGGCCAGTTCCGCAGAGCCCTCCATTTTACCCATGGACAGACAACGGCCCCTTGCGTCTTTGGCCACAAAATCGAGGGCACCCAGGGAATAACTTCACAGTAGGCAACCCCTGATGTGAACACGTTCGACACACCGGGACAGCAGGCAGGTACCTCTTTTCCACTTACGCTAGGATATCACTAGGCAAGGCGCCCTTCCTCAGCATCTCTGGCCTCTCTGTATGTGTTCACTCAGAGGAATCTCTTCGTTCTACCCCTGAGACACATCACAAGTATGAGGGGCCTGAGAGAGAGCCTAGAGATGGAACGGGGGAGGGTTCCGGCTGTACTGCTTCCCCGTGGGTAGAAAATAGCAGGTAGTCTCTCTGGAAGGTCTTAGCTTCTGTTGACTGACACGCGCAATACAGTAGGGGCGGACCCTGGCCAGGTGGAGCTTGTGGGCAGATGCAACCTCTCCGGCGACGAATAATTGCGCTGCTGCTTTGTATGGTGAAAACCTCCCCCCGCCAAGGGGGATGGGTAGAGAACATTGACCCACACCCGCCAGGGGCCTTTCCTGGGACTAAAGATCCCAACGTGGTCTCAACGTCGTCACCCTCTCAACACACACCTTTCCTGCACACGTAATCCTGCCTTTCTCCGTCAGGGCCCTATCCTACCAGGAAAAAAAGCAAGCCGCTCAAAAAGGCCGATGCCAGGGAAATCGAGGAAACACTGCCACTTTCCAAATTTTTGCTGTCTACACGTCCCCGCCTCCGGTGCAAGGCTGCCTATGTGGCCGGGCTCCAAAGGCAAGGCCGAAATCCTGGCAGCCTGGGCCCCAGCAGTGCAATGGTTGATGGACGTGGGGACACGGATGACCTGTTCGCCACATACAGGAGGGATCCTTGGGCCCTTCACTGGCTCGCCATTCAGCTCCACGACGTCCACTACTGGCCCTGGCCTTTGCTTTGGCTGGTGCCCCATTAAACGTGTGCTCCGGAGCGATGTTTCTCCACCCATCACTAGCATCCTGCCACCAGGGGATATGTGAGTGTGGGAGTCACCATTTGTCACTGGCAGCAGTGTCACAAGTCACTAGACTTCCAGCTACCCGCTGACCTAGGCTGCCTTCTGCCCCAGGCAAGGTCCCGAATCCTTTATCCCAGATGCTGACACCTGGGCACTGGCGGACATTGATTTTTATCAACACAGAGGTCTGAGTGAGGGTCAGAGGGCCAGGTAGGTGAAGTCAAGGCCAGGTGGGCGGGGCTAAGGCTTCTTTGCCATCACCATAGAGACAGTCCCCCCACCGCAAGAGTGGGCGGAGCTTGGGATGGGCCTGCTGACAAGACTGAGCCAATGGCAGAGATCCGGCCCGCCAGGCAGATGACACAGGGCCCTCCATTGTGACCTATGACCCCTAGTGGCCACAGGATTTGAGCACACCCCGGGAAAGGCTACGCAGGCACAAGGGAGCCCCTGGTGCGGACTGCTTCAGGGCATTGGCAGAGCACGCCAGGTACCTCTTTCCCACTTTCCTGAGGATATCAGTAGGCAAGGCATCCCCACTCAGCATCTCTTGCCTCTCTCTGTCTCTCTCTGCTTGTCTTCGTTCTCTGAAATCTCTTCCTTCTCTCCCTTGTCACTTCACACCTTGGAGTGCCTGACAGAGGGCCTTGAGACGAAAGAACAAAGGGGGAAGGCCTCTGGCTCTACTGCTTGCCCTTGGGGAGAGAAGTTCTGGTAGTCCATCTGGAAGGTCCAGAGAGTAGTGATTGATTGGGGAGCTACATCACGGGCGGACCTGGCCGGGTGAAGCTCCCTGACAAGTGGCAGCCTCTCCGGAGACTACTAATTCCGCTGATAACATTCTATGCAAACACCGGCTGAGTGCCATGGGCAGAAAACATTGACACATACCTGCCAGAGGCCTATTCTGGGTCTGAAGAGTCCACCCTGGTCTCCAGCAACTCATCATCTCAGCACACACTTTGCCTGCACGCATGGAAACCGCCTCTCTCCACGAATGTCTTCACCTGCTAGGAAACACACGATGTCACTCAGCCAAAGGAGAGCACAGGCAAAGTCAACTGAAGCCCCCATTTTCAAGATTTTGCCCTCTGCTGCTCCACAGCCTCCGGTGGCACACTGCATGTGCGTCACTTCTCGGTAGACAAGGCCGAAATCCGGGCATCCAGGGCCCCAGCCGTCCACAGTCTACGGATGGCGGCATATGGATCACCTCTTTGCCTCGTACAGCAGGGAGGCCTGGGCCCTAGACTGGCTCCGCTAGAGCTCCACGACCTCAGCTATTTTCCCTGACCTTTGACCCGTGCCCTCGTGAGTGTGTCATCTCTACTTCCACTTCTCTTCCCACCACACTGAATCCGCCACCTGCGGATACCTGAGCGTGGACATCAACATCTATCACTGGCTGCAGTGTCACAGGTCACTAGGTGTCTAGGCTCAGGCTGACCTTGGCTGTCTTCTGCCCAGGCAAGGAGCCTAATCCTTCCAAGGAAATCAGGACACGTGCTCACTGGCCGACATCCTTTCTTTCATCCACACAGCGGTCTAGATGAGGGGAAAGAGGCCAGGTAGGCCAGGTGAAGGCTGAGTGTGGGGCTTAGGGCTTCTTTCCCAATCACCATGGTGACAGCCACCGGAAGGCTGGGCGGAACTTCTGACGGGGACGAGTCACAAACACTCAGCCAATAGGAGAGGTCCAGCCTAACCGGCCAGTTCCGCAGAGCCCTCCATTTTACCCATGGACAGACAACGGCCCCTTGCGTCTTTGGCCACAAAATCGAGGGCACCCAGGGAATAACTTCACAGTAGGCAACCCCTGATGTGAACACGTTCGACACACCGGGACAGCAGGCAGGTACCTCTTTTCCACTTACGCTAGGATATCACTAGGCAAGGCGCCCTTCCTCAGCATCTCTGGCCTCTCTGTATGTGTTCACTCAGAGGAATCTCTTCGTTCTACCCCTGAGACACATCACAAGTATGAGGGGCCTGAGAGAGAGCCTAGAGATGGAACGGGGGAGGGTTCCGGCTGTACTGCTTCCCCGTGGGTAGAAAATAGCAGGTAGTCTCTCTGGAAGGTCTTAGCTTCTGTTGACTGACACGCGCAATACAGTAGGGGCGGACCCTGGCCAGGTGGAGCTTGTGGGCAGATGCAACCTCTCCGGCGACGAATAATTGCGCTGCTGCTTTGTATGGTGAAAACCTCCCCCCGCCAAGGGGGATGGGTAGAGAACATTGACCCACACCCGCCAGGGGCCTTTCCTGGGACTAAAGATCCCAACGTGGTCTCAACGTCGTCACCCACTCAACACGCACCTTTCCTGCACACGTAATCCTGCCTTTCTCCGTCAGGGCCCTATCCTACCAGGAAAAAAAGCAAGCCGCTCAAAAAGGCCGATGCCAGGGAAATCGAGGAAACACTGCCAGTTCCCAAATTTTGGCTGTCTACATGTCCCCGCCTGCGGTGCAAGGCTGCCTATGTGGCCGGGCTCCGAAGGCAAGGCCGAAATCCTGGCAGCCTGGGCCCCAGCAGTGCAATGGTTGATGGACGTGGGGACACGGATGACCTGTTCGCCACATACAGGAGGGATCCTTGGGCCCTTCACTGGCTCGCCATTCAGCTCCACGACGTCCACTACTGGCCCTGGCCTTTGCTTTGGCTGGTGCCCCATTAAACGTGTGCTCCGGAGCCATGTTTCTCCACCCATCACTAGCATTCTGCCACCAGGGGATATGTGAGTGTGGGAGTCACCATTTGTCACTGGCAGCAGTGTCACAAGTCACTAGACTTCCAGCTACCCGCTGACCTAGGCTGCCTTCTGCCCCAGGCAAGGTCCCGAATCCTTTATCCCAGATGCTGACACCTGGGCACTGGCGGACATTGATTTTTATCAACACAGAGGTCTGAGTGAGGGTCAGAGGGCCAGGTAGGTGAAGTCAAGGCCAGGTGGGCGGGGCTAAGGCTTCTTTGCCATCACCATAGAGACAGTCCCCCCACCGCAAGAGTGGGCGGAGCTTGGGATGGGCCTGCTGACAAGACTGAGCCAATGGCAGAGATCCGGCCCGCCAGGCAGATGACACAGGGCCCTCCATTGTGACCTATGACCCCTAGTGGCCACAGGATTTGAGCACACCCCGGGAAAGGCTACGCAGGCACAAGGGAGCCCCTGGTGCGGACTGCTTCAGGGCATTGGCAGAGCACGCCAGGTACCTCTTTCCCACTTTCCTGAGGATATCAGTAGGCAAGGCATCCCCACTCAGCATCTCTTGCCTCTCTCTGTCTCTCTCTGCTTGTCTTCGTTCTCTGAAATCTCTTCCTTCTCCCCCTTGTCACTTCACACCTTGGAGTGCCTGACAGAGGGCCTAGAGACCAAAGAGCAAAGGGGGAAGGCCTCTGGCTCTACTGCTTGCCCATGGGGAGAGAAGTTCTGGTAGTCCATCTGGAAGGTCTAGAGAGTAGTGATTGATTGGGGAGCTACATCACGGGCGGACCTGGCCAGGTGAAGCTCCCTGACAAGTGGCAGCCTCTCCGGAGACTACTAATTCCGCTGATAACATTCTATGCAAATAACCGGCTGAGTGCCATGGGCAGAAAACATTGACACATACCTGCCAGAGGCCTATTCTGGGTCTGAAGAGTCCACCCTGGTCTCCAGCAACTCATCATCTCAGCACACACTTTGCCTGCACGAATGGAAACCGCCTCTCTCCACGAATGTCTTCACCTGCTAGGAAACACACGATGTCACTCAGCCAAAGGAGAGCACAGGCAAAGTCAACTGAAGCCCCCGTTTTCAAGATTTTGCCCTCTGCTGCTCCACAGCCTCCGGTGGCACACTGCATGTGCGTCACTTCTCGGTAGACAAGGCCGAAATCCGGGCATCCAGGGCCCCAGCCGTCCACAGTCTACGGAGGGCGGCATATGGATAACCTCTTTGCCTCGTACAGCAGGGAGGCCTGGGCCCTAGACTGGCTCCGCTAGAGCTCCACGACCTCAGCTATTTTCCCTGACCTTTGACCCGTGCCCTCGTGAGTGTGTCATCTCTACTTCCACTTCTCTTCCCACCACACTGAATCCGCCACCTGCGGATACCTGAGCGTGGACATCAACATCTATCACTGGCTGCAGTGTCACAGGTCACTAGGTGTCTAGGCTCAGGCTGACCTTGGCTGTCTTCTGCCCAGGCAAGGAGCCTAATCCTTCCAAGGAAATCAGGACACGTGCTCACTGGCCGACATCCTTTCTTTCATCCACACAGCGGTCTAGATGAGGGGAAAGAGGCCAGGTAGGCCAGGTGAAGGCTGAGTGTGGGGCCTAAGGCTTCTTTCCCAATCACCATGGTGACAGCCACCGGAAGGCTGGGCGGAACTTCTGACGGGGACGAGTCACAAACACTCAGCCAATGGGAGAGGTCCAGCCTAACCGGCCAGTTCCGCAGAGCCCTCCATTTTACCCATGGACAGACAACGGCCCCTTGCGTCTTTGGCCACAAAATCGAGGGCACCCAGGGAATAACTTCACAGTAGGCAACCCCTGATGTGAACACGTTCGACACACCGGGACAGCAGGCAGGTACCTCTTTTCCACTTACGCTAGGATATCACTAGGCAAGGCGCCCTTCCTCAGCATCTCTGGCCTCTCTGTATGTGTTCACTCAGAGGAATCTCTTCGTTCTACCCCTGAGACACATCACAAGTATGAGGGGCCTGAGAGAGAGCCTAGAGATGGAACGGGGGAGGGTTCCGGCTGTACTGCTTCCCCGTGGGTAGAAAATAGCAGGTAGTCTCTCTGGAAGGTCTTAGCTTCTGTTGACTGACACGCGCAATACAGTAGGGGCGGACCCTGGCCAGGTGGAGCTTGTGGGCAGATGCAACCTCTCCGGCGACGAATAATTGCGCTGCTGCTCTGTATGGTGAAAACCTCCCCCCGCCAAGGGGGATGGGTAGAGAACATTGACCCACACCCGCCAGGGGCCTTTCCTGGGACTAAAGATCCCAACGTGGTCTCAACGTCGTCACCCTCTCAACACACACCTTTCCTGCACACGTAATCCTGCCTTTCTCCGTCAGGGCCCTATCCTACCAGGAAAAAAAGCAAGCCGCTCAAAAAGGCCGATGCCAGGGAAATCGAGGAAACACTGCCACTTTCCAAATTTTTGCTGTCTACACGTCCCCGCCTCCGGTGCAAGGCTGCCTATGTGGCCGGGCTCCGAAGGCAAGGCCGAAATCCTGGCAGCCTGGGCGCCAGCAGTGCAATGGTTGATGGACGTGGGGACACGGATGACCTGTTCGCCACATACAGTAGGGATCCTTGGGCCCTTCACTGGCTCGCCATTCAGCTCCACGACGTCCACTACTGGCCCTGGCCTTTGCTTTGGCTGGTGCCCCATTAAACGTGTGCTCCGGAGCCATGTTTCTCCACCCATCACTAGCATCCTGCCACCAGGGGATATGTGAGTGTGGGAGTCACCATTTGTCACTGGCAGCAGTGTCACAAGTCACTAGACTTCCAGCTACCCGCTGACCTAGGCTGCCTTCTGCCCCAGGCAAGGTCCCGAATCCTTTATCCCAGATGCTGACACCTGGGCACTGGCGGACATTGATTTTTATCAACACAGAGGTCTGAGTGAGGGTCAGAGGGCCAGGTAGGTGAAGTCAAGGCCAGGTGGGCGGGGCTAAGGCTTCTTTGCCATCACCATAGAGACAGTCCCCCCACCGCAAGAGTGGGCGGAGCTTGGGATGGGCCTGCTGACAAGACTGAGCCAATGGCAGAGATCCGGCCCGCCAGGCAGATGACACAGGGCCCTCCATTGTGACCTATGACCCCTAGTGGCCACAGGATTTGAGCACGCCCCGGGAAAGGCTACGCAGGCACAAGGGAGCCCCTGGTGCGGACTGCTTCAGGGCATTGGCAGAGCACGCCAGGTACCTCTTTCCCACTTTCCTGAGGATATCAGTAGGCAAGGCATCCCCACTCAGCATCTCTTGCCTCTCTCTGTCTCTCTCTGCTTGTCTTCGTTCTCTGAAATCTCTTCCTTCTCCCCCTTGTCACTTCACACCTTGGAGTGCCTGACAGAGGGCCTTGAGACGAAAGAACAAAGGGGGAAGGCCTCTGGCTCTACTGCTTGCCCATGGGGAGAGAAGTTCTGGTAGTCCATCTGGAAGGTCCAGAGAGTAGTGATTGATTGGGGAGCTACATCACGGGCGGAACTGGCCAGGTGAAGCTCCCTGACAAGTGGCAGCCTCTCCGGAGACTACTAATTCCGCTGATAACATTCTATGCAAATAACCGGCTGAGTGCCATGGGCAGAAAACATTGACACATACCTGCCAGAGGCCTATTCTGAGTCTGAAGAGTCCACCCTGGTCTCCAGCAACTCATCATCTCAGCACACACTTTGCCTGCACGCATGGAAACCGCCTCTCCCCACGAATGTCTTCACCTGCTAGGAAACACACGATGTCACTCAGCCAAAGGAGAGCACAGGCAAAGTCAACTGAAGCCCCCATTTTCAAGATTTTGCCCTCTCCTGCTCCACAGCCTCCGGTGGCACACTGCATGTGCGTCACTTCTCGGTAGACAAGGCCGAAATCCGGGCATCCAGGGCCCCAGCCGTCCACAGTCTACGGATGGCGGCATATGGATCACCTCTTTGCCTCGTACAGCAGGGAGGCCTGGGCCCTGGACTGGCTCCGCTAGAGCTCCACGACCTCAGCTATTTTCCCTGACCTTTGACCCGTGCCCTCGTGAGTGTGTCGTCTCTACTTCCACTTCTCTTCCCACCACACTGAATCCGCCACCTGCGGATACCTGAGCGTGGACATCAACATCTATCACTGGCTGCAGTGTCACAGGTCACTAGGTGTCTAGGCTCAGGCTGACCTTGGCTGTCTTCTGCCCAGGCAAGGAGCCTAATCCTTCCAAGGAAATCAGGACACGTGCTCACTGGCCGACATCCTTTCTTTCATCCACACAGCGGTCTAGATGAGGGGAAAGAGGCCAGGTAGGCCAGGTGAAGGCTGAGTGTGGGGCCTAAGGCTTCTTTCCCAATCACCATGGTGACAGCCCCCGGAAGGCTGGGCGGAACTTCTGACGGGAACGAGTCACAAACACTCAGCCAATGGGAGAGGTCCAGCCTAACCGGCCAGTTCCGCAGAGCCCTCCATTTTACCCATGGACAGACAACGGCCCCTTGCGTCTTTGGCCACAAAATCGAGGGCACCCAGGGAATAACTTCACAGTAGGCAACCCCTGATGTGAACACGTTCGACACACCGGGACAGCAGGCAGGTACCTCTTTTCCACTTACGCTAGGATATCACTAGGCAAGGCGCCCTTCCTCAGCATCTCTGGCCTCTCTGTATGTGTTCACTCAGAGGAATCTCTTCTTTCTACCCCTGAGACACATCACAAGTATGAGGGGCCTGAGAGAGAGCCTAGAGATGGAACGGGGGAGGGTTCCGGCTGTACTGCTTCCCCGTGGGTAGAAAATAGCAGGTAGTCTCTCTGGAAGGTCTTAGCTTCTGTTGACTGACACGCGCAATACAGTAGGGGCGGACCCTGGCCAGGTGGAGCTTGTGGGCAGATGCAACCTCTCCGGCGACGAATAATTGCGCTGCTGCTTTGTATGGTGAAAACCTCCCCCCGCCAAGGGGGATGGGTAGAGAACATTGACCCACACCCGCCAGGGGCCTTTCCTGGGACTAAAGATCCCAACGTGGTCTCAACGTCGTCACCCACTCAACACACGCCTTTCCTGCACACGTAATCCTGCCTTTCTCCGTCAGGGCCCTATCCTACCAGGAAAAAAAGCAAGCCGCTCAAAAAGGCCGATGCCAGGGAAATCGAGGAAACACTGCCACTTTCCAAATTTTTGCTGTCTACACGTCCCCGCCTCCGGTGCAAGGCTGCCTATGTGGCCGGGCTCCGAAGGCAAGGCCGAAATCCTGGCAGCCTGGGCCCCAGCAGTGCAATGGTTGATGGACGTGGGGACACGGATGACCTGTTCGCCACATCCTTAGGCCCTTCACTGGCTCGCCATTCAGCTCCACCACGTCCACTACTGGCCCTGGCCTTTGCTTTGGCTGGTGCCCCATTAAACGTGTGCTCCGGAGCCATGTTTCTCCACCCATCACTAGCATCCTGCCACCAGGGGATATGTGAGTGTGGGAGTCACCATTTGTCACTGGCAGCAGTGTCACAAGTCACTAGACTTCCAGCTACCCGCTGACCTAGGCTGCCTTCTGCCCCAGCCAAGGTCCCGAATCCTTTATCCCAGATGCTGACACCTGGGCACTGGCGGACATTGATTTTTATCAACACAGAGGTCTGAGTGAGGGTCAGAGGGCCAGGTAGGTGAAGTCAAGGCCAGGTGGGCGGGGCTAAGGCTTCTTTGCCATCACCATAGAGACAGTCCCCCCACCGCAAGAGTGGGCGGAGCTTGGGATGGGCCTGCTGACAAGACTGAGCCAATGGCAGAGATCCGGCCCGCCAGGCAGATGACACAGGGCCCTCCATTGTGACCTATGACCCCTAGTGGCCACAGGATTTGAGCACACCCCGGGAAAGGCTACGCAGGCACAAGGGAGCCCCTGGTGCGGACTGCTTCAGGGCATTGGCAGAGCACGCCAGGTACCTCTTTCCCACTTTCCTGAGGATATCAGTAGGCAAGGCATCCCCACTCAGCATCTCTTGCCTCTCTCTGTCTCTCTCTGCTTGTCTTCGTTCTCTGAAATCTCTTCCTTCTCCCCCTTGTCACTTCACACCTTGGAGTGCCTGACAGAGGGCCTTGAGACGAAAGAACAAAGGGGGAAGGCCTCTGGCTCTACTGCTTGCCCATGGGGAGAGAAGTTCTGGTAGTCCATCTGGAAGGTCCAGAGAGTAGTGATTGATTGGGGAGCTACATCACGGGCGGACCTGGCCAGGTGAAGCTCGCTGACAAGTGGCAGCCTCTCCGGAGACTACTAATTCCGCTGACAACATTCTATGCAAATAACCGGCTGAGTGCCATGGGCAGAAAACATTGACACATACCTGCCAGAGGCCTATTCTGAGTCTGAAGAGTCCACCCTGGTCTCCAGCAACTCATCATCTCAGCACACACTTTGCCTGCACGCATGGAAACCGCCTCTCTCCACGAATGTCTTCACCTGCTAGGAAACACACGATGTCACTCAGCCAAAGGAGAGCACAGGCAAAGTCAACTGAAGCCCCCATTTTCAAGATTTTGCCCTCTGCTGCTCCACAGCCTCCGGTGGCACACTGCATGTGCGTCACTTCTCGGTAGACAAGGCCGAAATCCGGGCATCCAGGGCCCCAGCCGTCCACAGTCTACGGATGGCGGCATATGGATCACCTCTTTGCCTCGTACAGCAGGGAGGCCTGGGCCCTAGACTGGCTCCGCTAGAGCTCCACGACCTCAGCTATTTTCCCTGACCTTTGACCCGTGCCCTCGTGAGTGTGTCGTCTCTACTTCCACTTCTCTTCCCACCACACTGAATCCGCCACCTGCGGATACCTGAGCGTGGACATCAACATCTATCACTGGCTGCAGTGTCACAGGTCACTAGGTGTCTAGGCTCAGGCTGACCTTGGCTGTCTTCTGCCCAGGCAAGGAGCCTAATCCTTCCAAGGAAATCAGGACACGTGCTCACTGGCCGACATCCTTTCTTTCATCCACACAGCGGTCTAGATGAGGGGAAAGAGGCCAGGTAGGCCAGGTGAAGGCTGAGTGTGGGGCCTAAGGCTTCTTTCCCAATCACCATGGTGACAGCCACCGGAAGGCTGGGCGGAACTTCGGACGGGGACGAGTCACAAACACTCAGCCAATGGGAGAGGTCCAGCCTAACCGGCCAGTTCCGCAGAGCCCTCCATTTTACCCATGGACAGACAACGGCCCCTTGCGTCTTTGGCCACGAAATCGAGGGCACCCAGGGAATAACTTCACAGTAGGCAACCCCTGATGTGAACACGTTCGACACACCGGGACAGCAGGCAGGTACCTCTTTTCCACTTACGCTAGGATATCACTAGGCAAGGCGCCCTTCCTCAGCATCTCTGGCCTCTCTGTATGTGTTCACTCAGAGGAATCTCTTCGTTCTACCCCTGAGACACATCACAAGTATGAGGGGCCTGAGAGAGAGCCTAGAGATGGAACGGGGGAGGGTTCCGGCTGTACTGCTTCCCCGTGGGTAGAAAATAGCAGGTAGTCTCTCTGGAAGGTCTTAGCTTCTGTTGACTGACACGCGCAATACAGTAGGGGCGGACCCTGGCCAGGTGGAGCTTGTGGGCAGATGCAACCTCTCCGGCGACGAATAATTGCGCTGCTGCTTTGTATGGTGAAAACCTCCCCCCGCCAAGGGGGATGGGTAGAGAACATTGACCCACACCCGCCAGGGGCCTTTCCTGGGACTAAAGATCCCAACGTGGTCTCAACGTCGTCACCCACTCAACACGCACCTTTCCTGCACACGTAATCCTGCCTTTCTCCGTCAGGGCCCTATCCTACCAGGAAAAAAAGCAAGCCGCTCAAAAAGGCCGATGCCAGGGAAATCGAGGAAACACTGCCAGTTCCCAAATTTTGGCTGTCTTCATGTCCCCGCCTGCGGTGCAAGGCTGCCTATGTGGCCGGGCTCCGAAGGCAAGGCCGAAATCCTGGCAGCCTGGGCCCCAGCAGTGCAATGGTTGATGGACGTGGGGACACGGATGACCTGTTCGCCACATCCTTAGGCCCTTCACTGGCTCGCCATTCAGCTCCACCACGTCCACTACTGGCCCTGGCCTTTGCTTTGGCTGGTGCCCCATTAAACGTGTGCTCCGGAGCCATGTTTCTCCACCCATCACTAGCATCCTGCCACCAGGGGATATGTGAGTGTGGGAGTCACCATTTGTCACTGGCAGCAGTGTCACAAGTCACTAGACTTCCAGCTACCCGCTGACCTAGGCTGCCTTCTGCCCCAGGCAAGGTCCCGAATCCTTTATCCCAGATGCTGACACCTGGGCACTGGCGGACATTGATTTTTATCAACACAGAGGTCTGAGTGAGGGTCAGAGGGCCAGGTAGGTGAAGTCAAGGCCAGGTGGGCGGGGCTAAGGCTTCTTTGCCATCACCATAGAGACAGTCCCCCCACCGCAAGAGTGGGCGGAGCTTGGGATGGGCCTGCTGACAAGACTGAGCCAATGGCAGAGATCCGGCCCGCCAGGCAGATGACACAGGGCCCTCCATTGTGACCTATGACCCCTAGTGGCCACAGGATTTGAGCACACCCCGGGAAAGGCTACGCAGGCACAAGGGAGCCCCTGGTGCGGACTGCTTCAGGGCATTGGCAGAGCACGCCAGGTACCTCTTTCCCACTTTCCTGAGGATATCAGTAGGCAAGGCATCCCCACTCAGCATCTCTTGCCTCTCTCTGTCTCTCTCTGCTTGTCTTCGTTCTCTGAAATCTCTTCCTTCTCCCCCTTGTCACTTCACACCTTGGAGTGCCTGACAGAGGGCCTTGAGACGAAAGAACAAAGGGGGAAGGCCTCTGGCTCTACTGCTTGCCCATGGGGAGAGAAGTTCTGGTAGTCCATCTGGAAGGTCCAGAGAGTAGTGATTGATTGGGGAGCTACATCACGGGCGGACCTGGCCAGGTGAAGCTCGCTGACAAGTGGCAGCCTCTCCGGAGACTACTAATTCCGCTCCTAACATTCTATGCAAATAACCGGCTGAGTGCCATGGGCAGAAAACATTGACACATACCTGCCAGAGGCCTATTCTGAGTCTGAAGAGTCCACCCTGGTCTCCAGCAACTCATCATCTCAGCACACACTTTGCCTGCACGCATGGAAACCGCCTCTCTCCACGAATGTCTTCACCTGCTAGGAAACACACGATGTCACTCAGCCAAAGGAGAGCACAGGCAAAGTCAACTGAAGCCCCCATTTTCAAGATTTTGCCCTCTGCTGCTCCACAGCCTCCGGTGGCACACTGCATGTGCGTCACTTCTCGGTAGACAAGGCCGAAATCCGGGCATCCAGGGCCCCAGCCGTCCACAGTCTACGGATGGCGGCATATGGATCACCTCTTTGCCTCGTACAGCAGGGAGGCCTGGGCCCTAGACTGGCTCCGCTAGAGCTCCACGACCTCAGCTATTTTCCCTGACCTTTGACCCGTGCCCTCGTGAGTGTGTCGTCTCTACTTCCACTTCTCTTCCCACCACACTGAATCCGCCACCTGCGGATACCTGAGCGTGGACATCAACATCTATCACTGGCTGCAGTGTCACAGGTCACTAGGTGTCTAGGCTCAGGCTGACCTTGGCTGTCTTCTGCCCAGGCAAGGAGCCTAATCCTTCCAAGGAAATCAGGACACGTGCTCACTGGCCGACATCCTTTCTTTCATCCACACAGCGGTCTAGATGAGGGGAAAGAGGCCAGGTAGGCCAGGTGAAGGCTGAGTGTGGGGCCTAAGGCTTCTTTCCCAATCACCATGGTGACAGCCACCGGAAGGCTGGGCGGAACTTCTGACGGGGACGAGTCACAAACACTCAGCCAATGGGAGAGGTCCAGCCTAACCGGCCAGTTCCGCAGAGCCCTCCATTTTACCCATGGACAGACAACGGCCCCTTGCGTCTTTGGCCACAAAATCGAGGGCACCCAGGGAATAACTTCACAGTAGGCAACCCCTGATGTGAACACGTTCGACACACCGGGACAGCAGGCAGGTACCTCTTTTCCACTTACGCTAGGATATCACTAGGCAAGGCGCCCTTCCTCAGCATCTCTGGCCTCTCTGTAGGTGTTCATTCAGAGGAATCTCTTCATTCTACCCCTGAGACACATCACAAGTATGAGGGGCCTGAGAGAGAGCCTAGAGATGGAACGGGGGAGGTTTCAGGCTGTACTGCTTCCCCGTGGGTAGAAAATAGCAGGTAGTCTCTCTGGAAGGTCTTAGCTTCTGTTGACTGACACGCGCAATACAGTAGGGGCGGACCCTGGCCAGGTGGAGCTTGTGGGCAGATGCAACCTCTCCGGCGACGAATAATTGCGCTGCTGCTTTGTATGGTGAAAACCTCCCCCCGCCAAGGGGGATGGGTAGAGAACATTGACCCACACCCGCCAGGGGCCTTTCCTGGGACTAAAGATCCCAACGTGGTCTCAACGTCGTCACCCACTCAACACACACCTTTCCTGCACACGTAATCCTGCCTTTCTCCGTCAGGGCCCTATCCTACCAGGAAAAAAAGCAAGCCGCTCAAAAAGGCCGATGCCAGGGAAATCGAGGAAACACTGCCAGTTCCCAAATTTTGGCTGTCTACATGTCCCCGCCTGCGGTGCAAGGCTGCCTATGCGGCCGGGCTCCGAAGGCAAGGCCGAAATCCTGGCAGCCTGGGCCCCAGCAGTGCAATGGTTGATGGACGTGGGGACACGGATGACCTGTTCGCCACATCCTTAGGCCCTTCACTGGCTCGCCATTCACCTCCACGACGTCCACTACTGGCCCTGGCCTTTGCTTTGGCTGGTGCCCCATTAAACGTGTGCTCCGGAGCGATGTTTCTCCACCCATCACTAGCATCCTGCCACCAGGGGATATGTGAGTGTGGGAGTCACCATTTGTCACTGGCAGCAGTGTCACAAGTCACTAGACTTCCAGCTACCCGCTGACCTAGGCTGCCTTCTGCCCCAGGCAAGGTCCCGAATCCTTTATCCCAGATGCTGACACCTGGGCACTGGCGGACATTGATTTTTATCAACACAGAGGTCTGAGTGAGGGTCAGAGGGCCAGGTAGGTGAAGTCAAGGCCAGGTGGGCGGGGCTAAGGCTTCTTTGCCATCACCATAGAGACAGTCCCCCCACCGCAAGAGTGGGCGGAGCTTGGGATGGGCCTGCTGACAAGACTGAGCCAATGGCAGAGATCCGGCCCGCCAGGCAGATGACACAGGGCCCTCCATTGTGACCTATGACCCCTAGTGGCCACAGGATTTGAGCACACCCCGGGAAAGGCTACGCAGGCACAAGGGAGCCCCTGGCGCGGACTGCTTCAGGGCATTGGCAGAGCACGCCAGGTACCTCTTTCCCACTTTCCTGAGGATATCAGTAGGCAAGGCATCCCCACTCAGCATCTCTTGCCTCTCTCTGTCTCTCTCTGCTTGTCTTCGTTCTCTGAAATCTCTTCCTTCTCCCCCTTGTCACTTCACACCTTGGAGTGCCTGACAGAGGGCCTTGAGACGAAAGAACAAAGGGGGAAGGCCTCTGGCTCTACTGCTTGCCCATGGGGAGAGAAGTTCTGGTAGTCCATCTGGAAGGTCCAGAGAGTAGTGATTGATTGGGGAGCTACATCACGGGCGGACCTGGCCAGGTGAAGCTCCCTGACAAGTGGCAGCCTCTCCGGAGACTACTAATTCCGCTCCTAACATTCTATGCAAATAACCGGCTGAGTGCCATGGGCAGAAAACATTGACACATACCTGCCAGAGGCCTATTCTGAGTCTGAAGAGTCCACCCTGGTCTCCAGCAACTCATCATCTCAGCACACACTTTGCCTGCACGCATGGAAACCGCCTCTCTCCACGAATGTCTTCACCTGCTAGGAAACACACGATGTCACTCAGCCAAAGGAGAGCACAGGCAAAGTCAACTGAAGCCCCCATTTTCAAGATTTTGCCCTCTGCTGCTCCACAGCCTCCGGTGGCACACTGCATGTGCGTCACTTCTCGGTAGACAAGGCCGAAATCCGGGCATCCAGGGCCCCAGCCGTCCACAGTCTACGGATGGCGGCATATGGATCACCTCTTTGCCTCGTACAGCAGGGAGGCCTGGGCCCTAGACTGGCTCCGCTAGAGCTCCACGACCTCAGCTATTTTCCCTGACCTTTGACCCGTGCCCTCGTGAGTGTGTCGTCTCTACTTCCACTTCTCTTCCCACCACACTGAATCCGCCACCTGCGGATACCTGAGCATGGACATCAACATCTATCACTGGCTGCAGTGTCACAGGTCACTAGGTGTCTAGGCTCAGGCTGACCTTGGCTGTCTTCTGCCCAGGCAAGGAGCCTAATCCTTCCAAGGAAATCAGGACACGTGCTCACTGGCCGACATCCTTTCTTTCATCCACACAGCGGTCTAGATGAGGGGAAAGAGGCCAGGTAGGCCAGGTGAAGGCTGAGTGTGGGGCCTAAGGCTTCTTTCCCAATCACCATGGTGACAGCCACCGGAAGGCTGGGCGGAACTTCTGACGGGGACGAGTCACAAACACTCAGCCAATGGGAGAGGTCCAGCCTAACCGGCCAGTTCCGCAGAGCCCTCCATTTTACCCATGGACAGACAACGGCCCCTTGCGTCTTTGGCCACAAAATCGAGGGCACCCAGGGAATAACTTCACAGTAGGCAACCCCTGATGTGAACACGTTCGACACACCGGGACAGCAGGCAGGTACCTCTTTTCCACTTACGCTAGGATATCACTAGGCAAGGCGCCCTTCCTCAGCATCTCCGGCCTCTCTGTAGGTGTTCACTCAGAGGAATCTCTTCTTTCTACCCCTGAGACACATCACAAGTATGAGGGGCCTGAGAGAGAGCCTAGAGATGGAACGGGGGAGGGTTCCGGCTGTACTGCTTCCCCGTGGGTAGAAAATAGCAGGTAGTCTCTCTGGAAGGTCTTAGCTTCTGTTGACTGACACGCGCAATACAGTAGGGGCGGACCCTGGCCAGGTGGAGCTTGTGGGCAGATGCAACCTCTCCGGCGACGAATAATTGCGCTGCTGCTTTGTATGGTGAAAACCTCCCCCCGCCAAGGGGGATGGGTAGAGAACATTGACCCACACCCGCCAGGGGCCTTTCCTGGGACTAAAGATCCCAACGTGGTCTCAACGTCGTCACCCACTCAACACACACCTTTCCTGCACACGTAATCCTGCCTTTCTCCGTCAGGGCCCTATCCTACCAGGAAAAAAAGCAAGCCGCTCAAAAAGGCCGATGCCAGGGAAATCGAGGAAACACTGCCAGTTCCCAAATTTTGGCTGTCTACATGTCCCCGCCTGCGGTGCAAGGCTGCCTATGCGGCCGGGCTCCGAAGGCAAGGCCGAAATCCTGGCAGCCTGGGCCCCAGCAGTGCAATGGTTGATGGACGTGGGGACACGGATGACCTGTTCGCCACATCCTTAGGCCCTTCACTGGCTCGCCATTCAGCTCCACGACGTCCACTACTGGCCCTGGCCTTTGCTTTGGCTGGTGCCCCATTAAACGTGTGCTCCGGAGCGATGTTTCTCCACCCATCACTAGCATCCTGCCACCAGGGGATATGTGAGTGTGGGAGTCACCATTTGTCACTGGCAGCAGTGTCACAAGTCACTAGACTTCCAGCTACCCGCTGACCTAGGCTGCCTTCTGCCCCAGGCAAGGTCCCGAATCCTTTATCCCAGATGCTGACACCTGGGCACTGGCGGACATTGATTTTTATCAACACAGAGGTCTGAGTGAGGGTCAGAGGGCCAGGTAGGTGAAGTCAAGGCCAGGTGGGCGGGGCTAAGGCTTCTTTGCCATCACCATAGAGACAGTCCCCCCACCGCAAGAGTGGGCGGAGCTTGGGATGGGCCTGCTGACAAGACTGAGCCAATGGCAGAGATCCGGCCCGCCAGGCAGATGACACAGGGCCCTCCATTGTGACCTATGACCCCTAGTGGCCACAGGATTTGAGCACACCCCGGGAAAGGCTACGCAGGCACAAGGGAGCCCCTGGTGCGGACTGCTTCAGGGCATTGGCAGAGCACGCCAGGTACCTCTTTCCCACTTTCCTGAGGATATCAGTAGGCAAGGCATCCCCACTCAGCATCTCTTGCCTCTCTCTGTCTCTCTCTGCTTGTCTTCGTTCTCTGAAATCTCTTCCTTCTCCCCCTTGTCACTTCACACCTTGGAGTGCCTGACAGAGGGCCTTGAGACGAAAGAACAAAGGGGGAAGGCCTCTGGCTCTACTGCTTGCCCATGGGGAGAGAAGTTCTGGTAGTCCATCTGGAAGGTCCAGAGAGTAGTGATTGATTGGGGAGCTACATCACGGGCGGACCTGGCCAGGTGAAGCTCCCTGACAAGTGGCAGCCTCTCCGGAGACTACTAATTCCGCTCCTAACATTCTATGCAAATAACCGGCTGAGTGCCATGGGCAGAAAACATTGACACATACCTGCCAGAGGCCTATTCTGAGTCTGAAGAGTCCACCCTGGTCTACAGCAACTCATCATCTCAGCACACACTTTGCCTGCACGCATGGAAACCGCCTCTCTCCACGAATGTCTTCACCTGCTAGGAAACACACGATGTCACTCAGCCAAAGGAGAGCACAGGCAAAGTCAACTGAAGCCCCCATTTTCAAGATTTTGCCCTCTGCTGCTCCACAGCCTCCGGTGGCACACTGCATGTGCGTCACTTCTCGGTAGACAAGGCCGAAATCCGGGCATCCAGGGCCCCAGCCGTCCACAGTCTACGGATGGCGGCATATGGATCACCTCTTTGCCTCGTACAGCAGGGAGGCCTGGGCCCTAGACTGGCTCCGCTAGAGCTCCACGACCTCAGCTATTTTCCCTGACCTTTGACCCGTGCCCTCGTGAGTGTGTCGTCTCTACTTCCACTTCTCTTCCCACCACACTGAATCCGCCACCTGCGGATACCTGAGCGTGGACATCAACATCTATCACTGGCTGCAGTGTCACAGGTCACTAGGTGTCTAGGCTCAGGCTGACCTTGGCTGTCTTCTGCCCAGGCAAGGAGCCTAATCCTTCCAAGGAAATCAGGACACGTGCTCACTGGCCGACATCCTTTCTTTCATCCACACAGCGGTCTAGATGAGGGGAAAGAGGCCAGGTAGGCCAGGTGAAGGCTGAGTGTGGGGCCTAAGGCTTCTTTCCCAATCACCATGGTGACAGCCACCGGAAGGCTGGGCGGAACTTCTGACGGGGACGAGTCACAAACACTCAGCCAATGGGAGAGGTCCAGCCTAACCGGCCAGTTCCGCAGAGCCCTCCATTTTACCCATGGACAGACAACGGCCCCTTGCGTCTTTGGCCACAAAATCGAGGGCACCCAGGGAATAACTTCACAGTAGGCAACCCCTGATGTGAACACGTTCGACACACCGGGACAGCAGGCAGGTACCTCTTTTCCACTTACGCTAGGATATCACTAGGCAAGGCGCCCTTCCTCAGCATCTCCGGCCTCTCTGTAGGTGTTCATTCAGAGGAATCTCTTCTTTCTACCCCTGAGACACATCACAAGTATGAGGGGCCTGAGAGAGAGCCTAGAGATGGAACGGGGGAGGGTTCCGGCTGTACTGCTTCCCCGTGGGTAGAAAATAGCAGGTAGTCTCTCTGGAAGGTCTTAGCTTCTGTTGACTGACACGCGCAATACAGTAGGGGCGGACCCTGGCCAGGTGGAGCTTGTGGGCAGATGCAACCTCTCCGGCGACGAATAATTGCGCTGCTGCTTTGTATGGTGAAAACCTCCCCCCGCCAAGGGGGATGGGTAGAGAACATTGACCCACACCCGCCAGGGGCCTTTCCTGGGACTAAAGATCCCAACGTGGTCTCAACGTCGTCACCCACTCAACACACACCTTTCCTGCACACGTAATCCTGCCTTTCTCCGTCAGGGCCCTATCCTACCAGGAAAAAAAGCAAGCCGCTCAAAAAGGCCGATGCCAGGGAAATCGAGGAAACACTGCCAGTTCCCAAATTTTGGCTGTCTACATGTCCCCGCCTGCGGTGCAAGGCTGCCTATGCGGCCGGGCTCCGAAGGCAAGGCCGAAATCCTGGCAGCCTGGGCCCCAGCAGTGCAATGGTTGATGGACGTGGGGACACGGATGACCTGTTCGCCACATCCTTAGGCCCTTCACTGGCTCGCCATTCAGCTCCACGACGTCCACTACTGGCCCTGGCCTTTGCTTTGGCTGGTGCCCCATTAAACGTGTGCTCCGGAGCGATGTTTCTCCACCCATCACTAGCATCCTGCCACCAGGGGATATGTGAGTGTGGGAGTCACCATTTGTCACTGGCAGCAGTGTCACAAGTCACTAGACTTCCAGCTACCCGCTGACCTAGGCTGCCTTCTGCCCCAGGCAAGGTCCCGAATCCTTTATCCCAGATGCTGACACCTGGGCACTGGCGGACATTGATTTTTATCAACACAGAGGTCTGAGTGAGGGTCAGAGGGCCAGGTAGGTGAAGTCAAGGCCAGGTGGGCGGGGCTAAGGCTTCTTTGCCATCACCATAGAGACAGTCCCCCCACCGCAAGAGTGGGCGGAGCTTGGGATGGGCCTGCTGACAAGACTGAGCCAATGGCAGAGATACGGCCCGCCAGGCAGATGACACAGGGCCCTCCATTGTGACCTATGACCCCTAGTGGCCACAGGATTTGAGCACACCCCGGGAAAGGCTACGCAGGCACAAGGGAGCCCCTGGTGCGGACTGCTTCAGGGCATTGGCAGAGCACGCCAGGTACCTCTTTCCCACTTTCCTGAGGATATCAGTAGGCAAGGCATCCCCACTCAGCATCTCTTGCCTCTCTCTGTCTCTCTCTGCTTGTCTTCGTTCTCTGAAATCTCTTCCTTCTCCCCCTTGTCACTTCACACCTTGGAGTGCCTGACAGAGGGCCTTGAGACGAAAGAACAAAGGGGGAAGGCCTCTGGCTCTACTGCTTGCCCATGGGGAGAGAAGTTCTGGTAGTCCATCTGGAAGGTCCAGAGAGTAGTGATTGATTGGGGAGCTACATCACGGGCGGACCTGGCCAGGTGAAGCTCCCTGACAAGTGGCAGCCTCTCCGGAGACTACTAATTCCGCTCCTAACATTCTATGCAAATAACCGGCTGAGTGCCATGGGCAGAAAACATTGACACATACCTGCCAGAGGCCTATTCTGAGTCTGAAGAGTCCACCCTGGTCTCCAGCAACTCATCATCTCAGCACACACTTTGCCTGCACGCATGGAAACCGCCTCTCTCCACGAATGTCTTCACCTGCTAGGAAACACACGATGTCACTCAGCCAAAGGAGAGCACAGGCAAAGTCAACTGAAGCCCCCATTTTCAAGATTTTGCCCTCTGCTGCTCCACAGCCTCCGGTGGCACACTGCATGTGCGTCACTTCTCGGTAGACAAGGCCGAAATCCGGGCATCCAGGGCCCCAGCCGTCCACAGTCTACGGATGGCGGCATATGGATCACCTCTTTGCCTCGTACAGCAGGGAGGCCTGGGCCCTAGACTGGCTCCGCTAGAGCTCCACGACCTCAGCTATTTTCCCTGACCTTTGACCCGTGCCCTCGTGAGTGTGTCGTCTCTACTTCCACTTCTCTTCCCACCACACTGAATCCGCCACCTGCGGATACCTGAGCGTGGACATCAACATCTATCACTGGCTGCAGTGTCACAGGTCACTAGGTGTCTAGGCTCAGGCTGACCTTGGCTGTCTTCTGCCCAGGCAAGGAGCCTAATCCTTCCAAGGAAATCAGGACACGTGCTCACTGGCCGACATCCTTTCTTTCATCCACACAGCGGTCTAGATGAGGGGAAAGAGGCCAGGTAGGCCAGGTGAAGGCTGAGTGTGGGGCCTAAGGCTTCTTTCCCAATCACCATGCTGACAGCCACCGGAAGGCTGGGCGGAACTTCTGACGGGGACGAGTCACAAACACTCAGCCAATGGGAGAGGTCCAGCCTAACCGGCCAGTTCCGCAGAGCCCTCCATTTTACCCATGGACAGACAACGGCCCCTTGCGTCTTTGGCCACAAAATCGAGGGCACCCAGGGAATAACTTCACAGTAGGCAACCCCTGATGTGAACACGTTCGACACACCGGGACAGCAGGCAGGTACCTCTTTTCCACTTACGCTAGGATATCACTAGGCAAGGCGCCCTTCCTCAGCATCTCCGGCCTCTCTGTAGGTGTTCATTCAGAGGAATCTCTTCTTTCTACCCCTGAGACACATCACAAGTATGAGGGGCCTGAGAGAGAGCCTAGAGATGGAACGGGGGAGGGTTCCGGCTGTACTGCTTCCCCGTGGGTAGAAAATAGCAGGTAGTCTCTCTGGAAGGTCTTAGCTTCTGTTGACTGACACGCGCAATACAGTAGGGGCGGACCCTGGCCAGGTGGAGCTTGTGGGCAGATGCAACCTCTCCGGCGACGAATAATTGCGCTGCTGCTTTGTATGGTGAAAACCTCCCCCCGCCAAGGGGGATGGGTAGAGAACATTGACCCACACCCGCCAGGGGCCTTTCCTGGGACTAAAGATCCCAACGTGGTCTCAACGTCGTCACCCACTCAACACACACCTTTCCTGCACACGTAATCCTGCCTTTCTCCGTCAGGGCCCTATCCTACCAGGAAAAAAAGCAAGCCGCTCAAAAAGGCCGATGCCAGGGAAATCGAGGAAACACTGCCAGTTCCCAAATTTTGGCTGTCTACATGTCCCCGCCTGCGGTGCAAGGCTGCCTATGCGGCCGGGCTCCGAAGGCAAGGCCGAAATCCTGGCAGCCTGGGCCCCAGCAGTGCAATGGTTGATGGACGTGGGGACACGGATGACCTGTTCGCCACATCCTTAGGCCCTTCACTGGCTCGCCATTCAGCTCCACGACGTCCACTACTGGCCCTGGCCTTTGCTTTGGCTGGTGCCCCATTAAACGTGTGCTCCGGAGCCATGTTTCTCCACCCATCACTAGCATCCTGCCACCAGGGGATATGTGAGTGTGGGAGTCACCATTTGTCACTGGCAGCAGTGTCACAAGTCACTAGACTTCCAGCTACCCGCTGACCTAGGCTGCCTTCTGCCCCAGGCAAGGTCCCGAATCCTTTATCCCAGATGCTGACACCTGGGCACTGGCGGACATTGATTTTTATCAACACAGAGGTCTGAGTGAGGGTCAGAGGGCCAGGTAGGTGAAGTCAAGGCCAGGTGGGCGGGGCTAAGGCTTCTTTGCCATCACCATAGAGACAGTCCCCCCACCGCAAGAGTGGGCGGAGCTTGGGATGGGCCTGCTGACAAGACTGAGCCAATGGCAGAGATACGGCCCGCCAGGCAGATGACACAGGGCCCTCCATTGTGACCTATGACCCCTAGTGGCCACAGGATTTGAGCACACCCCGGGAAAGGCTACGCAGGCACAAGGGAGCCCCTGGTGCGGACTGCTTCAGGGCATTGGCAGAGCACGCCAGGTACCTCTTTCCCACTTTCCTGAGGATATCAGTAGGCAAGGCATCCCCACTCAGCATCTCTTGCCTCTCTCTGTCTCTCTCTGCTTGTCTTCGTTCTCTGAAATCTCTTCCTTCTCCCCCTTGTCACTTCACACCTTGGAGTGCCTGACAGAGGGCCTTGAGACGAAAGAACAAAGGGGGAAGGCCTCTGGCTCTACTGCTTGCCCATGGGGAGAGAAGTTCTGGTAGTCCATCTGGAAGGTCCAGAGAGTAGTGATTGATTGGGGAGCTACATCACGGGCGGACCTGGCCAGGTGAAGCTCCCTGACAAGTGGCAGCCTCTCCGGAGACTACTAATTCCGCTGACAACATTCTATGCAAATAACCGGCTGAGTGCCATGGGCAGAAAACATTGACACATACCTGCCAGAGGCCTATTCTGAGTCTGAAGAGTCCACCCTGGTCTCCAGCAACTCATCATCTCAGCACACACTTTGCCTGCACGCATGGAAACCGCCTCTCTCCACGAATGTCTTCACCTGCTAGGAAACACACGATGTCACTCAGCCAAAGGAGAGCACAGGCAAAGTCAACTGAAGCCCCCATTTTCAAGATTTTGCCCTCTGCTGCTCCACAGCCTCCGGTGGCACACTGCATGTGCGTCACTTCTCGGTAGACAAGGCCGAAATCCGGGCATCCAGGGCCCCAGCCGTCCACAGTCTACGGATGGCGGCATATGGATCACCTCTTTGCCTCGTACAGCAGGGAGGCCTGGGCCCTAGACTGGCTCCGCTAGAGCTCCACGACCTCAGCTATTTTCCCTGACCTTTGACCCGTGCCCTCGTGAGTGTGTCGTCTCTACTTCCACTTCTCTTCCCACCACACTGAATCCGCCACCTGCGGATACCTGAGCGTGGACATCAACATCTATCACTGGCTGCAGTGTCACAGGTCACTAGGTGTCTAGGCTCAGGCTGACCTTGGCTGTCTTCTGCCCAGGCAAGGAGCCTAATCCTTCCAAGGAAATCAGGACACGTGCTCACTGGCCGACATCCTTTCTTTCATCCACACAGCGGTCTAGATGAGGGGAAAGAGGCCAGGTAGGCCAGGTGAAGGCTGAGTGTGGGGCCTAAGGCTTCTTTCCCAATCACCATGCTGACAGCCACCGGAAGGCTGGGCGGAACTTCGGACGGGGACGAGTCACAAACACTCAGCCAATGGGAGAGGTCCAGCCTAACCGGCCAGTTCCGCAGAGCCCTCCATTTTACCCATGGACAGACAACGGCCCCTTGCGTCTTTGGCCACAAAATCGAGGGCACCCAGGGAATAACTTCACAGTAGGCAACCCCTGATGTGAACACGTTCGACACACCGGGACAGCAGGCAGGTACCTCTTTTCCACTTACGCTAGGATATCACTAGGCAAGGCGCCCTTCCTCAGCATCTCCGGCCTCTCTGTAGGTGTTCATTCAGAGGAATCTCTTCTTTCTACCCCTGAGACACATCACAAGTATGAGGGGCCTGAGAGAGAGCCTAGAGATGGAACGGGGGAGGGTTCCGGCTGTACTGCTTCCCCGTGGGTAGAAAATAGCAGGTAGTCTCTCTGGAAGGTCTTAGCTTCTGTTGACTGACACGCGCAATACAGTAGGGGCGGACCCTGGCCAGGTGGAGCTTGTGGGCAGATGCAACCTCTCCGGCGACGAATAATTGCGCTGCTGCTTTGTATGGTGAAAACCTCCCCCCGCCAAGGGGGATGGGTAGAGAACATTGACCCACACCCGCCAGGGGCCTTTCCTGGGACTAAAGATCCCAACGTGGTCTCAACGTCGTCACCCACTCAACACACACCTTTCCTGCACACGTAATCCTGCCTTTCTCCGTCAGGGCCCTATCCTACCAGGAAAAAAAGCAAGCCGCTCAAAAAGGCCGATGCCAGGGAAATCGAGGAAACACTGCCAGTTCCCAAATTTTGGCTGTCTACATGTCCCCGCCTCCGGTGCAAGGCTGCCTATGCGGCCGGGCTCCGAAGGCAAGGCCGAAATCCTGGCAGCCTGGGCCCCAGCAGTGCAATGGTTGATGGACGTGGGGACACGGATGACCTGTTCGCCACATCCTTAGGCCCTTCACTGGCTCGCCATTCAGCTCCACGACGTCCACTACTGGCCCTGGCCTTTGCTTTGGCTGGTGCCCCATTAAACGTGTGCTCCGGAGCGATGTTTCTCCACCCATCACTAGCATCCTGCCACCAGGGGATATGTGAGTGTGGGAGTCACCATTTGTCACTGGCAGCAGTGTCACAAGTCACTAGACTTCCAGCTACCCGCTGACCTAGGCTGCCTTCTGCCCCAGGCAAGGTCCCGAATCCTTTATCCCAGATGCTGACACCTGGGCACTGGCGGACATTGATTTTTATCAACACAGAGGTCTGAGTGAGGGTCAGAGGGCCAGGTAGGTGAAGTCAAGGCCAGGTGGGCGGGGCTGAGGCTTCTTTGCCATCACCATAGAGACAGTCCCCCCACCGCAAGAGTGGGCGGAGCTTGGGATGGGCCTGCTGACAAGACTGAGCCAATGGCAGAGATACGGCCCGCCAGGCAGATGACACAGGGCCCTCCATTGTGACCTATGACCCCTAGTGGCCACAGGATTTGAGCACACCCCGGGAAAGGCTACGCAGGCACAAGGGAGCCCCTGGTGCGGACTGCTTCAGGGCATTGGCAGAGCACGCCAGGTACCTCTTTCCCACTTTCCTGAGGATATCAGTAGGCAAGGCATCCCCACTCAGCATCTCTTGCCTCTCTCTGTCTCTCTCTGCTTGTCTTCGTTCTCTGAAATCTCTTCCTTCTCCCCCTTGTCACTTCACACCTTGGAGTGCCTGACAGAGGGCCTTGAGACGAAAGAACAAAGGGGGAAGGCCTCTGGCTCTACTGCTTGCCCATGGGGAGAGAAGTTCTGGTAGTCCATCTGGAAGGTCCAGAGAGTAGTGATTGATTGGGGAGCTACATCACGGGCGGACCTGGCCAGGTGAAGCTCCCTGACAAGTGGCAGCCTCTCCGGAGACTACTAATTCCGCTCCTAACATTCTATGCAAATAACCGGCTGAGTGCCATGGGCAGAAAACATTGACACATACCTGCCAGAGGCCTATTCTGAGTCTGAAGAGTCCACCCTGGTCTCCAGCAACTCATCATCTCAGCACACACTTTGCCTGCACGCATGGAAACCGCCTCTCTCCACGAATGTCTTCACCTGCTAGGAAACACACGATGTCACTCAGCCAAAGGAGAGCACAGGCAAAGTCAACTGAAGCCCCCATTTTCAAGATTTTGCCCTCTGCTGCTCCACAGCCTCCGGTGGCACACTGCATGTGCGTCACTTCTCGGTAGACAAGGCCGAAATCCGGGCATCCAGGGCCCCAGCCGTCCACAGTCTACGGATGGCGGCATATGGATCACCTCTTTGCCTCGTACAGCAGGGAGGCCTGGGCCCTAGACTGGCTCCGCTAGAGCTCCACGACCTCAGCTATTTTCCCTGACCTTTGACCCGTGCCCTCGTGAGTGTGTCGTCTCTACTTCCACTTCTCTTCCCACCACACTGAATCCGCCACCTGCGGATACCTGAGCGTGGACATCAACATCTATCACTGGCTGCAGTGTCACAGGTCACTAGGTGTCTAGGCTCAGGCTGACCTTGGCTGTCTTCTGCCCAGGCAAGGAGCCTAATCCTTCCAAGGAAATCAGGACACGTGCTCACTGGCCGACATCCTTTCTTTCATCCACACAGCGGTCTAGATGAGGGGAAAGAGGCCAGGTAGGCCAGGTGAAGGCTGAGTGTGGGGCCTAAGGCTTCTTTCCCAATCACCATGCTGACAGCCACCGGAAGGCTGGGCGGAACTTCTGACGGGGACGAGTCACAAACACTCAGCCAATGGGAGAGGTCCAGCCTAACCGGCCAGTTCCGCAGAGCCCTCCATTTTACCCATGGACAGACAACGGCCCCTTGCGTCTTTGGCCACAAAATCGAGGGCACCCAGGGAATAACTTCACAGTAGGCAACCCCTGATGTGAACACGTTCGACACACCGGGACAGCAGGCAGGTACCTCTTTTCCACTTACGCTAGGATATCACTAGGCAAGGCGCCCTTCCTCAGCATCTCCGGCCTCTCTGTAGGTGTTCATTCAGAGGAATCTCTTCTTTCTACCCCTGAGACACATCACAAGTATGAGGGGCCTGAGAGAGAGCCTAGAGATGGAACGGGGGAGGGTTCCGGCTGTACTGCTTCCCCGTGGGTAGAAAATAGCAGGTAGTCTCTCTGGAAGGTCTTAGCTTCTGTTGACTGACACGCGCAATACAGTAGGGGCGGACCCTGGCCAGGTGGAGCTTGTGGGCAGATGCAACCTCTCCGGCGACGAATAATTGCGCTGCTGCTTTGTATGGTGAAAACCTCCCCCCGCCAAGGGGGATGGGTAGAGAACATTGACCCACACCCGCCAGGGGCCTTTCCTGGGACTAAAGATCCCAACGTGGTCTCAACGTCGTCACCCACTCAACACACACCTTTCCTGCACACGTAATCCTGCCTTTCTCCGTCAGGGCCCTATCCTACCAGGAAAAAAAGCAAGCCGCTCAAAAAGGCCGATGCCAGGGAAATCGAGGAAACACTGCCAGTTCCCAAATTTTGGCTGTCTACATGTCCCCGCCTGCGGTGCAAGGCTGCCTATGCGGCCGGGCTCCGAAGGCAAGGCCGAAATCCTGGCAGCCTGGGCCCCAGCAGTGCAATGGTTGATGGACGTGGGGACACGGATGACCTGTTCGCCACATCCTTAGGCCCTTCACTGGCTCGCCATTCAGCTCCACGACGTCCACTACTGGCCCTGGCCTTTGCTTTGGCTGGTGCCCCATTAAACGTGTGCTCCGGAGCGATGTTTCTCCACCCATCACTAGCATCCTGCCACCAGGGGATATGTGAGTGTGGGAGTCACCATTTGTCACTGGCAGCAGTGTCACAAGTCACTAGACTTCCAGCTACCCGCTGACCTAGGCTGCCTTCTGCCCCAGGCAAGGTCCCGAATCCTTTATCCCAGATGCTGACACCTGGGCACTGGCGGACATTGATTTTTATCAACACAGAGGTCTGAGTGAGGGTCAGAGGGCCAGGTAGGTGAAGTCAAGGCCAGGTGGGCGGGGCTAAGGCTTCTTTGCCATCACCATAGAGACAGTCCCCCCACCGCAAGAGTGGGCGGAGCTTGGGATGGGCCTGCTGACAAGACTGAGCCAATGGCAGAGATACGGCCCGCCAGGCAGATGACACAGGGCCCTCCATTGTGACCTATGACCCCTAGTGGCCACAGGATTTGAGCACACCCCGGGAAAGGCTACGCAGGCACAAGGGAGCCCCTGGTGCGGACTGCTTCAGGGCATTGGCAGAGCACGCCAGGTACCTCTTTCCCACTTTCCTGAGGATATCAGTAGGCAAGGCATCCCCACTCAGCATCTCTTGCCTCTCTCTGTCTCTCTCTGCTTGTCTTCGTTCTCTGAAATCTCTTCCTTCTCCCCCTTGTCACTTCACACCTTGGAGTGCCTGACAGAGGGCCTTGAGACGAAAGAACAAAGGGGGAAGGCCTCTGGCTCTACTGCTTGCCCATGGGGAGAGAAGTTCTGGTAGTCCATCTGGAAGGTCCAGAGAGTAGTGATTGATTGGGGAGCTACATCACGGGCGGACCTGGCCAGGTGAAGCTCCCTGACAAGTGGCAGCCTCTCCGGAGACTACTAATTCCGCTGACAACATTCTATGCAAATAACCGGCTGAGTGCCATGGGCAGAAAACATTGACACATACCTGCCAGAGGCCTATTCTGAGTCTGAAGAGTCCACCCTGGTCTCCAGCAACTCATCATCTCAGCACACACTTTGCCTGCACGCATGGAAACCGCCTCTCTCCACGAATGTCTTCACCTGCTAGGAAACACACGATGTCACTCAGCCAAAGGAGAGCACAGGCAAAGTCAACTGAAGCCCCCATTTTCAAGATTTTGCCCTCTGCTGCTCCACAGCCTCCGGTGGCACACTGCATGTGCGTCACTTCTCGGTAGACAAGGCCGAAATCCGGGCATCCAGGGCCCCAGCCGTCCACAGTCTACGGATGGCGGCATATGGATCACCTCTTTGCCTCGTACAGCAGGGAGGCCTGGGCCCTAGACTGGCTCCGCTAGAGCTCCACGACCTCAGCTATTTTCCCTGACCTTTGACCCGTGCCCTCGTGAGTGTGTCGTCTCTACTTCCACTTCTCTTCCCACCACACTGAATCCGCCACCTGCGGATACCTGAGCGTGGACATCAACATCTATCACTGGCTGCAGTGTCACAGGTCACTAGGTGTCTAGGCTCAGGCTGACCTTGGCTGTCTTCTGCCCAGGCAAGGAGCCTAATCCTTCCAAGGAAATCAGGACACGTGCTCACTGGCCGACATCCTTTCTTTCATCCACACAGCGGTCTAGATGAGGGGAAAGAGGCCAGGTAGGCCAGGTGAAGGCTGAGTGTGGGGCCTAAGGCTTCTTTCCCAATCACCATGGTGACAGCCACCGGAAGGCTGGGCGGAACTTCGGACGGGGACGAGTCACAAACACTCAGCCAATGGGAGAGGTCCAGCCTAACCGGCCAGTTCCGCAGAGCCCTCCATTTTACCCATGGACAGACAACGGCCCCTTGCGTCTTTGGCCACAAAATCGAGGGCACCCAGGGAATAACTTCACAGTAGGCAACCCCTGATGTGAACACGTTCGACACACCGGGACAGCAGGCAGGTACCTCTTTTCCACTTACGCTAGGATATCACTAGGCAAGGCGCCCTTCCTCAGCATCTCCGGCCTCTCTGTAGGTGTTCATTCAGAGGAATCTCTTCTTTCTACCCCTGAGACACATCACAAGTATGAGGGGCCTGAGAGAGAGCCTAGAGATGGAACGGGGGAGGGTTCCGGCTGTACTGCTTCCCCGTGGGTAGAAAATAGCAGGTAGTCTCTCTGGAAGGTCTTAGCTTCTGTTGACTGACACGCGCAATACAGTAGGGGCGGACCCTGGCCAGGTGGAGCTTGTGGGCAGATGCAACCTCTCCGGCGACGAATAATTGCGCTGCTGCTTTGTATGGTGAAAACCTCCCCCCGCCAAGGGGGATGGGTAGAGAACATTGACCCACACCCGCCAGGGGCCTTTCCTGGGACTAAAGATCCCAACGTGGTCTCAACGTCGTCACCCACTCAACACACACCTTTCCTGCACACGTAATCCTGCCTTTCTCCGTCAGGGCCCTATCCTACCAGGAAAAAAAGCAAGCCGCTCAAAAAGGCCGATGCCAGGGAAATCGAGGAAACACTGCCAGTTCCCAAATTTTGGCTGTCTACATGTCCCCGCCTCCGGTGCAAGGCTGCCTATGCGGCCGGGCTCCGAAGGCAAGGCCGAAATCCTGGCAGCCTGGGCCCCAGCAGTGCAATGGTTGATGGACGTGGGGACACGGATGACCTGTTCGCCACATCCTTAGGCCCTTCACTGGCTCGCCATTCAGCTCCACGACGTCCACTACTGGCCCTGGCCTTTGCTTTGGCTGGTGCCCCATTAAACGTGTGCTCCGGAGCGATGTTTCTCCACCCATCACTAGCATCCTGCCACCAGGGGATATGTGAGTGTGGGAGTCACCATTTGTCACTGGCAGCAGTGTCACAAGTCACTAGACTTCCAGCTACCCGCTGACCTAGGCTGCCTTCTGCCCCAGGCAAGGTCCCGAATCCTTTATCCCAGATGCTGACACCTGGGCACTGGCGGACATTGATTTTTATCAACACAGAGGTCTGAGTGAGGGTCAGAGGGCCAGGTAGGTGAAGTCAAGGCCAGGTGGGCGGGGCTGAGGCTTCTTTGCCATCACCATAGAGACAGTCCCCCCACCGCAAGAGTGGGCGGAGCTTGGGATGGGCCTGCTGACAAGACTGAGCCAATGGCAGAGATCCGGCCCGCCAGGCAGATGACACAGGGCCCTCCATTGTGACCTATGACCCCTAGTGGCCACAGGATTTGAGCACGCCCCGGGAAAGGCTACGCAGGCACAAGGGAGCCCCTGGTGCGGACTGCTTCAGGGCATTGGCAGAGCACGCCAGGTACCTCTTTCCCACTTTCCTGAGGATATCAGTAGGCAAGGCATCCCCACTCAGCATCTCTTGCCTCTCTCTGTCTCTCTCTGCTTGTCTTCGTTCTCTGAAATCTCTTCCTTCTCCCCCTTGTCACTTCACACCTTGGAGTGCCTGACAGAGGGCCTTGAGACGAAAGAACAAAGGGGGAAGGCCTCTGGCTCTACTGCTTGCCCATGGGGAGAGAAGTTCTGGTAGTCCATCTGGAAGGTCCAGAGAGTAGTGATTGATTGGGGAGCTACATCACGGGCGGACCTGGCCAGGTGAAGCTCCCTGACAAGTGGCAGCCTCTCCGCAGACTACTAATTCCGCTGATAACATTCTATGCAAATAACCGGCTGAGTGCCATGGGCAGAAAACATTGACACATACCTGCCAGAGGCCTATTCTGAGTCTGAAGAGTCCACCCTGGTCTCCAGCAACTCATCATCTCAGCACACACTTTGCCTGCACGCATGGAAACCGCCTCTCTCCACGAATGTCTTCACCTGCTAGGAAACACACGATGTCACTCAGCCAAAGGAGAGCACAGGCAAAGTCAACTGAAGCCCCCATTTTCAAGATTTTGCCCTCTGCTGCTCCACAGCCTCCGGTGGCACACTGCATGTGCGTCACTTCTCGGTAGACAAGGCCGAAATCCGGGCATCCAGGGCCCCAGCCGTCCACAGTCTACGGATGGCGGCATATGGATCACCTCTTTGCCTCGTACAGCAGGGAGGCCTGGGCCCTAGACTGGCTCCGCTAGAGCTCCACGACCTCAGCTATTTTCCCTGACCTTTGACCCGTGCCCTCGTGAGTGTGTCGTCTCTACTTCCACTTCTCTTCCCACCACACTGAATCCGCCACCTGCGGATACCTGAGCGTGGACATCAACATCTATCACTGGCTGCAGTGTCACAGGTCACTAGGTGTCTAGGCTCAGGCTGACCTTGGCTGTCTTCTGCCCAGGCAAGGAGCCTAATCCTTCCAAGGAAATCAGGACACGTGCTCACTGGCCGACATCCTTTCTTTCATCCACACAGCGGTCTAGATGAGGGGAAAGAGGCCAGGTAGGCCAGGTGAAGGCTGAGTGTGGGGCCTAAGGCTTCTTTCCCAATCACCATGGTGACAGCCACCGGAAGGCTGGGCGGAACTTCTGACGGGGACGAGTCACAAACACTCAGCCAATGGGAGAGGTCCAGCCTAACCGGCCAGTTCCGCAGAGCCCTCCATTTTACCCATGGACAGACAACGGCCCCTTGCGTCTTTGGCCACAAAATCGAGGGCACCCAGGGAATAACTTCACAGTAGGCAACCCCTGATGTGAACACGTTCGACACACCGGGACAGCAGGCAGGTACCTCTTTTCCACTTACGCTAGGATATCACTAGGCAAGGCGCCCTTCCTCAGCATCTCCGGCCTCTCTGTAGGTGTTCATTCAGAGGAATCTCTTCTTTCTACCCCTGAGACACATCACAAGTATGAGGGGCCTGAGAGAGAGCCTAGAGATGGAACGGGGGAGGGTTCCGGCTGTACTGCTTCCCCGTGGGTAGAAAATAGCAGGTAGTCTCTCTGGAAGGTCTTAGCTTCTGTTGACTGACACGCGCAATACAGTAGGGGCGGACCCTGGCCAGGTGGAGCTTGTGGGCAGATGCAACCTCTCCGGCGACGAATAATTGCGCTGCTGCTTTGTATGGTGAAAACCTCCCCCCGCCAAGGGGGATGGGTAGAGAACATTGACCCACACCCGCCAGGGGCCTTTCCTGGGACTAAAGATCCCAACGTGGTCTCAACGTCGTCACCCACTCAACACACACCTTTCCTGCACACGTAATCCTGCCTTTCTCCGTCAGGGCCCTATCCTACCAGGAAAAAAAGCAAGCCGCTCAAAAAGGCCGATGCCAGGGAAATCGAGGAAACACTGCCAGTTCCCAAATTTTGGCTGTCTACATGTCCCCGCCTGCGGTGCAAGGCTGCCTATGCGGCCGGGCTCCGAAGGCAAGGCCGAAATCCTGGCAGCCTGGGCCCCAGCAGTGCAATGGTTGATGGACGTGGGGACACGGATGACCTGTTCGCCACATCCTTAGGCCCTTCACTGGCTCGCCATTCAGCTCCACGACGTCCACTACTGGCCCTGGCCTTTGCTTTGGCTGGTGCCCCATTAAACGTGTGCTCCGGAGCGATGTTTCTCCACCCATCACTAGCATCCTGCCACCAGGGGATATGTGAGTGTGGGAGTCACCATTTGTCACTGGCAGCAGTGTCACAAGTCACTAGACTTCCAGCTACCCGCTGACCTAGGCTGCCTTCTGCCCCAGGCAAGGTCCCGAATCCTTTATCCCAGATGCTGACACCTGGGCACTGGCGGACATTGATTTTTATCAACACAGAGGTCTGAGTGAGGGTCAGAGGGCCAGGTAGGTGAAGTCAAGGCCAGGTGGGCGGGGCTAAGGCTTCTTTGCCATCACCATAGAGACAGTCCCCCCACCGCAAGAGTGGGCGGAGCTTGGGATGGGCCTGCTGACAAGACTGAGCCAATGGCAGAGATACGGCCCGCCAGGCAGATGACACAGGGCCCTCCATTGTGACCTATGACCCCTAGTGGCCACAGGATTTGAGCACGCCCCGGGAAAGGCTACGCAGGCACAAGGGAGCCCCTGGTGCGGACTGCTTCAGGGCATTGGCAGAGCACGCCAGGTACCTCTTTCCCACTTTCCTGAGGATATCAGTAGGCAAGGCATCCCCACTCAGCATCTCTTGCCTCTCTCTGTCTCTCTCTGCTTGTCTTCGTTCTCTGAAATCTCTTCCTTCTCCCCCTTGTCACTTCACACCTTGGAGTGCCTGACAGAGGGCCTTGAGACGAAAGAACAAAGGGGGAAGGCCTCTGGCTCTACTGCTTGCCCATGGGGAGAGAAGTTCTGGTAGTCCATCTGGAAGGTCCAGAGAGTAGTGATTGATTGGGGAGCTACATCACGGGCGGACCTGGCCAGGTGAAGCTCCCTGACAAGTGGCAGCCTCTCCGCAGACTACTAATTCCGCTGATAACATTCTATGCAAATAACCGGCTGAGTGCCATGGGCAGAAAACATTGACACATACCTGCCAGAGGCCTATTCTGAGTCTGAAGAGTCCACCCTGGTCTCCAGCAACTCATCATCTCAGCACACACTTTGCCTGCACGCATGGAAACCGCCTCTCTCCACGAATGTCTTCACCTGCTAGGAAACACACGATGTCACTCAGCCAAAGGAGAGCACAGGCAAAGTCAACTGAAGCCCCCATTTTCAAGATTTTGCCCTCTGCTGCTCCACAGCCTCCGGTGGCACACTGCATGTGCGTCACTTCTCGGTAGACAAGGCCGAAATCCGGGCATCCAGGGCCCCAGCCGTCCACAGTCTACGGATGGCGGCATATGGATCACCTCTTTGCCTCGTACAGCAGGGAGGCCTGGGCCCTAGACTGGCTCCGCTAGAGCTCCACGACCTCAGCTATTTTCCCTGACCTTTGACCCGTGCCCTCGTGAGTGTGTCGTCTCTACTTCCACTTCTCTTCCCACCACACTGAATCCACCACCTGCGGATACCTGAGCGTGGACATCAACATCTATCACTGGCTGCAGTGTCACAGGTCACTAGGTGTCTAGGCTCAGGCTGACCTTGGCTGTCTTCTGCCCAGGCAAGGAGCCTAATCCTTCCAAGGAAATCAGGACACGTGCTCACTGGCCGACATCCTTTCTTTCATCCACACAGCGGTCTAGATGAGGGGAAAGAGGCCAGGTAGGCCAGGTGAAGGCTGAGTGTGGGGCCTAAGGCTTCTTTCCCAATCACCATGGTGACAGCCACCGGAAGGCTGGGCGGAACTTCGGACGGGGATGAGTCACAAACACTCAGCCAATGGGAGAGGTCCAGCCTAACCGGCCAGTTCCGCAGAGCCCTCCATTTTACCCATGGACAGACAACGGCCCCTTGCGTCTTTGGCCACAAAATCGAGGGCACCCAGGGAATAACTTCACAGTAGGCAACCCCTGATGTGAACACGTTCGACACACCGGGACAGCAGGCAGGTACCTCTTTTCCACTTACGCTAGGATATCACTAGGCAAGGCGCCCTTCCTCAGCATCTCCGGCCTCTCTGTAGGTGTTCATTCAGAGGAATCTCTTCTTTCTACCCCTGAGACACATCACAAGTATGAGGGGCCTGAGAGAGAGCCTAGAGATGGAACGGGGGAGGGTTCCGGCTGTACTGCTTCCCCGTGGGTAGAAAATAGCAGGTAGTCTCTCTGGAAGGTCTTAGCTTCTGTTGACTGACACGCGCAATACAGTAGGGGCGGACCCTGGCCAGGTGGAGCTTGTGGGCAGATGCAACCTCTCCGGCGACGAATAATTGCGCTGCTGCTTTGTATGGTGAAAACCTCCCCCCGCCAAGGGGGATGGGTAGAGAACATTGACCCACACCCGCCAGGGGCCTTTCCTGGGACTAAAGATCCCAACGTGGTCTCAACGTCGTCACCCACTCAACACACACCTTTCCTGCACACGTAATCCTGCCTTTCTCCGTCAGGGCCCTATCCTACCAGGAAAAAAAGCAAGCCGCTCAAAAAGGCCGATGCCAGGGAAATCGAGGAAACACTGCCAGTTCCCAAATTTTGGCTGTCTACATGTCCCCGCCTGCGGTGCAAGGCTGCCTATGCGGCCGGGCTCCGAAGGCAAGGCCGAAATCCTGGCAGCCTGGGCCCCAGCAGTGCAATGGTTGATGGACGTGGGGACACGGATGACCTGTTCGCCACATCCTTAGGCCCTTCACTGGCTCGCCATTCAGCTCCACGACGTCCACTACTGGCCCTGGCCTTTGCTTTGGCTGGTGCCCCATTAAACGTGTGCTCCGGAGCGATGTTTCTCCACCCATCACTAGCATCCTGCCACCAGGGGATATGTGAGTGTGGGAGTCACCATTTGTCACTGGCAGCAGTGTCACAAGTCACTAGACTTCCAGCTACCCGCTGACCTAGGCTGCCTTCTGCCCCAGGCAAGGTCCCGAATCCTTTATCCCAGATGCTGACACCTGGGCACTGGCGGACATTGATTTTTATCAACACAGAGGTCTGAGTGAGGGTCAGAGGGCCAGGTAGGTGAAGTCAAGGCCAGGTGGGCGGGGCTAAGGCTTCTTTGCCATCACCATAGAGACAGTCCCCCCACCGCAAGAGTGGGCGGAGCTTGGGATGGGCCTGCTGACAAGACTGAGCCAATGGCAGAGATCCGGCCCGCCAGGCAGATGACACAGGGCCCTCCATTGTGACCTATGACCCCTAGTGGCCACAGGATTTGAGCACGCCCCGGGAAAGGCTACGCAGGCACAAGGGAGCCCCTGGTGCGGACTGCTTCAGGGCATTGGCAGAGCACGCCAGGTACCTCTTTCCCACTTTCCTGAGGATATCAGTAGGCAAGGCATCCCCACTCAGCATCTCTTGCCTCTCTCTGTCTCTCTCTGCTTGTCTTCGTTCTCTGAAATCTCTTCCTTCTCCCCCTTGTCACTTCACACCTTGGAGTGCCTGACAGAGGGCCTTGAGACGAAAGAACAAAGGGGGAAGGCCTCTGGCTCTACTGCTTGCCCATGGGGAGAGAAGTTCTGGTAGTCCATCTGGAAGGTCCAGAGAGTAGTGATTGATTGGGGAGCTACATCACGGGCGGACCTGGCCAGGTGAAGCTCCCTGACAAGTGGCAGCCTCTCCGGAGACTACTAATTCCGCTGACAACATTCTATGCAAATAACCGGCTGAGTGCCATGGGCAGAAAACATTGACACATACCTGCCAGAGGCCTATTCTGAGTCTGAAGAGTCCACCCTGGTCTCCAGCAACTCATCATCTCAGCACACTCTTTGCCTGCACGCATGGAAACCGCCTCTCTCCACGAATGTCTTCACCTGCTAGGAAACACACGATGTCACTCAGCCAAAGGAGAGCACAGGCAAAGTCAACTGAAGCCCCCATTTTCAAGATTTTGCCCTCTGCTGCTCCACAGCCTCCGGTGGCACACTGCATGTGCGTCACTTCTCGGTAGACAAGGCCGAAATCCGGGCATCCAGGGCCCCAGCCGTCCACAGTCTACGGATGGCGGCATATGGATCACCTCTTTGCCTCGTACAGCAGGGAGGCCTGGGCCCTAGACTGGCTCCGCTAGAGCTCCACGACCTCAGCTATTTTCCCTGACCTTTGACCCGTGCCCTCGTGAGTGTGTCGTCTCTACTTCCACTTCTCTTCCCACCACACTGAATCCACCACCTGCGGATACCTGAGCGTGGACATCAACATCTATCACTGGCTGCAGTGTCACAGGTCACTAGGTGTCTAGGCTCAGGCTGACCTTGGCTGTCTTCTGCCCAGGCAAGGAGCCTAATCCTTCCAAGGAAATCAGGACACGTGCTCACTGGCCGACATCCTTTCTTTCATCCACACAGCGGTCTAGATGAGGGGAAAGAGGCCAGGTAGGCCAGGTGAGGGCTGAGTGTGGGGCCTAAGGCTTCTTTCCCAATCACCATGCTGACAGCCACCGGAAGGCTGGGCGGAACTTCTGACGGGGACGAGTCACAAACACTCAGCCAATGGGAGAGGTCCAGCCTAACCGGCCAGTTCCGCAGAGCCCTCCATTTTACCCATGGACAGACAACGGCCCCTTGCGTCTTTGGCCACAAAATCCAGGGCACCCAGGGAATATCTTCACAGTAGGCAACCCCTGATGTGAACACGTTCGACACACCGGGACAGCAGGCAGGTACCTCTTTTCCACTTACGCTAGGATATCACTAGGCAAGGCGCCCTTCCTCAGCATCTCCGGCCTCTCTGTAGGTGTTCATTCAGAGGAATCTCTTCTTTCTACCCCTGAGACACATCACAAGTATGAGGGGCCTGAGAGAGAGCCTAGAGATGGAACGGGGGAGGGTTCCGGCTGTACTGCTTCCCCGTGGGTAGAAAATAGCAGGTAGTCTCTCTGGAAGGTCTTAGCTTCTGTTGACTGACACGCGCAATACAGTAGGGGCGGACCCTGGCCAGGTGGAGCTTGTGGGCAGATGCAACCTCTCCGGCGACGAATAATTGCGCTGCTGCTTTGTATGGTGAAAACCTCCCCCCGCCAAGGGGGATGGGTAGAGAACATTGACCCACACCCGCCAGGGGCCTTTCCTGGGACTAAAGATCCCAACGTGGTCTCAACGTCGTCACCCACTCAACACACACCTTTCCTGCACACGTAATCCTGCCTTTCTCCGTCAGGGCCCTATCCTACCAGGAAAAAAAGCAAGCCGCTCAAAAAGGCCGATGCCAGGGAAATCGAGGAAACACTGCCAGTTCCCAAATTTTGGCTGTCTACATGTCCCCGCCTGCGGTGCAAGGCTGCCTATGCGGCCGGGCTCCGAAGGCAAGGCCGAAATCCTGGCAGCCTGGGCCCCAGCAGTGCAATGGTTGATGGACGTGGGGACACGGATGACCTGTTCGCCACATCCTTAGGCCCTTCACTGGCTCGCCATTCAGCTCCACGACGTCCACTACTGGCCCTGGCCTTTGCTTTGGCTGGTGCCCCATTAAACGTGTGCTCCGGAGCGATGTTTCTCCACCCATCACTAGCATCCTGCCACCAGGGGATATGTGAGTGTGGGAGTCACCATTTGTCACTGGCAGCAGTGTCACAAGTCACTAGACTTCCAGCTACCCGCTGACCTAGGCTGCCTTCTGCCCCAGGCAAGGTCCCGAATCCTTTATCCCAGATGCTGACACCTGGGCACTGGCGGACATTGATTTTTATCAACACAGAGGTCTGAGTGAGGGTCAGAGGGCCAGGTAGGTGAAGTCAAGGCCAGGTGGGCGGGGCTGAGGCTTCTTTGCCATCACCATAGAGACAGTCCCCCCACCGCAAGAGTGGGCGGAGCTTGGGATGGGCCTGCTGACAAGACTGAGCCAATGGCAGAGATCCGGCCCGCCAGGCAGATGACACAGGGCCCTCCATTGTGACCTATGACCCCTAGTGGCCACAGGATTTGAGCACACCCCGGGAAAGGCTACGCAGGCACAAGGGAGCCCCTGGTGCGGACTGCTTCAGGGCATTGGCAGAGCACGCCAGGTACCTCTTTCCCACTTTCCTGAGGATATCAGTAGGCAAGGCATCCCCACTCAGCATCTCTTGCCTCTCTCTGTCTCTCTCTGCTTGTCTTCGTTCTCTGAAATCTCTTCCTTCTCCCCCTTGTCACTTCACACCTTGGAGTGCCTGACAGAGGGCCTTGAGACGAAAGAACAAAGGGGGAAGGCCTCTGGCTCTACTGCTTGCCCATGGGGAGAGAAGTTCTGGTAGTCCATCTGGAAGGTCCAGAGAGTAGTGATTGATTGGGGAGCTACATCACGGGCGGACCTGGCCAGGTGAAGCTCCCTGACAAGTGGCAGCCTCTCCGGAGACTACTAATTCCGCTGACAACATTCTATGCAAATAACCGGCTGAGTGCCATGGGCAGAAAACATTGACACATACCTGCCAGAGGCCTATTCTGAGTCTGAAGAGTCCACCCTGGTCTCCAGCAACTCATCATCTCAGCACACACTTTGCCTGCACGCATGGAAACCGCCTCTCTCCACGAATGTCTTCACCTGCTAGGAAACACACGATGTCACTCAGCCAAAGGAGAGCACAGGCAAAGTCAACTGAAGCCCCCATTTTCAAGATTTTGCCCTCTGCTGCTCCACAGCCTCCGGTGGCACACTGCATGTGCGTCACTTCTCGGTAGACAAGGCCGAAATCCGGGCATCCAGGGCCCCAGCCGTCCACAGTCTACGGATGGCGGCATATGGATCACCTCTTTGCCTCGTACAGCAGGGAGGCCTGGGCCCTAGACTGGCTCCGCTAGAGCTCCACGACCTCAGCTATTTTCCCTGACCTTTGACCCGTGCCCTCGTGAGTGTGTCGTCTCTACTTCCACTTCTCTTCCCACCACACTGAATCCGCCACCTGCGGATACCTGAGCGTGGACATCAACATCTATCACTGGCTGCAGTGTCACAGGTCACTAGGTGTCTAGGCTCAGGCTGACCTTGGCTGTCTTCTGCCCAGGCAAGGAGCCTAATCCTTCCAAGGAAATCAGGACACGTGCTCACTGGCCGACATCCTTTCTTTCATCCACACAGCGGTCTAGATGAGGGGAAAGAGGCCAGGTAGGCCAGGTGAAGGCTGAGTGTGGGGCCTAAGGCTTCTTTCCCAATCACCATGCTGACAGCCACCGGAAGGCTGGGCGGAACTTCTGACGGGGACGAGTCACAAACACTCAGCCAATGGGAGAGGTCCAGCCTAACCGGCCAGTTCCGCAGAGCCCTCCATTTTACCCATGGACAGACAACGGCCCCTTGCGTCTTTGGCCACAAAATTGAGGGCACCCAGGGAATAACTTCACAGTAGGCAACCCCTGATGTGAACACGTTCGACACACCGGGACAGCAGGCAGGTACCTCTTTTCCACTTACGCTAGGATATCACTAGGCAAGGCGCCCTTCCTCAGCATCTCCGGCCTCTCTGTAGGTGTTCATTCAGAGGAATCTCTTCTTTCTACCCCTGAGACACATCACAAGTATGAGGGGCCTGAGAGAGAGCCTAGAGATGGAACGGGGGAGGGTTCCGGCTGTACTGCTTCCCCGTGGGTAGAAAATAGCAGGTAGTCTCTCTGGAAGGTCTTAGCTTCTGTTGACTGACACGCGCAATACAGTAGGGGCGGACCCTGGCCAGGTGGAGCTTGTGGGCAGATGCAACCTCTCCGGCGACGAATAATTGCGCTGCTGCTTTGTATGGTGAAAACCTACCCCCGCCAAGGGGGATGGGTAGAGAACATTGACCCACACCCGCCAGGGGCCTTTCCTGGGACTAAAGATCCCAACGTGGTCTCAACGTCGTCACCCACTCAACACACACCTTTCCTGCACACGTAATCCTGCCTTTCTCCGTCAGGGCCCTATCCTACCAGGAAAAAAAGCAAGCCGCTCAAAAAGGCCGATGCCAGGGAAATCGAGGAAACACTGCCAGTTCCCAAATTTTGGCTGTCTACATGTCCCCGCCTGCGGTGCAAGGCTGCCTATGCGGCCGGGCTCCGAAGGCAAGGCCGAAATCCTGGCAGCCTGGGCCCCAGCAGTGCAATGGTTGATGGACGTGGGGACACGGATGACCTGTTCGCCACATCCTTAGGCCCTTCACTGGCTCGCCATTCAGCTCCACGACGTCCACTACTGGCCCTGGCCTTTGCTTTGGCTGGTGCCCCATTAAACGTGTGCTCCGGAGCGATGTTTCTCCACCCATCACTAGCATCCTGCCACCAGGGGATATGTGAGTGTGGGAGTCACCATTTGTCACTGGCAGCAGTGTCACAAGTCACTAGACTTCCAGCTACCCGCTGACCTAGGCTGCCTTCTGCCCCAGGCAAGGTCCCGAATCCTTTATCCCAGATGCTGACACCTGGGCACTGGCGGACATTGATTTTTATCAACACAGAGGTCTGAGTGAGGGTCAGAGGGCCAGGTAGGTGAAGTCAAGGCCAGGTGGGCGGGGCTAAGGCTTCTTTGCCATCACCATAGAGACAGTCCCCCCACCGCAAGAGTGGGCGGAGCTTGGGATGGGCCTGCTGACAAGACTGAGCCAATGGCAGAGATCCGGCCCGCCAGGCAGATGACACAGGGCCCTCCATTGTGACCTATGACCCCTAGTGGCCACAGGATTTGAGCACACCCCGGGAAAGGCTACGCAGGCACAAGGGAGCCCCTGGTGCGGACTGCTTCAGGGCATTGGCAGAGCACGCCAGGTACCTCTTTCCCACTTTCCTCAGGATATCAGTAGGCAAGGCATCCCCACTCAGCATCTCTTGCCTCTCTCTGTCTCTCTCTGCTTGTCTTCGTTCTCTGAAATCTCTTCCTTCTCCCCCTTGTCACTTCACACCTTGGAGTGCCTGACAGAGGGCCTTGAGACGAAAGAACAAAGGGGGAAGGCCTCTGGCTCTACTGCTTACCCATGGGGAGAGAAGTTCTGGTAGTCCATCTGGAAGGTCCAGAGAGTAGTGATTGATTGGGGAGCTACATCACGGGCGGACCTGGCCAGGTGAAGCTCCCTGACAAGTGGCAGCCTCTCCGCAGACTACTAATTCCGCTGATAACATTCTATGCAAATAACCGGCTGAGTGCCATGGGCAGAAAACATTGACACATACCTGCCAGAGGCCTATTCTGAGTCTGAAGAGTCCACCCTGGTCTCCAGCAACTCATCATCTCAGCACACACTTTGCCTGCACGCATGGAAACCGCCTCTCTCCACGAATGTCTTCACCTGCTAGGAAACACACGATGTCACTCAGCCAAAGGAGAGCACAGGCAAAGTCAACTGAAGCCCCCATTTTCAAGATTTTGCCCTCTGCTGCTCCACAGCCTCCGGTGGCACACTGCATGTGCGTCACTTCTCGGTAGACAAGGCCGAAATCCGGGCATCCAGGGCCCCAGCCGTCCACAGTCTACGGATGGCGGCATATGGATCACCTCTTTGCCTCGTACAGCAGGGAGGCCTGGGCCCTAGACTGGCTCCGCTAGAGCTCCACGACCTCAGCTATTTTCCCTGACCTTTGACCCGTGCCCTCGTGAGTGTGTCGTCTCTACTTCCACTTCTCTTCCCACCACACTGAATCCGCCACCTGCGGATACCTGAGCGTGGACATCAACATCTATCACTGGCTGCAGTGTCACCGGTCACTAGGTGTCTAGGCTCAGGCTGACCTTGGCTGTCTTCTGCCCAGGCAAGGAGCCTAATCCTTCCAAGGAAATCAGGACACGTGCTCACTGGCCGACATCCTTTCTTTCATCCACACAGCGGTCTAGATGAGGGGAAAGAGGCCAGGTAGGCCAGGTGAAGGCTGAGTGTGGGGCCTAAGGCTTCTTTCCCAATCACCATGGTGACAGCCACCGGAAGGCTGGGCGGAACTTCTGACGGGAACGAGTCACAAACACTCAGCCAATGGGAGAGGTCCAGCCTAACCGGCCAGTTCCGCAGAGCCCTCCATTTTACCCATGGACAGACAACGGCCCCTTGCGTCTTTGGCCACAAAATCGAGGGCACCCAGGGAATAACTTCACAGTAGGCAACCCCTGATGTGAACACGTTCGACACACCGGGACAGCAGGCAGGTACCTCTTTTCCACTTACGCTAGGATATCACTAGGCAAGGCGCCCTTCCTCAGCATCTCCGGCCTCTCTGTAGGTGTTCATTCAGAGGAATCTCTTCTTTCTACCCCTGAGACACATCACAAGTATGAGGGGCCTGAGAGAGAGCCTAGAGATGGAACGGGGGAGGGTTCCGGCTGTACTGCTTCCCCGTGGGTAGAAAATAGCAGGTAGTCTCTCTGGAAGGTCTTAGCTTCTGTTGACTGACACGCGCAATACAGTAGGGGCGGACCCTGGCCAGGTGGAGCTTGTGGGCAGATGCAACCTCTCCGGCGACGAATAATTGCGCTGCTGCTTTGTATGGTGAAAACCTACCCCCGCCAAGGGGGATGGGTAGAGAACATTGACCCACACCCGCCAGGGGCCTTTCCTGGGACTAAAGATCCCAACGTGGTCTCAACGTCGTCACCCACTCAACACACACCTTTCCTGCACACGTAATCCTGCCTTTCTCCGTCAGGGCCCTATCCTACCAGGAAAAAAAGCAAGCCGCTCAAAAAGGCCGATGCCAGGGAAATCGAGGAAACACTGCCAGTTCCCAAATTTTGGCTGTCTACATGTCCCCGCCTCCGGTGCAAGGCTGCCTATGGGGCCGGGCTCCGAAGGCAAGGCCGAAATCCTGGCAGCCTGGGCCCCAGCAGTGCAATGGTTGATGGACGTGGGGACACGGATGACCTGTTCGCCACATCCTTAGGCCCTTCACTGGCTCGCCATTCAGCTCCACGACGTCCACTACTGGCCCTGGCCTTTGCTTTGGCTGGTGCCCCATTAAACGTGTGCTCCGGAGCGATGTTTCTCCACCCATCACTAGCATCCTGCCACCAGGGGATATGTGAGTGTGGGAGTCACCATTTGTCACTGGCAGCAGTGTCACAAGTCACTAGACTTCCAGCTACCCGCTGACCTAGGCTGCCTTCTGCCCCAGGCAAGGTCCCGAATCCTTTATCCCAGATGCTGACACCTGGGCACTGGCGGACATTGATTTTTATCAACACAGAGGTCTGAGTGAGGGTCAGAGGGCCAGGTAGGTGAAGTCAAGGCCAGGTGGGCGGGGCTGAGGCTTCTTTGCCATCACCATAGAGACAGTCCCCCCACCGCAAGAGTGGGCGGAGCTTGGGATGGGCCTGCTGACAAGACTGAGCCAATGGCAGAGATCCGGCCCTCCAGGCAGATGACACAGGGCCCTCCATTGTGACCTATGACCCCTAGTGGCCACAGGATTTGAGCACGCCCCGGGAAAGGCTACGCAGGCACAAGGGAGCCCCTGGTGCGGACTGCTTCAGGGCATTGGCAGAGCACGCCAGGTACCTCTTTCCCACTTTCCTGAGGATATCAGTAGGCAAGGCATCCCCACTCAGCATCTCTTGCCTCTCTCTGTCTCTCTCTGCTTGTCTTCGTTCTCTGAAATCTCTTCCTTCTCCCCCTTGTCACTTCACACCTTGGAGTGCCTGACAGAGGGCCTAGAGACCAAAGAGCAAAGGGGGAAGGCCTCTGGCTCTACTGCTTGCCCATGGGGAGAGAAGTTCTGGGAGTCTATCTGGAAGGTCTAGAGAGTAGTGATTGATTGGGGAGCTACATCACGGGCGGACCTGGCCAGGTGAAGCTTGACATCACCGTGGGACCTGGCCAGGTGAAGCTCGCTGACAAGTGGCAGCCTCTCCAGAGACTACTAATTCCGCTCCTAACATTCTATGCAAATAACCGGCTGAGTGCCATGGGCAGAAAACATTGACACATACCTGCCAGAGGCCTATTCTGGGTCTGGAGAGTCCACCCTGGTCTCCCCTGCAACTCATCATCTCAGCACACACTTTGCCTGCACGCATGGAAACCGCCTCTCTCCACGAATGTCTTCACCTGCTAGGAAACACACGATGTCACTCAGCCAAAGGAGAGCACAGGCCAAGTCAACTGAAGCCCCCATTTTCAAGATTTTGCCCTCTGCTGCTCCACAGCCTCCGGTGGCACACTGCATGTGCGTCACTTCTCGGTAGACGAGGCCGAAATCCGGGCATCCAGGGCCCCAGCCGTCCAGAATCTACGGATGGCGGCATATGGATCACCTCTTTGCCTCGTACAGCAGGGAGGCCTGGGCCCTAGACTGGCTCCGCTAGAGCTCCACGACCTCAGCTATTTTCCCTGACCTTTGGCCTGTGCCCTCCTGAGTGTGTCATCTCTACTTCCACTTCTCTTCCCACCACACTGAATCCGCCACCTGCGGATACCTGAGCGTGGACATCAACATCTATCACTGGCTGCAGTGTCACAGGTCACTAGGTGTCTAGGCTCAGGCTGACCTTGGCTGTCTTCTGCCCAGGCAAGGAACCTAATCCTTCCAAGGAAAAGAGGACACGTGCTCACTGGCCGACATCCTTTCTTTCATCCACACAGCGGTCTAGATGAGGGGAAAGAGGCCAGGTAGGCCAGGTGAGGGCTGAGTGTGGGGCCTAAGGCTTCTTTCCCAATCACCATGCTGACAGCCACCGGAAGGCTGGGCGGAACTTCTGACGGGGACGAGTCACAAACACTCAGCCAATAGGAGAGGTCCAGCCTAACCGGCCAGTTCCGCAGAGCCCTCCATTTTACCCATGGACAGACAACGCCCCCTTGCGTCTTTGGCCACAAAATCCAGGGCACCCAGGGAATAACTTCACAGTAGGCAACCCCTGATGTGAACACGTTCGACACACTGGGACAGCAGGCAGGTACCTCTTTTCCACTTACGCTAGGATGTCACTAGGCAAGGCGCCCTTCCTCAGCATCTGTGGCCTCTCACGTATGTGTTCACTCAGAGGAATCTCTTCATTCTACCCCTGAGACACATCACAAGTATGAGGGGCCTGAGAGAGAGCCTAGAGATGGAACGGGGGAGGCTTCTGGCTGTACTGCTTCCCCGTGGGGACAGAATAGCAGGTAGTCTCTCTGGAAGGTCTTAGCTTCTGTTGACTGACACGCGCAATACAGTAGGGGCGGACCCTGGCCAGGTGGAGCTTCTGGGCAGATGCAACCTCTCCGGCGACGAATAATTGCGCTGCTGCTTTGTATGGTGAAAACCTCCCGCCGCCAAGGGGGATGGGTAGAGAACATTGACCCACACCCGCCAGGGGCCTTTCCTGGGACTAAAGATCCCAACGTGGTCTCAACGTCGTCACCCTCTCAACACACGCCTTTCCTGCACACGTAATTCTGCCTTTCTCCGTCAGGGCCCTATCCTACCAGGAAAAAAAGGAAGCCGCTCAAAGAGGCCGATGCCAGGGAAATCGAGGAAACACTGCCAGTTTCCAAATTTTTGCTGTCTACACGTCCCCGCCTCCGGTGCAAGGCTGCCTATGTGGCCGGGCTCCGAAGGCAAGGCCGAAATCCTGGCAGCCTGGGCCCCAGCAGTCCAATGGTTGATGGACGTGGGGACACGGATGACCTGTTCACCACATACAGGAGGGATCCTTGGGCCCTTCACTGGCTCGCCATTCAGCTCCACCACGTCCACTACTGGCCCTGGCCTTTGCTTTGGCTGTTGCCCCATTAAACGTGTGCTCCGGAGCCATGTTTCTCCACCCATCACTAGCATTCTGCCACCAGGGGATATGTGAGTGTGGGAGTCACCATTTGTCACTGGCAGCAGTGTCACAAGTCACTAGACTTCCAGCTACCCGCTGACCTAGGCTGCCTTCTGCCCCAGGCAAGGTCCCGAATCCTTTATCCCAGATGCTGACACCTGGGCACTGGCGGACATTGATTTTTATCAACACAGAGGTCTGAGTGAGGGTCAGAGGGCCAGGTAGGTGAAGTCAAGGCCAGGTGGGCGGGGCTGAGGCTTCTTTGCCATCACCATAGAGACAGTCCCCCCACCGCAAGAGTGGGCGGAGCTTGGGATGGGCCTGGTGACAAGACTGAGCCAATGGCAGAGATCCGGCCCGCCAGGCAGATGACACAGGGCCCTCCATTGTGACCTATGACCCCTAGTGGCCACAGGATTTGAGCACGCCCCGGGAAAGGCTACGCAGGCACAAGGGAGCCCCTGGTGCGGACTGCTTCAGGGCATTGGCAGAGCACGCCAGGTACCTCTTTCCCACTTTCCTGAGGATATCAGTAGGCAAGGCATCCCCACTCAGCATCTCTTGCCTCTCTCTGTCTCTCTCTGCTTGTCTTCGTTCTCTGAAATCTCTTCCTTCTCCCCCTTGTCACTTCACACCTTGGAGTGCCTGACAGAGGGCCTAGAGACCAAAGAGCAAAGGGGGAAGGCCTCTGGCTCTACTGCTTGCCCATGGGGAGAGAAGTTCTGGGAGTCTATCTGGAAGGTCTAGAGAGTAGTGATTGATTGGGGAGCTACATCACGGGCGGACCTGGCCAGGTGAAGCTTGACATCACCGTGGGACCTGGCCAGGTGAAGCTCGCTGACAAGTGGCAGCCTCTCCGGAGACTACTAATTCCGCTCCTAACATTCTATGCAAATAACCGGCTGAGTGCCATGGGCAGAAAACATTGACACATACCTGCCAGAGGCCTATTCTGGGTCTGAAGAGTCCACCCTGGTCTCCCCTGCAACTCATCATCTCAGCACACACTTTGCCTGCACGCATGGAAACCGCCTCTCTCCACGAATGTCTTCACCTGCTAGGAAACACACGATGTCACTCAGCCAAAGGAGAGCACAGGCCAAGTCAACTGAAGCCCCCATTTTCAAGATTTTGCCCTCTGCTGCTCCACAGCCTCCGGTGGCACACTGCATGTGCGTCACTTCTCGGTAGACGAGGCCGAAATCCGGGCATCCAGGGCCCCAGCCGTCCAGAATCTACGGATGGCGGCATATGGATCACCTCTTTGCCTCGTACAGCAGGGAGGCCTGGGCCCTAGACTGGCTCCGCTAGAGCTCCACGACCTCAGCTATTTTCCCTGACCTTTGGCCTGTGCCCTCCTGAGTGTGTCATCTCTACTTCCACTTCTCTTCCCACCACACTGAATCCGCCACCTGCGGATACCTGAGCGTGGACATCAACATCTATCACTGGCTGCAGTGTCACAGGTCACTAGGTGTCTAGGCTCAGGCTGACCTTGGCTGTCTTCTGCCCAGGCAAGGAACCTAATCCTTCCAAGGAAATGAGGACACGTGCTCACTGGCCGACATCCTTTCTTTCATCCACACAGCGGTCTAGATGAGGGGAAAGAGGCCAGGTAGGCCAGGTGAGGGCTGAGTGTGGGGCCTAAGGCTTCTTTCCCAATCACCATGCTGACAGCCACCGGAAGGCTGGGCGGAACTTCGGACGGGGACGAGTCACAAACACTCAGCCAATAGGAGAGGTCCAGCCTAACCGGCCAGTTCCGCAGAGCCCTCCATTTTACTCATGGACAGACAACGCCCTCTTGCGTCTTTGGCCACAAAATCCAGGGCACCCAGGGAATAACTTCACAGTAGGCAACCCCTGATGTGAACACGTTCGACACACTGGGACAGCAGGCAGGTACCTCTTTTCCACTTACGCTAGGATATCACTAGGCAAGGCGCCCTTCCTCAGCATCTGTGGCCTCTCACGTATGTGTTCACTCAGAGGAATCTCTTCATTCTACCCCTGAGACACATCACAAGTATGAGGGGCCTGAGAGAGAGCCTAGAGATGGAACGGGGGAGGCTTCTGGCTGTACTGCTTCCCCGTGGGGACAGAATAGCAGGTAGTCTCTCTGGAAGGTCTTAGCTTCTGTTGACTGACACGAGCAATACAGTAGGGGTGGACCCTGGCCAGGGGGAGCTTGTGGGCAGATGCAACCTCTCCGGCGACGAATAATTGCGCTGCTGCTTTGTATGGTGAAAACCTCCCCCCGCCAAGGGGGATGGGTAGAGAACATTGACCCACACCCGCCAGGGGCCTTTCCTGGGACTAAAGATCCCAACGTGGTCTCAACGTCGTCACCCTCTCAACACACACCTTTCCTGCACACGTAATCCTGCCTTTCTCCGTCAGGGCCCTATCCTACCAGGAAAAAAAGCAAGCCGCTCAAAGAGGCCGATGCCAGGGAAATCGAGGAAACACTGCCAGTTTCCAAATTTTTGCTGTCTACACGTCCCCGCCTCCGGTGCAAGGCTGCCTATGTGGCCGGGCTCCGAAGGCAAGGCCGAAATCCTGGCAGCCTGGGCCCCAGCAGTCCAATGCTTGATGGACGTGGGGACACGGATGACCTGTTCGCCACATACAGGAGGGATCCTTGGGCCCTTCACTGGCTCGCCATTCAGCTCCACGACGTCCACTACTGGCCCTGGCCTTTGCTTTGGCTGGTGCCCCATTAAACGTGTGCTCCGGAGCGATCTTTCTCCACCCATCACTAGCATTCTGCCACCAGGGGATATGTGAGTGTGGGAGTCACCATTTGTCACTGGCAGCAGTGTCACAAGTCACTAGACTTCCAGCTACCCGCTGACCTAGGCTGCCTTCTGCCCCAGGCAAGGTCCCGAATCCTTTATCCCAGATGCTGACACCTGGGCACTGGCGGACATTGATTTTTATCAACACAGAGGTCTGAGTGAGGGTCAGAGGGCCAGGTAGGTGAAGTCAAGGCCAGGTGGGCGGGGCTGAGGCTTCTTTGCCATCACCATAGAGACAGTCCCCCCACCGCAAGAGTGGGCGGAGCTTGGGATGGGCCTGGTGACAAGACTGAGCCAATGGCAGAGATCCGGCCCGCCAGGCAGATGACACAGGGCCCTCCATTGTGACCTATGACCCCTAGTGGCCACAGGATTTGAGCACGCCCCGGGAAAGGCTACGCAGGCACAAGGGAGCCCCTGGTGCGGACTGCTTCAGGGCATTGGCAGAGCACGCCAGGTACCTCTTTCCCACTTTCCTGAGGATATCAGTAGGCAAGGCATCCCCACTCAGCATCTCTTGCCTCTCTCTGTCTCTCTCTGCTTGTCTTCGTTCTCTGAAATCTCTTCCTTCTCCCCCTTTTCACTTCACACCTTGGAGTGCCTGACAGAGTGCCTAGAGACCAAAGAGCAAAGGGGGAAGGCCTCTGGCTCTACTGCTTGCCCATGGGGAGAGAAGTTCTGGGAGTCTATCTGGAAGGTCTAGAGAGCAGTGATTGATTGGGGAGCTACATCACGGGCGGACCTGGCCAGGTGAAGCTCCCTGACAAGTGGCAGCCTCTCCGGAGACTACTAATTCCGCTCCTAACATTCTATGCAAATAACCGGCTGAGTGCCATGGGCAGAAAACATTGACACATACCTGCCAGAGGCCTATTCTGGGTCTGAAGAGTCCACCCTGGTCTCCAGCAACTCATCATCTCAGCACACACTTTGCCTGCACGCATGGAAACCGCCTCTCTCCACGAATGTCTTCACCTGCTAGGAAACACACGATGTCACTCAGCCAAAGGAGAGCACAGGCAAAGTCAACTGAAGCCCCCATTTTCAAGATTTTGCCCTCTGCTGCTCCACAGCTTCCGGTGGCACACTGCATGTGCGTCACTTCTCGGTAGTCAAGGCCGAAATCCAGGCATCCAGGGCCCCAGCCGTCCACAGTCTACGGATGGCGGCATATGGATCACCTCTTTGCCTCGTACAGCAGGGAGGCCTGGGCCCTAGACTGGCTCCGCTAGAGCTCCACGACCTCAGCTATTTTCCCTGACCTTTGACCCGTGCCCTCGTGAGTGTGTCGTCTCTACTTCCACTTCTCTTCCCACCACACTGAATCCGCCACCTGCGGATACCTGAGCGTGGACATCAACATCTATCACTGGCTGCAGTGTCACAGGTCACTAGGTGTCTAGGCTCAGGCTGACCTTGGCTGTCTTCTGCCCAGGCAAGGAGCCTAATCCTTCCAAGGAAATCAGGACACGTGCTCACTGGCCGACATCCTTTCTTTCATCCACACAGCGGTCTAGATGAGGGGAAAGAGGCCAGGTAGGCCAGGTGAAGGCTGAGTGTGGGGCCTAAGGCTTCTTTCCCAATCACCATGCTGACAGCCACCGGAAGGCTGGGCGGAACTTCTGACGGGGACGAGTCACAAACACTCAGCACAATGGGAGAGGTCCAGCCTAACCGGCCAGTTCCGCAGAGCCCTCCATTTTACCCATGGACAGACAACGGCCCCTTTCGTCTTTGGCCACAAAATCGAGGGCACCCAGGGAATAACTTCACAGTAGGCAACCCCTGATGTGAACACGTTCGACACACCGGGACAGCAGGCAGGTACCTCTTTTCCACTTACGCTAGGATATCACTAGGCAAGGCGCCCTTCCTCAGCATCTCTGGCCTCTCTGTATGTGTTCACTCAGAGGAATCTCTTCGTTCTACCCCTGAGACACATCACAAGTATGAGGGGCCTGAGAGAGAGCCTAGAGATGGAACGGGGAAGGGTTCCGGCTGTACTGCTTCCCCGTGGGTAGAAAATAGCAGGTAGTCTCTCTGGAAGGTCTTAGCTTCTGTTGACTGACACGCGCAATACAGTAGGGGCGGACCCTGGCCAGGTGGAGCTTGTGGGCAGATGCAACCTCTCCGGCGACGAATAATTGCGCTGCTGCTTTGTATGGTGAAAACCTCCCCCCGCCAAGGGGGATGGGTAGAGAACATTGACCCACACCCGCCAGGGGCCTTTCCTGGGACTAAAGATCCCAACGTGGTCTCAACGTCGTCACCCACTCAACACACACCTTTCCTGCACACGTAATCCTGCCTTTCTCCGTCAGGGCCCTATCCTACCAGGAAAAAAAGCAAGCCGCTCAAAAAGGCCGATGCCAGGGAAATCGAGGAAACACTGCCAGTTCCCAAATTTTGGCTGTCTACATGTCCCCGCCTGCGGTGCAAGGCTGCCTATGCGGCCGGGCTCCGAAGGCAAGGCCGAAATCCTGGCAGCCTGGGCCCCAGCAGTGCAATGGTTGATGGACGTGGGGACACGGATGACCTGTTGGCCACATCCTTAGGCCCTTCACTGGCTCGCCATTCAGCTCCACGACGTCCACTACTGGCCCTGGCCTTTGCTTTGGCTGGTGCCCCATTAAACGTGTGCTCCGGAGCGATGTTTCTCCACCCATCACTAGCATTCTGCCACCAGGGGATATGTGAGTGTGGGAGTCACCATTTGTCACTGGCAGCAGTGTCACAAGTCACTAGACTTCCAGCTACCCGCTGACCTAGGCTGCCTTCTGCCCCAGGCAAGGTCCCGAATCCTTTATCCCAGATGCTGACACCTGGGCACTGGCGGACATTGATTTTTATCAACACAGAGGTCTGAGTGAGGGTCAGAGGGCCAGGTAGGTGAAGTCAAGGCCAGGTGGGCGGGGCTGAGGCTTCTTTGCCATCACCATAGAGACAGTCCCCCCACCGCAAGAGTGGGCGGAGCTTGGGATGGGCCTGGTGACAAGACTGAGCCAATGGCAGAGATCCGGCCCGCCAGGCAGATGACACAGGGCCCTCCATTGTGACCTATGACCCCTAGTGGCCACAGGATTTGAGCACGCCCCGGGAAAGGCTACGCAGGCACAAGGGAGCCCCTGGTGCGGACTGCTTCAGGGCATTGGCAGAGCACGCCAGGTACCTCTTTCCCACTTTCCTGAGGATATCAGTAGGCAAGGCATCCCCACTCAGCATCTCTTGCCTCTCTCTGTCTGTCTCTGCTTGTCTTCGTTCTCTGAAATCTCTTCCTTCTCCCCCTTGTCACTTCACACCTTGGAGTGCCTGACAGAGGGCCTAGAGACCAAAGAGCAAAGGGGGAAGGCCTCTGGCTCTACTGCTTGCCCATGGGGAGAGAAGTTCTGGGAGTCTATCTGGAAGGTCTAGAGAGCAGTGATTGATTGGGGAGCTACATCACGGGCGGACCTGGCCAGGTGAAGCTTGACATCACCGTGGGACCTGGCCAGGTGAAGCTCGCTGACAAGTGGCAGCCTCTCCGGAGACTACTAATTCCGCTCCTAACATTCTATGCAAATAACCGGCTGAGTGCCATGGGCAGAAAACATTGACACATACCTGCCAGAGGCCTATTCTGGGTCTGAAGAGTCCACCCTGGTCTCCCCTGCAACTCATCATCTCAGCACACACTTTGCCTGCACGCATGGAAACCGCCTCTCTCCACGAATGTCTTCACCTGCTAGGAAACACACGATGTCACTCAGCCAAAGGAGAGCACAGGCCAAGTCAACTGAAGCCCCCATTTTCAAGATTTTGCCCTCTGCTGCTCCACAGCCTCCGGTGGCACACTGCATGTGCGTCACTTCTCGGTAGACGAGGCCGAAATCCGGGCATCCAGGGCCCCAGCCGTCCAGAATCTACGGATGGCGGCATATGGATCACCTCTTTGCCTCGTACAGCAGGGAGGCCTGGGCCCTAGACTGGCTCCGCTAGAGCTCCACGACCTCAGCTATTTTCCCTGACCTTTGGCCTGTGCCCTCGTGAGTGTGTCATCTCTACTTCCACTTCTCTTCCCACCACACTGAATCCGCCACCTGCGGATACCTGAGCGTGGACATCAACATCTATCACTGGCTGCAGTGTCACAGGTCACTAGGTGTCTAGGCTCAGGCTGACCTTGGCTGTCTTCTGCCCAGGCAAGGAACCTAATCCTTCCAAGGAAATGAGGACACGTGCTCACTGGCCGACATCCTTTCTTTCATCCACACAGCGGTCTAGATGAGGGGAAAGAGGCCAGGTAGGCCAGGTGAGGGCTGAGTGTGGGGCCTAAGGCTTCTTTCCCAATCACCATGCTGACAGCCACCGGAAGGCTGGGCGGAACTTCGGACGGGGACGAGTCACAAACACTCAGCCAATAGGAGAGGTCCAGCCTAACCGGCCAGTTCCGCAGAGCCCTCCATTTTACCCATGGACAGACAACGGCCCCTTGCGTCTTTGGCCACAAAATCCAGGGCACCCAGGGAATAACTTCACAGTAGGCAACCCCTGATGTGAACACGTTCGACACACTGGGACAGCAGGCAGGTACCTCTTTTCCACTTACGCTAGGATATCACTAGGCAAGGCGCCCTTCCTCAGCATCTCTGGCCTCTCACGTATGTGTTCACTCAGAGGAATCTCTTCATTCTACCCCTGAGACACATCACAAGTATGAGGGGCCTGAGAGAGAGCCTAGAGATGGAACGGGGGAGGCTTCTGGCTGTACTGCTTCCCCGTGGGGACAGAATAGCAGGTAGTCTCTCTGGAAGGTCTTAGCTTCTGTTGACTGACACGAGCAATACAGTAGGGGTGGACCCTGGCCAGGGGGAGCTTGTGGGCAGATGCAACCTCTCCGGCGACGAATAATTGCGCTGCTGCTTTGTATGGTGAAAACCTCCCCCCGCCAAGGGGGATGGGTAGAGAACATTGACCCACACCCGCCAGGGGCCTTTCCTGGGACTAAAGATCCCAACGTGGTCTCAACGTCGTCACCCTCTCAACACACACCTTTCCTGCACACGTAATCCTGCCTTTCTCCGTCAGGGCCCTATCCTACCGGGAAAAAAAGGAAGCCGCTCAAAGAGGCCGATGCCAGGGAAATCGAGGAAACACTGCCAGTTTCCAAATTTTGGCTGTCTACACGTCCCCGCCTCCGGTGCAAGGCTGCCTATGTGGTCGGGCTCCGAAGGCAAGGCCGAAATCCTGGCAGCCTGGGCCCCAGCAGTCCAATGGTTGATGGACGTGGGGACACGGATGACCTGTTCACCACATACAGGAGGGATCCTTGGGCCCTTCACTGGCTCGCCATTCAGCTCCACGACGTCCACTACTGGCCCTGGCCTTTGCTTTGGCTGGTGCCCCATTAAACGTGTGCTCCGGAGCGATCTTTCTCCACCCATCACTAGCATTCTGCCACCAGGGGATATGTGAGTGTGGGAGTCACCATTTGTCACTGGCAGCAGTGTCACAAGTCACTAGACTTCCAGCTACCCGCTGACCTAGGCTGCCTTCTGCCCCAGGCAAGGTCCCGAATCCTTTATCCCAGATGCTGACACCTGGGCACTGGCGGACATTGATTTTTATCAACACAGAGGTCTGAGTGAGGGTCAGAGGGCCAGGTAGGTGAAGTCAAGGCCAGGTGGGCGGGGCTGAGGCTTCTTTGCCATCACCATAGAGACAGTCCCCCCACCGCAAGAGTGGGCGGAGCTTGGGATGGGCCTGCTGACAAGACTGAGCCAATGGCAGAGATCCGGCCCGCCAGGCAGATGACACAGGGCCCTCCATTGTGACCTATGACCCCTAGTGGCCACAGGATTTGAGCACGCCCCGGGAAAGGCTACGTAGGCACAAGGGAGCCCCTGGTGCGGACTGCTTCAGGGCATTGGCAGAGCACGCCAGGTACCTCTTTCCCACTTTCCTGAGGATATCAGTAGGCAAGGCATCCCCACTCAGCATCTCTTGCCTCTCTCTGTCTCTCTCTGCTTGTCTTCGTTCTCTGAAATCTCTTCCTTCTCCCCCTTGTCACTTCACACCTTGGAGTGCCTGACAGAGGGCCTAGAGACCAAAGAGCAAAGGGGGAAGGCCTCTGGCTCTACTGCTTGCCCATGGGGAGAGAAGTTCTGGGAGTCTATCTGGAAGGTCTAGAGAGTAGTGATTGATTGGGGAGCTACATCACGGGCGGACCTGGCCAGGTGAAGCTTGACATCACCGTGGGACCTGGCCAGGTGAAGCTCGCTGACAAGTGGCAGCCTCTCCGGAGACTACTAATTCCGCTCCTAACATTCTATGCAAATAACCGGCTGAGTGCCATGGGCAGAAAACATTGACACATACCTGCCAGAGGCCTATTCTGGGTCTGAAGAGTCCACCCTGGTCTCCCCTGCAACTCATCATCTCAGCACACACTTTGCCTGCACGCATGGAAACCGCCTCTCTCCACGAATGTCTTCACCTGCTAGGAAACACACGATGTCACTCAGCCAAAGGAGAGCACAGGCCAAGTCAACTGAAGCCCCCATTTTCAAGATTTTGCCCTCTGCTGCTCCACAGCCTCCGGTGGCACACTGCATGTGCGTCACTTCTCGGTAGACGAGGCCGAAATCCGGGCATCCAGGGCCCCAGCCGTCCAGAATCTACGGATGGCGGCATATGGATCACCTCTTTGCCTCGTACAGCAGGGAGGCCTGGGCCCTAGACTGGCTCCGCTAGAGCTCCACGACCTCAGCTATTTTCCCTGACCTTTGGCCTGTGCCCTCGTGAGTGTGTCATCTCTACTTCCACTTCTCTTCCCACCACACTGAATCCGCCACCTGCGGATACCTGAGCGTGGACATCAACATCTATCACTGGCTGCAGTGTCACAGGTCACTAGGTGTCTAGGCTCAGGCTGACCTTGGCTGTCTTCTGCCCAGGCAAGGAACCTAATCCTTCCAAGGAAATGAGGACACGTGCTCACTGGCCGACATCCTTTCTTTCATCCACACAGCGGTCTAGATGAGGGGAAAGAGGCCAGGTAGGCCAGGTGAGGGCTGAGTGTGGGGCCTAAGGCTTCTTTCCCAATCACCATGCTGACAGCCACCGGAAGGCTGGGCGGAACTTCGGACGGGGACGAGTCACAAACACTCAGCCAATAGGAGAGGTCCAGCCTAACCGGCCAGTTCCGCAGAGCCCTCCATTTTACCCATGGACAGACAACGGCCCCTTGCGTCTTTGGCCACAAAATCCAGGGCACCCAGGGAATAACTTCACAGTAGGCAACCCCTGATGTGAACACGTTCGACACACTGGGACAGCAGGCAGGTACCTCTTTTCCACTTACGCTAGGATATCACTAGGCAAGGCGCCCTTCCTCAGCATCTCTGGCCTCTCACGTATGTGTTCACTCAGAGGAATCTCTTCATTCTACCCCTGAGACACATCACAAGTATGAGGGGCCTGAGAGAGAGCCTAGAGATGGAACGGGGGAGGCTTCTGGCTGTACTGCTTCCCCGTGGGGACAGAATAGCAGGTAGTCTCTCTGGAAGGTCTTAGCTTCTGTTGACTGACACGAGCAATACAGTAGGGGTGGACCCTGGCCAGGGGGAGCTTGTGGGCAGATGCAACCTCTCCGGCGACGAATAATTGCGCTGCTGCTTTGTATGGTGAAAACCTCCCCCCGCCAAGGGGGATGGGTAGAGAACATTGACCCACACCCGCCAGGGGCCTTTCCTGGGACTAAAGATCCCAACGTGGTCTCAACGTCGTCACCCTCTCAACACACACCTTTCCTGCACACGTAATCCTGCCTTTCTCCGTCAGGGCCCTATCCTACCGGGAAAAAAAGGAAGCCGCTCAAAGAGGCCGATGCCAGGGAAATCGAGGAAACACTGCCAGTTTCCAAATTTTGGCTGTCTACACGTCCCCGCCTCCGGTGCAAGGCTGCCTATGTGGTCGGGCTCCGAAGGCAAGGCCGAAATCCTGGCAGCCTGGGCCCCAGCAGTCCAATGGTTGATGGACGTGGGGACACGGATGACCTGTTCACCACATACAGGAGGGATCCTTGGGCCCTTCACTGGCTCGCCATTCAGCTCCACGACGTCCACTACTGGCCCTGGCCTTTGCTTTGGCTGGTGCCCCATTAAACGTGTGCTCCGGAGCGATCTTTCTCCACCCATCACTAGCATTCTGCCACCAGGGGATATGTGAGTGTGGGAGTCACCATTTGTCACTGGCAGCAGTGTCACAAGTCACTAGACTTCCAGCTACCCGCTGACCTAGGCTGCCTTCTGCCCCAGGCAAGGTCCCGAATCCTTTATCCCAGATGCTGACACCTGGGCACTGGCGGACATTGATTTTTATCAACACAGAGGTCTGAGTGAGGGTCAGAGGGCCAGGTAGGTGAAGTCAAGGCCAGGTGGGCGGGGCTGAGGCTTCTTTGCCATCACCATAGAGACAGTCCCCCCACCGCAAGAGTGGGCGGAGCTTGGGATGGGCCTGCTGACAAGACTGAGCCAATGGCAGAGATCCGGCCCGCCAGGCAGATGACACAGGGCCCTCCATTGTGACCTATGACCCCTAGTGGCCACAGGATTTGAGCACGCCCCGGGAAAGGCTACGTAGGCACAAGGGAGCCCCTGGTGCGGACTGCTTCAGGGCATTGGCAGAGCACGCCAGGTACCTCTTTCCCACTTTCCTGAGGATATCAGTAGGCAAGGCATCCCCACTCAGCATCTCTTGCCTCTCTCTGTCTCTCTCTGCTTGTCTTCGTTCTCTGAAATCTCTTCCTTCTCCCCCTTGTCACTTCACACCTTGGAGTGCCTGACAGAGGGCCTAGAGACCAAAGAGCAAAGGGGGAAGGCCTCTGGCTCTACTGCTTGCCCATGGGGAGAGAAGTTCTGGGAGTCTATCTGGAAGGTCTAGAGAGTAGTGATTGATTGGGGAGCTACATCACGGGCGGACCTGGCCAGGTGAAGCTTGACATCACCGTGGGACCTGGCCAGGTGAAGCTCGCTGACAAGTGGCAGCCTCTCCGGAGACTACTAATTCCGCTCCTAACATTCTATGCAAATAACCGGCTGAGTGCCATGGGCAGAAAACATTGACACATACCTGCCAGAGGCCTATTCTGGGTCTGAAGAGTCCACCCTGGTCTCCCCTGCAACTCATCATCTCAGCACACACTTTGCCTGCACGCATGGAAACCGCCTCTCTCCACGAATGTCTTCACCTGCTAGGAAACACACGATGTCACTCAGCCAAAGGAGAGCACAGGCCAAGTCAACTGAAGCCCCCATTTTCAAGATTTTGCCCTCTGCTGCTCCACAGCCTCCGGTGGCACACTGCATGTGCGTCACTTCTCGGTAGACGAGGCCGAAATCCGGGCATCCAGGGCCCCAGCCGTCCAGAATCTACGGATGGCGGCATATGGATCACCTCTTTGCCTCGTACAGCAGGGAGGCCTGGGCCCTAGACTGGCTCCGCTAGAGCTCCACGACCTCAGCTATTTTCCCTGACCTTTGGCCTGTGCACTCCTGAGTGTGTCATCTCTACTTCCACTTCTCTTCCCACCACACTGAATCCGCCACCTGCGGATACCTGAGCGTGGACATCAACATCTATCACTGGCTGCAGTGTCACAGGTCACTAGGTGTCTAGGCTCAGGCTGACCTTGGCTGTCTTCTGCCCAGGCAAGGAACCTAATCCTTCCAAGGAAATGAGGACACGTGCTCACTGGCCGACATCCTTTCTTTCATCCACACAGCGGTCTAGATGAGGGGAAAGAGGCCAGGTAGGCCAGGTGAGGGCTGAGTGTGGGGCCTAAGGCTTCTTTCCCAATCACCATGCTGACAGCCACCGGAAGGCTGGGCGGAACTTCGGACGGGGACGAGTCACAAACACTCAGCCAATAGGAGAGGTCCAGCCTAACCGGCCAGTTCCGCAGAGCCCTCCATTTTACCCATGGACAGACAACGGCCCCTTGCGTCTTTGGCCACAAAATCCAGGGCACCCAGGGAATAACTTCACAGTAGGCAACCCCTGATGTGAACACGTTCGACACACTGGGACAGCAGGCAGGTACCTCTTTTCCACTTACGCTAGGATATCACTAGGCAAGGCGCCCTTCCTCAGCATCTCTGGCCTCTCACGTATGTGTTCACTCAGAGGAATCTCTTCATTCTACCCCTGAGACACATCACAAGTATGAGGGGCCTGAGAGAGAGCCTAGAGATGGAACGGGGGAGGCTTCTGGCTGTACTGCTTCCCCGTGGGGACAGAATAGCAGGTAGTCTCTCTGGAAGGTCTTAGCTTCTGTTGACTGACACGAGCAATACAGTAGGGGTGGACCCTGGCCAGGGGGAGCTTGTGGGCAGATGCAACCTCTCCGGCGACGAATAATTGCGCTGCTGCTTTGTATGGTGAAAACCTCCCCCCGCCAAGGGGGATGGGTAGAGAACATTGACCCACACCCGCCAGGGGCCTTTCCTGGGACTAAAGATCCCAACGTGGTCTCAACGTCGTCACCCTCTCAACACACACCTTTCCTGCACACGTAATCCTGCCTTTCTCCGTCAGGGCCCTATCCTACCGGGAAAAAAAGGAAGCCGCTCAAAGAGGCCGATGCCAGGGAAATCGAGGAAACACTGCCAGTTTCCAAATTTTGGCTGTCTACACGTCCCCGCCTCCGGTGCAAGGCTGCCTATGTGGTCGGGCTCCGAAGGCAAGGCCGAAATCCTGGCAGCCTGGGCCCCAGCAGTCCAATGGTTGATGGACGTGGGGACACGGATGACCTGTTCACCACATACAGGAGGGATCCTTGGGCCCTTCACTGGCTCGCCATTCAGCTCCACGACGTCCACTACTGGCCCTGGCCTTTGCTTTGGCTGGTGCCCCATTAAACGTGTGCTCCGGAGCGATCTTTCTCCACCCATCACTAGCATTCTGCCACCAGGGGATATGTGAGTGTGGGAGTCACCATTTGTCACTGGCAGCAGTGTCACAAGTCACTAGACTTCCAGCTACCCGCTGACCTAGGCTGCCTTCTGCCCCAGGCAAGGTCCCGAATCCTTTATCCCAGATGCTGACACCTGGGCACTGGCGGACATTGATTTTTATCAACACAGAGGTCTGAGTGAGGGTCAGAGGGCCAGGTAGGTGAAGTCAAGGCCAGGTGGGCGGGGCTGAGGCTTCTTTGCCATCACCATAGAGACAGTCCCCCCACCGCAAGAGTGGGCGGAGCTTGGGATGGGCCTGGTGACAAGACTGAGACAATGGCAGAGATCCGGCCCGCCAGGCAGATGACACAGGGCCCTCCATTGTGACCTATGACCCCTAGTGGCCGCAGGATTTGAGCACGCCCCGGGAAAGGCTACGCAGGCACAAGGGAGCCCCTGGTGCGGACTGCTTCAGGGCATTGGCAGAGCACGCCAGGTACCTCTTTCCCACTTTCCTGAGGATATCAGTAGGCAAGGCATCCCCACTCAGCATCTCTTGCCTCTCTCTGTCTCTCTCTGCTTGTCTTCGTTCTCTGAAATCTCTTCCTTCTCCCCCTTGTCACTTCACACCTTGGAGTGCCTGACAGAGGGCCTAGAGACCAAAGAGCAAAGGGGGAAGGCCTCTGGCTCTACTGCTTGCCCATGGGGAGAGAAGTTCTGGGAGTCTATCTGGAAGGTCTAGAGAGTAGTGATTGATTGGGGAGCTACATCACGGGCGGACCTGGCCAGGTGAAGCTTGACATCACCGTGGGACCTGGCCAGGTGAAGCTCGCTGACAAGTGGCAGCCTCTCCGGAGACTACTAATTCCGCTCCTAACATTCTATGCAAATAACCGGCTGAGTGCCATGGGCAGAAAACATTGACACATACCTGCCAGAGGCCTATTCTGGGTCTGAAGAGTCCACCCTGGTCTCCCCTGCAACTCATCATCTCAGCACACACTTTGCCTGCACGCATGGAAACCGCCTCTCTCCACGAATGTCTTCACCTGCTAGGAAACACACGATGTCACTCAGCCAAAGGAGAGCACAGGCCAAGTCAACTGAAGCCCCCATTTTCAAGATTTTGCCCTCTGCTGCTCCACAGCCTCCGGTGGCACACTGCATGTGCGTCACTTCTCGGTAGACGAGGCCGAAATCCGGGCATCCAGGGCCCCAGCCGTCCAGAATCTACGGATGGCGGCATATGGATCACCTCTTTGCCTCGTACAGCAGGGAGGCCTGGGCCCTAGACTGGCTCCGCTAGAGCTCCACGACCTCAGCTATTTTCCCTGACCTTTGGCCTGTGCACTCCTGAGTGTGTCATCTCTACTTCCACTTCTCTTCCCACCACACTGAATCCGCCACCTGCGGATACCTGAGCGTGGACATCAACATCTATCACTGGCTGCAGTGTCACAGGTCACTAGGTGTCTAGGCTCAGGCTGACCTTGGCTGTCTTCTGCCCAGGCAAGGAACCTAATCCTTCCAAGGAAATGAGGACACGTGCTCACTGGCCGACATCCTTTCTTTCATCCACACAGCGGTCTAGATGAGGGGAAAGAGGCCAGGTAGGCCAGGTGAGGGCTGAGTGTGGGGCCTAAGGCTTCTTTCCCAATCACCATGCTGACAGCCACCGGAAGGCTGGGCGGAACTTCGGACGGGGACGAGTCACAAACACTCAGCCAATAGGAGAGGTCCAGCCTAACCGGCCAGTTCCGCAGAGCCCTCCATTTTACCCATGGACAGACAACGGCCCCTTGCGTCTTTGGCCACAAAATCCAGGGCACCCAGGGAATAACTTCACAGTAGGCAACCCCTGATGTGAACACGTTCGACACACTGGGACAGCAGGCAGGTACCTCTTTTCCACTTACGCTAGGATATCACTAGCAAGGCGCCCTTCCTCAGCATCTCTGGCCTCTCACGTATGTGTTCACTCAGAGGAATCTCTTCATTCTACCCCTGAGACACATCACAAGTATGAGGGGCCTGAGAGAGAGCCTAGAGTTGGAACGGGGGAGGCTTCTGGCTGTACTGCTTCTCCGTGGGGACAGAAGAGCATGTAGTCTCTCTGGAAGGTCTTAGCTTCTGTTGACTGACACGTGCAATAGAGTAGGGGCGGACCCTGTCTAGGGGGAGTTTGTGGGCAGATGCAACCTCTCCGGCGACGAATAATTGCGCTGCTGCTTTGTATGGTGAAAACCTCCCCCCGCCAAGGGGGATGGGTAGAGAACATTGACCCACACCCGCCAGGGGCCTTTCCTGGGACTAAAGATCCCAACGTGGTCTCAACGTCGTCACCCTCTCAACACACACCTTTCCTGCACACGTAATCCTGCCTTTCTCCGTCAGGGCCCTATCCTACCAGGAAAAAAAGCAAGCCGCTCAAAGAGGCCGATGCCAGGGAAATCGAGGAAACACTGCCAGTTTCCAAATTTTGGCTGTCTACACGTCCCCGCCTCCGGTGCAAGGCTGCCTATGTGGTCGGGCTCCGAAGGCAAGGCCGAAATCCTGGCAGCCTGGGCCCCAGCAGTCCAATGGTTGATGGACGTGGGGACACGGATGACCTGTTCACCACATACAGGAGGGATCCTTGGGCCCTTCACTGGCTCGCCATTCAGCTCCACGACGTCCACTACTGGCCCTGGCCTTTGCTTTGGCTGGTGCCCCATTAAACGTGTGCTCCGGAGCCATGTTTCTCCACCCATCACTAGCATTCTGCCACCAGGGGATATGTGAGTGTGGGAGTCACCATTTGTCACTGGCAGCAGTGTCACAAGTCACTAGACTTCCAGCTACCCGCTGACCTAGGCTGCCTTCTGCCCCAGGCAAGGTCCCGAATCCTTTATCCCAGATGCTGACACCTGGGCACTGGCGGACATTGATTTTTATCAACACAGAGGTCTGAGTGAGGGTCAGAGGGCCAGGTAGGTGAAGTCAAGGCCAGGTGGGCGGGGCTGAGGCTTCTTTGCCATCACCATAGAGACAGTCCCCCCACCGCAAGAGTGGGCGGAGCTTGGGATGGGCCTGGTGACAAGACTGAGCCAATGGCAGAGATCCGGCCCGCCAGGCAGATGACACAGGGCCCTCCATTGTGACCTATGACCCCTAGTGGCCACAGGATTTGAGCACACCCCGGGAAAGGCTACGCAGGCACAAGGGAGCCCCTGGTGCGGACTGCTTCAGGGCATTGGCAGAGCACGCCAGGTACCTCTTTCCCACTTTCCTGAGGATATCAGTAGGCAAGGCATCCCCACTCAGCATCTCTTGCCTCTCTCTGTCTCTCTCTGCTTGTCTTCGTTCTCTGAAATCTCTTCCTTCTCCCCCTTGTCACTTCACACCTTGGAGTGCCTGACAGAGGGCCTAGAGACCAAAGAGCAAAGGGGGAAGGCCTCTGGCTCTACTGCTTGCCCATGGGGAGAGAAGTTCTGGGAGTCTATCTGGAAGGTCTAGAGAGTAGTGATTGATTGGGGAGCTACATCACGGGCGGACCTGGCCAGGTGAAGCTCCCTGACAAGTGGCAGCCTCTCCGGGGACTACTAATTCCGCTGATAACATTCTATGCAAATAACCGGCTGAGTGCCATGGGCAGAAAACATTGACACATACCTGCCAGAGGCCTATTCTGGGTCTGAAGAGTCCACCCTGGTCTCCAGCAACTCATCATCTCAGCACACACTTTGCCTGCACGCATGGAAACCGCCTCTCTCCACGAATGTCTTCACCTGCTAGGAAACACACGATGTCACTCAGCCAAAGCAGAGCACAGGCAAAGTCAACTGAAGCCCCCATTTTCAAGATTTTGCCCTCTGCTGCTCCACAGCCTCCGGTGGCACACTGCATGTGCATCACTTCTCGGTAGACAAGGCCGAAATCCGGGCATCCAGGGCCCCAGCCGTCCACAGTCTACGGACGGCGGCATATGGATCACCTCTTTGCCTCGTACAGCAGGGAGGCCTGGGCCCTAGACTGGCTCCGCTAGAGCTCCACGACCTCAGCTATTTTCCCTGACCTTTGACCCGTGCCCTCGTGAGTGTGTCATCTCTACTTCCACTTCTCTTCCCACCACACTGAATCCGCCACCTGCGGATACCTGAGCGTGGACATCAACATCTATCACTGGCTGCAGTGTCACAGGTCACTAGGTGTCTAGGCTCAGGCTGACCTTGGCTGTCTTCTGCCCAGGCAAGGAGCCTAATCCTTCCAAGGAAATCAGGACACGTGCTCACTGGCCGACATCCTTTCTTTCATCCACACAGCGGTCTAGATGAGGGGAAAGAGGCCAGGTAGGCCAGGTGAAGGCTGAGTGTGGGGCCTAAGGCTTCTTTCCCAATCACCATGGTGACAGCCACCGGAAGGCTGGGCGGAACTTCTGACGGGGACGAGTCACAAACACTCAGCAAATAGGAGAGGTCCAGCCTAACGGGCCAGTTCCGCAGAGCCCTCCATTTTACCCATGGACAGACAACGGCCCCTTGCGTCTTTGGCCACAAAATCGAGGGCACCCAGGGAATAACTTCACAGTAGGCAACCCCTGATGTGAACACGATCGACACACCGGGACAGCAGGCAGGTACCTCTTTTCCACTTACGCTAGGATATCACTAGGCAAGGCGCCCTTCCTCAGCATCTCTGGCCTCTCTGTATGTGTTCACTCAGAGGAATCTCTTCCTTCTACCCCTGAGACACATCACAAGTATGAGGGGCCTGAGAGAGAGCCTAGAGATGGAACGGGGGAGGGTTCCGGCTGTACTGCTTCCCCGTGGGTAGAAAATAGCAGGTAGTCTCTCTGGAAGGTCTTAGCTTCTGTTGACTGACACGCGCAATACAGTAGGGGCGGACCCTGGCCAGGTGGAGCTTGTGGGCAGATGCAACCTCTCCGGCGACGAATAATTGCGCTGCTGCTTTGTATGGTGAAAACCTCCCCCCGCCAAGGGGGATGGGTAGAGAACATTGACCCACACCCGCCAGGGGCCTTTCCTGGGACTAAAGATCCCAACGTGGTCTCAACGTCGTCACCCACTCAACACACACCTTTCCTGCACACGTAATCCTGCCTTTCTCCGTCAGGGCCCTATCCTACCAGGAAAAAAAGCAAGCCGCTCAAAAAGGCCGATGCCAGGGAAATCGAGGAAACACTGCCAGTTCCCAAATTTTGGCTGTCTACATGTCCCCGCCTGCGGTGCAAGGCTGCCTATGTGGCCGGGCTCCGAAGGCAAGGCCGAAATCCTGGCAGCCTGGGCCCCAGCAGTCCAATGGTTGATGGACGTGGGGACACGGATGACCTGTTCGCCACATCCTTAGGCCCTTCACTGGCTCGCCATTCAGCTCCACGACGTCCACTACTGGCCCTGGCCTTTGCTTTGGCTGGTGCCCCATTAAACGTGTGCTCCGGAGCCATGTTTCTCCACCCATCACTAGCATCCTGCCACCAGGGGATATGTGAGTGTGGGAGTCACCATTTGTCACTGGCAGCAGTGTCACAAGTCACTAGACTTCCAGCTACCCGCTGACCTAGGCTGCCTTCTGCCCCAGGCAAGGTCCCGAATCCTTTATCCCAGATGCTGACACCTGGGCACTGGCGGACATTGATTTTTATCAACACAGAGGTCTGAGTGAGGGTCAGAGGGCCAGGTAGGTGAAGTCAAGGCCAGGTGGGCGGGGCTAAGGCTTCTTTGCCATCACCATAGAGACAGTCCCCCCACCGCAAGAGTGGGCGGAGCTTGGGATGGGCCTGCTGACAAGACTGAGCCAATGGCAGAGATCCGGCCCGCCAGGCAGATGACACAGGGCCCTCCATTGTGACCTATGACCCCTAGTGGCCACAGGATTTGAGCACACCCCGGGAAAGCCTACGCAGGCACAAGGGAGCCCCTGGTGCGGACTGCTTCAGGGCATTGGCAGAGCACGCCAGGTACCTCTTTCCCACTTTCCTGAGGATATCAGTAGGCAAGGCATCCCCACTCAGCATCTCTTGCCTCTCTCTGTCTCTCTCTGCTTGTCTTCGTTCTCTGAAATCTCTTCCTTCTCCCCCTTGTCACTTCACACCTTGGAGTGCCTGACAGAGGGCCTTGAGACGAAAGAACAAAGGGGGAAGGCCTCTGGCTCTACTGCTTGCCCATGGGGAGAGAAGTTCTGGTAGTCCATCTGGAAGGTCCAGAGAGTAGTGATTGATTGGGGAGCTACATCACGGGTGGACCTGGCCAGGTGAAGCTCCCTGACAAGTGGCAGCCTCTCCGGAGACTACTAATTCCGCTCCTAACATTCTATGCAAATAACCGGCTGAGTGCCATGGGCAGAAAACATTGACACATACCTGCCAGAGGCCTATTCTGAGTCTGAAGAGTCCACCCTGGTCTCCAGCAACTCATCATCTCAGCACACACTTTGCCTGCACGCATGGAAACCGCCTCTCTCCACGAATGTCTTCACCTGCTAGGAAACACACGATGTCACTCAGCCAAAGGAGAGCACAGGCAAAGTCAACTGAAGCCCCCATTTTCAAGATTTTGCCCTCTGCTGCTCCACAGCCTCCGGTGGCACACTGCATGTGCGTCACTTCTCGGTAGACAAGGCTGAAATCCGGGCATCCAGGGCCCTAGCCGTACACAGTCTACGGATGGCGGCATATGGATCACCTCTTTGCCTCGTACAGCAGGGAGGCCTGGGCCCTAGACTGGCTCCGCTAGAGCTCCACGACCTCAGCTATTTTCCCTGACCTTTGACCCGTGCCCTCGTGAGTGTGTCATCTCTACTTCCACTTCTCTTCCCACCACACTGAATCCGCCACCTGCGGATACCTGAGCGTGGACATCAACATCTATCACTGGCTGCAGTGTCACAGGTCACTAGGTGTCTAGGCTCAGGCTGACCTTGGCTGTCTTCTGCCCAGGCAAGGAACCTAATCCTTCCAAGGAAATGAGGACACGTGCTCACTGGCCGACATCCTTTCTTTCATCCACACAGCGGTCTAGATGAGGGGAAAGAGGCCAGGTAGGCCAGGTGAGGGCTGAGTGTGGGGCCTAAGGCTTCTTTCCCAATCACCATGCTGACAGCCACCGGAAGGCTGGGCGGAACTTCGGACGGGGACGAGTCACAAACACTCAGCCAATAGGAGAGGTCCAGCCTAACCGGCCAGTTCCGCAGAGCCCTCCATTTTACCCATGGACAGACAACGGCCCCTTGCGTCTTTGGCCACAAAATCCAGGGCACCCAGGGAATAACTTCACAGTAGGCAACCCCTGATGTGAACACGTTCGACACACTGGGACAGCAGGCAGGTACCTCTTTTCCACTTACGCTAGGATATCACTAGGCAAGGCGCCCTTCCTCAGCATCTCTGGCCTCTCACGTATGTGTTCACTCAGAGGAATCTCTTCATTCTACCCCTGAGACACATCACAAGTATGAGGGGCCTGAGAGAGAGCCTAGAGATGGAACGGGGGAGGCTTCTGGCTGTACTGCTTCCCCGTGGGGACAGAATAGCAGGTAGTCTCTCTGGAAGGTCTTAGCTTCTGTTGACTGACACGCGCAATACAGTAGGGGCGGACCCAGGCCAGGGGGAGCTTGTGGGCAGATGCAACCTCTCCGGCGACGAATAATTGCGCTGCTGCTTTGTATGGTGAAAACCTCCCCCCGCCAAGGGGGATGGGTAGAGAACATTGACCCACACCCGCCAGGGGCCTTTCCTGGGACTAAAGATCCCAACGTGGTCTCAACGTCGTCACCCTCTCAACACACACCTTTCCTGCACACGTAATCCTGCCTTTCTCCGTCAGGGCCCTATCCTACCAGGAAAAAAAGCAAGCCGCTCAAAGAGGCCGATGCCAGGGAAATCGAGGAAACACTGCCAGTTTCCAAATTTTGGCTGTCTACACGTCCCCGCCTCCGGTGCAAGGCTGCCTATGTGGCCGGGCTCCGAAGGCAAGGCCGAAATCCTGGCAGCCTGGGCCCCAGCAGTCCAATGCTTGATGGACGTGGGGACACGGATGACCTGTTCGCCACATACAGGAGGGATCCTTGGGCCCTTCACTGGCTCGCCATTCAGCTCCACGACGTCCACTACTGGCCCTGGCCTTTGCTTTGGCTGGTGCCCCATTAAACGTGTGCTCCGGAGCGATCTTTCTCCACCCATCACTAGCATTCTGCCACCAGGGGATATGTGAGTGTGGGAGTCACCATTTGTCACTGGCAGCAGTGTCACAAGTCACTAGACTTCCAGCTACCCGCTGACCTAGGCTGCCTTCTGCCCCAGGCAAGGTCCCGAATCCTTTATCCCAGATGCTGACACCTGGGCACTGGCGGACATTGATTTTTATCAACACAGAGGTCTGAGTGAGGGTCAGAGGGCCAGGTAGGTGAAGTCAAGGCCAGGTGGGCGGGGCTGAGGCTTCTTTGCCATCACCATAGAGACAGTCCCCCCACCGCAAGAGTGGGCGGAGCTTGGGATGGGCCTGCTGACAAGACTGAGCCAATGGCAGAGATCCGGCCCGCCAGGCAGATGACACAGGGCCCTCCATTGTGACCTATGACCCCTAGTGGCCACAGGATTTGAGCACGCCCCGGGAAAGGCTACGCAGGCACAAGGGAGCCCCTGGTGCGGACTGCTTCAGGGCATTGGCAGAGCACGCCAGGTACCTCTTTCCCACTTTCCTGAGGATATCAGTAGGCAAGGCATCCCCACTCAGCATCTCTTGCCTCTCTCTGTCTCTCTCTGCTTGTCTTCGTTCTCTGAAATCTCTTCCTTCTCCCCCTTGTCACTTCACACCTTGGAGTGCCTGACAGAGGGCCTAGAGACCAAAGAGCAAAGGGGGAAGGCCTCTGGCTCTACTGCTTGCCCATGGGGAGAGAAGTTCTGGGAGTCTATCTGGAAGGTCTAGAGAGTAGTGATTGATTGGGGAGCTACATCACGGGCGGACCTGGCCAGGTGAAGCTTGACATCACCGTGGGACCTGGCCAGGTGAAGCTCGCTGACAAGTGGCAGCCTCTCCGGAGACTACTAATTCCGCTCCTAACATTTTATGCAAATAACCGGCTGAGTGCCATGGGCAGAAAACATTGACACATACCTGCCAGAGGCCTATTCTGGGTCTGGAGAGTCCACCCTGGTCTCCCCTGCAACTCATCATCTCAGCACACACTTTGCCTGCACGCATGGAAACCGCCTCTCTCCACGAATGTCTTCACCTGCTAGGAAACACACGATGTCACTCAGCCAAAGGAGAGCACAGGCCAAGTCAACTGAAGCCCCCATTTTCAAAATTTTGCCCTCTGCTGCTCCACAGCCTCCGGTGGCACACTGCATGTGCGTCACTTCTCGGTAGACGAGGCCGAAATCCGGGCATCCAGGGCCCCAGCCGTCCAGAATCTACGGATGGCGGCATATGGATCACCTCTTTGCCTCGTACAGCAGGGAGGCCTGGGCCCTAGACTGGCTCCGCTAGAGCTCCACGACCTCAGCTATTTTCCCTGACCTTTGGCCTGTGCCCTCGTGAGTGTGTCATCTCTACCTCCACTTCTCTTCCCACCACACTGAATCCGCCACCTGCGGATACCTGAGCGTGGACATCAACATCTATCACTGGCTGCAGTGTCACAGGTCACTAGGTGTCTAGGCTCAGGCTGACCTTGGCTGTCTTCTGCCCAGGCAAGGAACCTAATCCTTCCAAGGAAATGAGGACACGTGCTCACTGGCCGACATCCTTTCTTTCATCCACACAGCGGTCTAGATGAGGGGAAAGAGGCCAGGTAGGCCAGGTGAGGGCTGAGTGTGGGGCCTAAGGCTTCTTTCCCAATCACCATGCTGACAGCCACCGGAAGGCTGGGCGGAACTTCGGACGGGGACGAGTCACAAACACTCAGCCAATAGGAGAGGTCCAGCCTAACCGGCCAGTTCCGCAGAGCCCTCCATTTTACCCATGGACAGACAACGGCCCCTTGCGTCTTTGGCCACAAAATCCAGGGCACCCAGGGAATAACTTCACAGTAGGCAACCCCTGATGTGAACACGTTCGACACACTGGGACAGCAGGCAGGTACCTCTTTTCCACTTACGCTAGGATATCACTAGCAAGGCGCCCTTCCTCAGCATCTCTGGCCTCTCACGTATGTGTTCACTCAGAGGAATCTCTTCATTCTACCCCTGAGACACATCACAAGTATGAGGGGCCTGAGAGAGAGCCTAGAGTTGGAACGGGGGAGGCTTCTGGCTGTACTGCTTCTCCGTGGGGACAGAAGAGCATGTAGTCTCTCTGGAAGGTCTTAGCTTCTGTTGACTGACACGTGCAATAGAGTAGGGGCGGACCCTGTCTAGGGGGAGTTTGTGGGCAGATGCAACCTCTCCGGCGACGAATAATTGCGCTGCTGCTTTGTATGGTGAAAACCTCCCCCCGCCAAGGGGGATGGGTAGAGAACATTGACCCACACCCGCCAGGGGCCTTTCCTGGGACTAAAGATCCCAACGTGGTCTCAACGTCGTCACCCTCTCAACACACACCTTTCCTGCACACGTAATCCTGCCTTTCTCCGTCAGGGCCCTATCCTACCAGGAAAAAAAGCAAGCCGCTCAAAGAGGCCGATGCCAGGGAAATCGAGGAAACACTGCCAGTTTCCAAATTTTGGCTGTCTACACGTCCCCGCCTCCGGTGCAAGGCTGCCTATGTGGTCGGGCTCCGAAGGCAAGGCCGAAATCCTGGCAGCCTGGGCCCCAGCAGTCCAATGGTTGATGGACGTGGGGACACGGATGACCTGTTCACCACATACAGGAGGGATCCTTGGGCCCTTCACTGGCTCGCCATTCAGCTCCACGACGTCCACTACTGGCCCTGGCCTTTGCTTTGGCTGGTGCCCCATTAAACGTGTGCTCCGGAGCCATGTTTCTCCACCCATCACTAGCATTCTGCCACCAGGGGATATGTGAGTGTGGGAGTCACCATTTGTCACTGGCAGCAGTGTCACAAGTCACTAGACTTCCAGCTACCCGCTGACCTAGGCTGCCTTCTGCCCCAGGCAAGGTCCCGAATCCTTTATCCCAGATGCTGACACCTGGGCACTGGCGGACATTGATTTTTATCAACACAGAGGTCTGAGTGAGGGTCAGAGGGCCAGGTAGGTGAAGTCAAGGCCAGGTGGGCGGGGCTGAGGCTTCTTTGCCATCACCATAGAGACAGTCCCCCCACCGCAAGAGTGGGCGGAGCTTGGGATGGGCCTGGTGACAAGACTGAGCCAATGGCAGAGATCCGGCCCGCCAGGCAGATGACACAGGGCCCTCCATTGTGACCTATGACCCCTAGTGGCCACAGGATTTGAGCACACCCCGGGAAAGGCTACGCAGGCACAAGGGAGCCCCTGGTGCGGACTGCTTCAGGGCATTGGCAGAGCACGCCAGGTACCTCTTTCCCACTTTCCTGAGGATATCAGTAGGCAAGGCATCCCCACTCAGCATCTCTTGCCTCTCTCTGTCTCTCTCTGCTTGTCTTCGTTCTCTGAAATCTCTTCCTTCTCCCCCTTGTCACTTCACACCTTGGAGTGCCTGACAGAGGGCCTAGAGACCAAAGAGCAAAGGGGGAAGGCCTCTGGCTCTACTGCTTGCCCATGGGGAGAGAAGTTCTGGGAGTCTATCTGGAAGGTCTAGAGAGTAGTGATTGATTGGGGAGCTACATCACGGGCGGACCTGGCCAGGTGAAGCTCCCTGACAAGTGGCAGCCTCTCCGGGGACTACTAATTCCGCTGATAACATTCTATGCAAATAACCGGCTGAGTGCCATGGGCAGAAAACATTGACACATACCTGCCAGAGGCCTATTCTGGGTCTGAAGAGTCCACCCTGGTCTCCAGCAACTCATCATCTCAGCACACACTTTGCCTGCACGCATGGAAACCGCCTCTCTCCACGAATGTCTTCACCTGCTAGGAAACACACGATGTCACTCAGCCAAAGGAGAGCACAGGCAAAGTCAACTGAAGCCCCCATTTTCAAGATTTTGCCCTCTGCTGCTCCACAGCCTCCGGTGGCACACTGCATGTGCGTCACTTCTCGGTAGACAAGGCTGAAATCCGGGCATCCAGGGCCCTAGCCGTCCACAGTCTATGGATGGCGGCATATGGATCACCTCTTTGCCTCGTACAGCAGGGAAGCCTGGGCCCTAGACTGGCTCCGCTAGAGCTCCACGACCTCAGCTATTTTCCCTGACCTTTGACCCGTGCCCTCGTGAGTGTGTCGTCTCTACTTCCACTTCTCTTCCCACCACACTGAATCCGCCACCTGCGGATACCTGAGCGTGGACATCAACATCTATCACTGGCTGCAGTGTCACAGGTCACTAGGTGTCTAGGCTCAGGCTGACCTTGGCTGTCTTCTGCCCAGGCAAGGAGCCTAATCCTTCCAAGGAAATCAGGACACGTGCTCACTGGCCGACATCCTTTCTTTCATCCACACAGCGGTCTAGATGAGGGGAAAGAGGCCAGGTAGGCCAGGTGAAGGCTGAGTGTGGGGCCTAAGGCTTCTTTCCCAATCACCATGCTGACAGCCACCGGAAGGCTGGGCGGAACTTCTGACGGGGACGAGTCACAAACACTCAGCCAATGGGAGAGGTCCAGCCTAACCGGCCAGTTCCGCAGAGCCCTCCATTTTACCCATGGACAGACAACGGCCCCTTGCGTCTTTGGCCACAAAATCGAGGGCACCCAGGGAATAACTTCACAGTAGGCAACCCCTGATGTGAACACGTTCGACACACCGGGACAGCAGGCAGGTACCTCTTTTCCACTTACGCTAGGATATCACTAGGCAAGGCGCCCTTCCTCAGCATCTCTGGCCTCTCTGTATGTGTTCACTCAGAGGAATCTCTTCCTTCTACCCCTGAGACACTTCACAAGTATGAGGGGCCTGAGAGAGAGCCTAGAGATGGAATGGGGGAGGGTTCCGGCTGTACTGCTTCCCCGTGGGTAGAAAATAGCAGGTAGTCTCTCTGGAAGGTCTTAGCTTCTGTTGACTGACACGCGCAATACAGTAGGGGCGGACCCTGGCCAGGTGGAGCTTGTGGGCAGATGCAACCTCTCCGGCGACGAATAATTGCGCTGCTGCTTTGTATGGTGAAAACCTCCCCCCGCCAAGGGGGATGGGTAGAGAACATTGACCCACACCCGCCAGGGGCCTTTCCTGGGACTAAAGATCCCAACGTGGTCTCAACGTCGTCACCCACTCAACACACACCTTTCCTGCACACGTAATCCTGCCTTTCTCCGTCAGGGCCCTATCCTACCAGGAAAAAAAGCAAGCCGCTCAAAGAGGCCGATGCCAGGGAAATCGAGGAAACACTGCCAGTTTCCAAATTTTTGCTTTCTACACGTCCCTGCCTCCGGTGCAAGGCTGCCTATGTGGCTGGGCTCCGAAGGCAAGGCCGAAATCCTGGCAGCCTGGGCCCCAGCAGTGCAATGGTTGATGGACGTGGGGACACGGATGACCTGTTCGCCACATACAGGAGGGATCCTTGGGCCCTTCACTGGCTCGCCATTCAGCTCCACGACGTCCACTACTGGCCCTGGCCTTTGCTTTGGCTGGTGCCCCATTAAACGTGTGCTCCGGAGCCATGTTTCTCCACCCATCACTAGCATCCTGCCACCAGGGGATATGTGAGTGTGGGAGTCACCATTTGTCACTGGCAGCAGTGTCACAAGTCACTAGACTTCCAGCTACCCGCTGACCTAGGCTGCCTTCTGCCCCAGGCAAGGTCCCGAATCCTTTATCCCAGATGCTGACACCTGGGCACTGGCGGACATTGATTTTTATCAACACAGAGGTCTGAGTGAGGGTCAGAGGGCCAGGTAGGTGAAGTCAAGGCCAGGTGGGCGGGGCTAAGGCTTCTTTGCCATCACCATAGAGACAGTCCCCCCACCGCAAGAGTGGGCGGAGCTTGGGATGGGCCTGCTGACAAGACTGAGCCAATGGCAGAGATCCGGCCCGCCAGGCAGATGACACAGGGCCCTCCATTGTGACCTATGACCCCTAGTGGCCACAGGATTTGAGCACACCCCGGGAAAGCCTACGCAGGCACAAGGGAGCCCCTGGTGCGGACTGCTTCAGGGCATTGGCAGAGCACGCCAGGTACCTCTTTCCCACTTTCCTGAGGATATCAGTAGGCAAGGCATCCCCACTCAGCATCTCTTGCCTCTCTCTGTCTCTCTCTGCTTGTCTTCGTTCTCTGAAATCTCTTCCTTCTCCCCCTTGTCACTTCACACCTTGGAGTGCCTGACAGAGGGCCTTGAGACGAAAGAACAAAGGGGGAAGGCCTCTGGCTCTACTGCTTGCCCATGGGGAGAGAAGTTCTGGTAGTCCATCTGGAAGGTCCAGAGAGTAGTGATTGATTGGGGAGCTACATCACGGGCGGACCTGGCCAGGTGAAGCTCCCTGACAAGTGGCAGCCTCTCCGGAGACTACTAATTCCGCTGATAACATTCTATGCAAATAACCGGCTGAGTGCCATGGGCAGAAAACATTGACACATACCTGCCAGAGGCCTATTCTGAGTCTGAAGAGTCCACCCTGGTCTCCAGCAACTCATCATCTCAGCACACACTTTGCCTGCACGCATGGAAACCGCCTCTCTCCACGAATGTCTTCACCTGCTAGGAAACACACGATGTCACTCAGCCAAAGGAGAGCACAGGCAAAGTCAACTGAAGCCCCCATTTTCAAGATTTTGCCCTCTGCTGCTCCACAGCCTCCGGTGGCACACTGCATGTGCGTCACTTCTCGGTAGACAAGGCCGAAATCCGGGCATCCAGGGCCCCAGCCGTCCACAGTCTACGGATGGCGGCATATGGATCACCTCTTTGCCTCGTACAGCAGGGAGGCCTGGGCCCTAGACTGGCTCCGCTAGAGCTCCACGACCTCAGCTATTTTCCCTGACCTTTGACCCGTGCCCTCGTGAGTGTGTCATCTCTACTTCCACTTCTCTTCCCACCACACTGAATCCGCCACCTGCGGATACCTGAGCGTGGACATCAACATCTGTCACTGGCTGCAGTGTCACAGGTCACTAGGTGTCTAGGCTCAGGCTGACCTTGGCTGTCTTCTGCCCAGGCAAGGAGCCTAATCCTTCCAAGGAAATCAGGACACGTGCTCACTGGCCGACATCCTTTCTTTCATCCACACAGCGGTCTAGATGAGGGGAAAGAGGCCAGGTAGGCCAGGTGAAGGCTGAGTGTGGGGCCTAAGGCTTCTTTCCCAATCACCATGCTGACAGCCACCGGAAGGCTGGGCGGAACTTCGGACGGGGACGAGTCACAAACACTCAGCCAATGGGAGAGGTCCAGCCTAACCGGCCAGTTCCGCAGAGCCCTCCATTTTACCCATGGACAGACAACGGCCCCTTGCGTCTTTGGCCACAAAATCGAGGGCACCCAGGGAATAACTTCACAGTAGGCAACCCCTGATGTGAACACGTTCGACACACCGGGACAGCAGGCAGGTACCTCTTTTCCACTTACGCTAGGATATCACTAGGCAAGGCGCCCTTCCTCAGCATCTCTGGCCTCTCTGTATGTGTTCACTCAGAGGAATCTCTTCTTTCTACCCCTGAGACACATCACAAGTATGAGGGGCCTGAGAGAGAGCCTAGAGATGGAACGGGGGAGGGTTCCGGCTGTACTGCTTCCCCGTGGGTAGAAAATAGCAGGTAGTCTCTCTGGAAGGTCTTAGCTTCTGTTGACTGACACGCGCAATACAGTAGGGGCGGACCCTGGCCAGGTGGAGCTTGTGGGCAGATGCAACCTCTCCGGCGACGAATAATTGCGCTGCTGCTTTGTATGGTGAAAACCTCCCCCCGCCAAGGGGGATGGGTAGAGAACATTGACCCACACCCGCCAGGGGCCTTTCCTGGGACTAAAGATCCCAACGTGGTCTCAACGTCGTCACCCACTCAACACACACCTTTCCTGCACACGTAATCCTGCCTTTCTCCGTCAGGGCCCTATCCTACCAGGAAAAAAAGCAAGCCGCTCAAAAAGGCCGATGCCAGGGAAATCGAGGAAACACTGCCACTTTCCAAATTTTGGCTGTCTACATGTCCCCGCCTGCCGTGCAAGGCTGCCTATGTGGCCGGGCTCCGAAGGCAAGGCCGAAATCCTGGCAGCCTGGGCCCCAGCAGTGCAATGGTTGATGGACGTGGGGACACGGATGACCTGTTCGCCACATCCTTAGGCCCTTCACTGGCTCGCCATTCAGCTCCACCACGTCCACTACTGGCCCTGGCCTTTGCTTTGGCTGGTGCCCCATTAAACGTGTGCTCCGGAGCCATGTTTCTCCACCCATCACTAGCATCCTGCCACCAGGGGATATGTGAGTGTGGGAGTCACCATTTGTCACTGGCAGCAGTGTCACAAGTCACTAGACTTCCAGCTACCCGCTGACCTAGGCTGCCTTCTGCCCCAGGCAAGGTCCCGAATCCTTTATCCCAGATGCTGACACCTGGGCACTGGCGGACATTGATTTTTATCAACACAGAGGTCTGAGTGAGGGTCAGAGGGCCAGGTAGGTGAAGTCAAGGCCAGGTGGGCGGGGCTAAGGCTTCTTTGCCATCACCATAGAGACAGTCCCCCCACCGCAAGAGTGGGCGGAGCTTGGGATGGGCCTGCTGACAAGACTGAGCCAATGGCAGAGATCCGGCCCGCCAGGCAGATGACACAGGGCCCTCCATTGTGACCTATGACCCCTAGTGGCCACAGGATTTGAGCACACCCCGGGAAAGCCTACGCAGGCACAAGGGAGCCCCTGGTGCGGACTGCTTCAGGGCATTGGCAGAGCACGCCAGGTACCTCTTTCCCACTTTCCTGAGGATATCAGTAGGCAAGGCATCCCCACTCAGCATCTCTTGCCTCTCTCTGTCTCTCTCTGCTTGTCTTCGTTCTCTGAAATCTCTTCCTTCTCCCCCTTGTCACTTCACACCTTGGAGTGCCTGACAGAGGGCCTTGAGACGAAAGAACAAAGGGGGAAGGCCTCTGGCTCTACTGCTTGCCCATGGGGAGAGAAGTTCTGGTAGTCCATCTGGAAGGTCCAGAGAGTAGTGATTGATTGGGGAGCTACATCACGGGTGGACCTGGCCAGGTGAAGCTGGCTGACAAGTGGCAGCCTCTCCGGAGACTACTAATTCCGCTGACAACATTCTATGCAAATAACCGGCGTAGTGCCATGGGCAGAAAACATTGACACATACCTGCCAGAGGCCTATATTGAGTCTGAAGAGTCCACCCTGGTCTCCAGCAACTCATCATCTCAGCACACACTTTGCCTGCACGCATGGAAACCGCCTCTCTCCACGAATGTCTTCACCTGCTAGGAAACACACGATGTCACTCAGCCAAAGGAGAGCACAGGCAAAGTCAACTGAAGCCCCCATTTTCAAGATTTTGCCCTCTGCTGCTCCACAGCCTCCGGTGGCACACTGCATGTGCGTCACTTCTCGGTAGACAAGGCCGAAATCCGGGCATCCAGGGCCCCAGCCGTCCACAGTCTACGGATGGCGGCATATGGATCACCTCTTTGCCTCGTACAGCAGGGAGGCCTGGGCCCTAGACTGGCTCCGCTAGAGCTCCACGACCTCAGCTATTTTCCCTGACCTTTGACCCGTGCCCTCGTGAGTGTGTCATCTCTACTTCCACTTCTCTTCCCACCACACTGAATCCGCCACCTGCGGATACCTGAGCGTGGACATCAACATCTGTCACTGGCTGCAGTGTCACAGGTCACTAGGTGTCTAGGCTCAGGCTGACCTTGGTTGTCTTCTGCCCAGGCAAGGAGCCTAATCCTTCCAAGGAAATCAGGACACGTGCTCACTGGCCGACATCCTTTCTTTCATCCACACAGCGGTCTAGATGAGGGGAAAGAGGCCAGGTAGGCCAGGTGAAGGCTGAGTGTGGGGCCTAAGGCTTCTTTCCCAATCACCATGCTGACAGCCACCGGAAGGCTGGGCGGAACTTCTGACGGGGACGAGTCACAAACACTCAGCCAATGGGAGAGGTCCAGCCTAACCGGCCAGTTCCGCAGAGCCCTCCATTTTACCCATGGACAGACAACGGCCCCTTGCGTCTTTGGCCACAAAATCCAGGGCACCCAGGGAATAACTTCACAGTAGGCAACCCCTGATGTGAACACGTTCGACACACCGGGACAGCAGGCAGGTACCTCTTTTCCACTTACGCTAGGATATCACTAGGCAAGGCGCCCTTCCTCAGCATCTCTGGCCTCTCTGTATGTGTTCACTCAGAGGAATCTCTTCTTTCTACCCCTGAGACACATCACAAGTATGAGGGGCCTGAGAGAGAGCCTAGAGATGGAACGGGGGAGGGTTCCGGCTGTACTGCTTCCCCGTGGGTAGAAAATAGCAGGTAGTCTCTCTGGAAGGTCTTAGCTTCTGTTGACTGACACGCGCAATACAGTAGGGGCGGACCCTGGCCAGGTGGAGCTTGTGGGCAGATGCAACCTCTCCGGCGACGAATAATTGCGCTGCTGCTTTGTATGGTGAAAACCTCCCCCCGCCAAGGGGGATGGGTAGAGAACATTGACCCACACCCGCCAGGGGCCTTTCCTGGGACTAAAGATCCCAACGTGGTCTCAACGTCGTCACCCACTCAACACACACCTTTCCTGCACACGTAATCCTGCCTTTCTCCGTCAGGGCCCTATCCTACCAGGAAAAAAAGCAAGCCGCTCAAAAAGGCCGATGCCAGGGAAATCGAGGAAACACTGCCAGTTCCCAAATTTTGGCTGTCTACATGTCCCCGCCTGCGGTGCAAGGCTGCCTATGTGGCCGGGCTCCGAAGGCAAGGCCGAAATCCTGGCAGCCTGGGCCCCAGCAGTGCAATGGTTGATGGACGTGGGGACACGGATGACCTGTTCGCCACATCCTTAGGCCCTTCACTGGCTCGCCATTCAGCTCCACCACGTCCACTACTGGCCCTGGCCTTTGCTTTGGCTGGTGCCCCATTAAACGTGTGCTCCGGAGCGATGTTTCTCCACCCATCACTAGCATCCTGCCACCAGGGGATATGTGAGTGTGGGAGTCACCATTTGTCACTGGCAGCAGTGTCACAAGTCACTAGACTTCCAGCTACCCGCTGACCTAGGCTGCCTTCTGCCCCAGGCAAGGTCCCGAATCCTTTATCCCAGATGCTGACACCTGGGCACTGGCGGACATTGATTTTTATCAACACAGAGGTCTGAGTGAGGGTCAGAGGGCCAGGTAGGTGAAGTCAAGGCCAGGTGGGCGGGACTAAGGCTTCTTTGCCATCACCATAGAGACAGTCCCCCCACCGCAAGAGTGGGCGGAGCTTGGGATGGGCCTGCTGACAAGACTGAGCCAATGGCAGAGATCCGGCCCGCCAGGCAGATGACACAGGGCCCTCCATTGTGACCTATGACCCCTAGTGGCCACAGGATTTGAGCACACCCCGGGAAAGGCTACGCAGGCACAAGGGAGCCCCTGGTGCGGACTGCTTCAGGGCATTGGCAGAGCACGCCAGGTACCTCTTTCCCACTTTCCTGAGGATATCAGTAGGCAAGGCATCCCCACTCAGCATCTCTTGCCTCTCTCTGTCTCTCTCTGCTTGTCTTCGTTCTCTGAAATCTCTTCCTTCTCCCCCTTGTCACTTCACACCTTGGAGTGCCTGACAGAGGGCCTTGAGACGAAAGAACAAAGGGGGAAGGCCTCTGGCTCTACTGCTTGCCCATGGGGAGAGAAGTTCTGGTAGTCCATCTGGAAGGTCCAGAGAGTAGTGATTGATTGGGGAGCTACATCACGGGCGGACCTGGCCAGGTGAAGCTCCCTGACAAGTGGCAGCCTCTCCGGAGACTACTAATTCCGCTGATAACATTCTATGCAAATAACCGGCTGAGTGCCATGGGCAGAAAACATTGACACATACCTGCCAGAGGCCTATTCTGAGTCTGAAGAGTCCACCCTGGTCTCCAGCAACTCATCATCTCAGCACACACTTTGCCTGCACGCATGGAAACCGCCTCTCTCCACGAATGTCTTCACCTGCTAGGAAACACACGATGTCACTCAGCCAAAGGAGAGCACAGGCAAAGTCAACTGAAGCCCCCATTTTCAAGATTTTGCCCTCTGCTGCTCCACAGCCTCCGGTGGCACACTGCATGTGCGTCACTTCTCGGTAGACAAGGCCGAAATCCGGGCATCCAGGGCCCCAGCCGTCCACAGTCTACGGATGGCGGCATATGGATCACCTCTTTGCCTCGTACAGCAGGGAGGCCTGGGCCCTAGACTGGCTCCGCTAGAGCTCCACGACCTCAGCTATTTTCCCTGACCTTTGACCCGTGCCCTCGTGAGTGTGTCATCTCTACTTCCACTTCTCTTCCCACCACACTGAATCCGCCACCTGCGGATACCTGAGCGTGGACATCAACATCTGTCACTGGCTGCAGTGTCACAGGTCACTAGGTGTCTAGGCTCAGGCTGACCTTGGCTGTCTTCTGCCCAGGCAAGGAGCCTAATCCTTCCAAGGAAATCAGGACACGTGCTCACTGGCCGACATCCTTTCTTTCATCCACACAGCGGTCTAGATGAGGGGAAAGAGGCCAGGTAGGCCAGGTGAAGGCTGAGTGTGGGGCCTAAGGCTTCTTTCCCAATCACCATGCTGACAGCCACCGGAAGGCTGGGCGGAACTTCGGACGGGGACGAGTCACAAACACTCAGCCAATGGGAGAGGTCCAGCCTAACCGGCCAGTTCCGCAGAGCCCTCCATTTTACCCATGGACAGACAACGGCCCCTTGCGTCTTTGGCCACAAAATCCAGGGCACCCAGGGAATAACTTCACAGTAGGCAACCCCTGATGTGAACACGTTCGACACACCGGGACAGCAGGCAGGTACCTCTTTTCCACTTACGCTAGGATATCACTAGGCAAGGCGCCCTTCCTCAGCATCTCTGGCCTCTCTGTATGTGTTCACTCAGAGGAATCTCTTCTTTCTACCCCTGAGACACATCACAAGTATGAGGGGCCTGAGAGAGAGCCTAGAGATGGAACGGGGGAGGGTTCCGGCTGTACTGCTTCCCCGTGGGTAGAAAATAGCAGGTAGTCTCTCTGGAAGGTCTTAGCTTCTGTTGACTGACACGCGCAATACAGTAGGGGCGGACCCTGGCCAGGTGGAGCTTGTGGGCAGATGCAACCTCTCCGGCGACGAATAATTGCGCTGCTGCTTTGTATGGTGAAAACCTCCCCCCGCCAAGGGGGATGGGTAGAGAACATTGACCCACACCCGCCAGGGGCCTTTCCTGGGACTAAAGATCCCAACGTGGTCTCAACGTCGTCACCCACTCAACACACACCTTTCCTGCACACGTAATCCTGCCTTTCTCCGTCAGGGCCCTATCCTACCAGGAAAAAAAGCAAGCCGCTCAAAAAGGCCGATGCCAGGGAAATCGAGGAAACACTGCCACTTTCCAAATTTTGGCTGTCTACATGTCCCCGCCTGCCGTGCAAGGCTGCCTATGTGGCCGGGCTCCGAAGGCAAGGCCGAAATCCTGGCAGCCTGGGCCCCAGCAGTGCAATGGTTGATGGACGTGGGGACACGGATGACCTGTTCGCCACATCCTTAGGCCCTTCACTGGCTCGCCATTCAGCTCCACCACGTCCACTACTGGCCCTGGCCTTTGCTTTGGCTGGTGCCCCATTAAACGTGTGCTCCGGAGCCATGTTTCTCCACCCATCACTAGCATCCTGCCACCAGGGGATATGTGAGTGTGGGAGTCACCATTTGTCACTGGCAGCAGTGTCACAAGTCACTAGACTTCCAGCTACCCGCTGACCTAGGCTGCCTTCTGCCCCAGGCAAGGTCCCGAATCCTTTATCCCAGATGCTGACACCTGGGCACTGGCGGACATTGATTTTTATCAACACAGAGGTCTGAGTGAGGGTCAGAGGGCCAGGTAGGTGAAGTCAAGGCCAGGTGGGCGGGGCTAAGGCTTCTTTGCCATCACCATAGAGACAGTCCCCCCACCGCAAGAGTGGGCGGAGCTTGGGATGGGCCTGCTGACAAGACTGAGCCAATGGCAGAGATCCGGCCCGCCAGGCAGATGACACAGGGCCCTCCATTGTGACCTATGACCCCTAGTGGCCACAGGATTTGAGCACACCCCGGGAAAGCCTACGCAGGCACAAGGGAGCCCCTGGTGCGGACTGCTTCAGGGCATTGGCAGAGCACGCCAGGTACCTCTTTCCCACTTTCCTGAGGATATCAGTAGGCAAGGCATCCCCACTCAGCATCTCTTGCCTCTCTCTGTCTCTCTCTGCTTGTCTTCGTTCTCTGAAATCTCTTCCTTCTCCCCCTTGTCACTTCACACCTTGGAGTGCCTGACAGAGGGCCTTGAGACGAAAGAACAAAGGGGGAAGGCCTCTGGCTCTACTGCTTGCCCATGGGGAGAGAAGTTCTGGTAGTCCATCTGGAAGGTCCAGAGAGTAGTGATTGATTGGGGAGCTACATCACGGGTGGACCTGGCCAGGTGAAGCTGGCTGACAAGTGGCAGCCTCTCCGGAGACTACTAATTCCGCTGACAACATTCTATGCAAATAACCGGCGTAGTGCCATGGGCAGAAAACATTGACACATACCTGCCAGAGGCCTATTCTGAGTCTGAAGAGTCCACCCTGGTCTCCAGCAACTCATCATCTCAGCACACACTTTGCCTGCACGCATGGAAACCGCCTCTCTCCACGAATGTCTTCACCTGCTAGGAAACACACGATGTCACTCAGCCAAAGGAGAGCACAGGCAAAGTCAACTGAAGCCCCCATTTTCAAGATTTTGCCCTCTGCTGCTCCACAGCCTCCGGTGGCACACTGCATGTGCGTCACTTCTCGGTAGACAAGGCCGAAATCCGGGCATCCAGGGCCCCAGCCGTCCACAGTCTACGGATGGCGGCATATGGATCACCTCTTTGCCTCGTACAGCAGGGAGGCCTGGGCCCTAGACTGGCTCCGCTAGAGCTCCACGACCTCAGCTATTTTCCCTGACCTTTGACCCGTGCCCTCGTGAGTGTGTCATCTCTACTTCCACTTCTCTTCCCACCACACTGAATCCGCCACCTGCGGATACCTGAGCGTGGACATCAACATCTGTCACTGGCTGCAGTGTCACAGGTCACTAGGTGTCTAGGCTCAGGCTGACCTTGGTTGTCTTCTGCCCAGGCAAGGAGCCTAATCCTTCCAAGGAAATCAGGACACGTGCTCACTGGCCGACATCCTTTCTTTCATCCACACAGCGGTCTAGATGAGGGGAAAGAGGCCAGGTAGGACAGGTGAAGGCTGAGTGTGGGGCCTAAGGCTTCTTTCCCAATCACCATGCTGACAGCCACCGGAAGGCTGGGCGGAACTTCTGACGGGGACGAGTCACAAACACTCAGCCAATGGGAGAGGTCCAGCCTAACCGGCCAGTTCCGCAGAGCCCTCCATTTTACCCATGGACAGACAACGGCCCCTTGCGTCTTTGGCCACAAAATCCAGGGCACCCAGGGAATAACTTCACAGTAGGCAACCCCTGATGTGAACACGTTCGACACACCGGGACAGCAGGCAGGTACCTCTTTTCCACTTACGCTAGGATATCACTAGGCAAGGCGCCCTTCCTCAGCATCTCTGGCCTCTCTGTATGTGTTCACTCAGAGGAATCTCTTCTTTCTACCCCTGAGACACATCACAAGTATGAGGGGCCTGAGAGAGAGCCTAGAGATGGAACGGGGGAGGGTTCCGGCTGTACTGCTTCCCCGTGGGTAGAAAATAGCAGGTAGTCTCTCTGGAAGGTCTTAGCTTCTGTTGACTGACACGCGCAATACAGTAGGGGCGGACCCTGGCCAGGTGGAGCTTGTGGGCAGATGCAACCTCTCCGGCGACGAATAATTGCGCTGCTGCTTTGTATGGTGAAAACCTCCCCCCGCCAAGGGGGATGGGTAGAGAACATTGACCCACACCCGCCAGGGGCCTTTCCTGGGACTAAAGATCCCAACGTGGTCTCAACGTCGTCACCCACTCAACACACACCTTTCCTGCACACGTAATCCTGCCTTTCTCCGTCAGGGCCCTATCCTACCAGGAAAAAAAGCAAGCCGCTCAAAAAGGCCGATGCCAGGGAAATCGAGGAAACACTGCCAGTTCCCAAATTTTGGCTGTCTACATGTCCCCGCCTGCGGTGCAAGGCTGCCTATGTGGCCGGGCTCCGAAGGCAAGGCCGAAATCCTGGCAGCCTGGGCCCCAGCAGTGCAATGGTTGATGGACGTGGGGACACGGATGACCTGTTCGCCACATCCTTAGGCCCTTCACTGGCTCGCCATTCAGCTCCACGACGTCCACTACTGGCCCTGGCCTTTGCTTTGGCTGGTGCCCCATTAAACGTGTGCTCCGGAGCCATGTTTCTCCACCCATCACTAGCATCCTGCCACCAGGGGATATGTGAGTGTGGGAGTCACCATTTGTCACTGGCAGCAGTGTCACAAGTCACTAGACTTCCAGCTACCCGCTGACCTAGGCTGCCTTCTGCCCCAGGCAAGGTCCCGAATCCTTTATCCCAGATGCTGACACCTGGGCACTGGCGGACATTGATTTTTATCAACACAGAGGTCTGAGTGAGGGTCAGAGGGCCAGGTAGGTGAAGTCAAGGCCAGGTGGGCGGGACTAAGGCTTCTTTGCCATCACCATAGAGACAGTCCCCCCACCGCAAGAGTGGGCGGAGCTTGGGATGGGCCTGCTGACAAGACTGAGCCAATGGCAGAGATCCGGCCCGCCAGGCAGATGACACAGGGCCCTCCATTGTGACCTATGACCCCTAGTGGCCACAGGATTTGAGCACACCCCGGGAAAGGCTACGCAGGCACAAGGGAGCCCCTGGTGCGGACTGCTTCAGGGCATTGGCAGAGCACGCCAGGTACCTCTTTCCCACTTTCCTGAGGATATCAGTAGGCAAGGCATCCCCACTCAGCATCTCTTGCCTCTCTCTGTCTCTCTCTGCTTGTCTTCGTTCTCTGAAATCTCTTCCTTCTCCCCCTTGTCACTTCACACCTTGGAGTGCCTGACAGAGGGCCTTGAGACGAAAGAACAAAGGGGGAAGGCCTCTGGCTCTACTGCTTGCCCATGGGGAGAGAAGTTCTGGTAGTCCATCTGGAAGGTCCAGAGAGTAGTGATTGATTGGGGAGCTACATCACGGGCGGACCTGGCCAGGTGAAGCTCCCTGACAAGTGGCAGCCTCTCCGGAGACTACTAATTCCGCTGATAACATTCTATGCAAATAACCGGCTGAGTGCCATGGGCAGAAAACATTGACACATACCTGCCAGAGGCCTATTCTGAGTCTGAAGAGTCCACCCTGGTCTCCAGCAACTCATCATCTCAGCACACACTTTGCCTGCACGCATGGAAACCGCCTCTCTCCACGAATGTCTTCACCTGCTAGGAAACACACGATGTCACTCAGCCAAAGGAGAGCACAGGCAAAGTCAACTGAAGCCCCCATTTTCAAGATTTTGCCCTCTGCTGCTCCACAGCCTCCGGTGGCACACTGCATGTGCGTCACTTCTCGGTAGACAAGGCCGAAATCTGGGCATCCAGGGCCCCAGCCGTCCACAGTCTACGGATGGCGGCATATGGATCACCTCTTTGCCTCGTACAGCAGGGAGGCCTGGGCCCTAGACTGGCTCCGCTAGAGCTCCACGACCTCAGCTATTTTCCCTGACCTTTGACCCGTGCCCTCGTGAGTGTGTCATCTCTACTTCCACTTCTCTTCCCACCACACTGAATCCGCCACCTGCGGATACCTGAGCGTGGACATCAACATCTGTCACTGGCTGCAGTGTCACAGGTCACTAGGTGTCTAGGCTCAGGCTGACCTTGGCTGTCTTCTGCCCAGGCAAGGAGCCTAATCCTTCCAAGGAAATCAGGACACGTGCTCACTGGCCGACATCCTTTCTTTCATCCACACAGCGGTCTAGATGAGGGGAAAGAGGCCAGGTAGGCCAGGTGAAGGCTGAGTGTGGGGCCTAAGGCTTCTTTCCCAATCACCATGCTGACAGCCACCGGAAGGCTGGGCGGAACTTCTGACGGGGACGAGTCACAAACACTCAGCCAATGGGAGAGGTCCAGCCTAACCGGCCAGTTCCGCAGAGCCCTCCATTTTACCCATGGACAGACAACGGCCCCTTGCGTCTTTGGCCACAAAATCGAGGGCACCCAGGGAATAACTTCACAGTAGGCAACCCCTGATGTGAACACGTTCGACACACCGGGACAGCAGGCAGGTACCTCTTTTCCACTTACGCTAGGATATCACTAGGCAAGGCGCCCTTCCTCAGCATCTCTGGCCTCTCTGTATGTGTTCACTCAGAGGAATCTCTTCTTTCTACCCCTGAGACACATCACAAGTATGAGGGGCCTGAGAGAGAGCCTAGAGATGGAACGGGGGAGGGTTCCGGCTGTACTGCTTCCCCGTGGGTAGAAAATAGCAGGTAGTCTCTCTGGAAGGTCTTAGCTTCTGTTGACTGACACGCGCAATACAGTAGGGGCGGACCCTGGCCAGGTGGAGCTTGTGGGCAGATGCAACCTCTCCGGCGACGAATAATTGCGCTGCTGCTTTGTATGGTGAAAACCTCCCCCCGCCAAGGGGGACGGGTAGAGAACATTGACCCACACCCGCCAGGGGCCTTTCCTGGGACTAAAGATCCCAACGTGGTCTCAACGTCGTCACCCACTCAACACGCACCTTTCCTGCACACGTAATCCTGCCTTTCTCCGTCAGGGCCCTATCCTACCAGGAAAAAAAGCAAGCCGCTCAAAAAGGCCGATGCCAGGGAAATCGAGGAAACACTGCCAGTTCCCAAATTTTGGCTGTCTACATGTCCCCGCCTGCGGTGCAAGGCTGCCTATGTGGCCGGGCTCCGAAGGCAAGGCCGAAATCCTGGCAGCCTGGGCCCCAGCAGTGCAATGGTTGATGGACGTGGGGACACGGATGACCTGTTCGCCACATCCTTAGGCCCTTCACTGGCTCGCCATTCAGCTCCACGACGTCCACTACTGGCCCTGGCCTTTGCTTTGGCTGGTGCCCCATTAAACGTGTGCTCCGGAGCCATGTTTCTCCACCCATCACTAGCATCCTGCCACCAGGGGATATGTGAGTGTGGGAGTCACCATTTGTCACTGGCAGCAGTGTCACAAGTCACTAGACTTCCAGCTACCCGCTGACCTAGGCTGCCTTCTGCCCCAGGCAAGGTCCCGAATCCTTTATCCCAGATGCTGACACCTGGGCACTGGCGGACATTGATTTTTATCAACACAGAGGTCTGAGTGAGGGTCAGAGGGCCAGGTAGGTGAAGTCAAGGCCAGGTGGGCGGGGCTAAGGCTTCTTTGCCATCACCATAGAGACAGTCCCCCCACCGCAAGAGTGGGCGGAGCTTGGGATGGGCCTGCTGACAAGACTGAGCCAATGGCAGAGATCCGGCCCGCCAGGCAGATGACACAGGGCCCTCCATTGTGACCTATGACCCCTAGTGGCCACAGGATTTGAGCACACCCCGGGAAAGGCTACGCAGGCACAAGGGAGCCCCTGGTGCGGACTGCTTCAGGGCATTGGCAGAGCACGCCAGGTACCTCTTTCCCACTTTCCTGAGGATATCAGTAGGCAAGGCATCCCCACTCAGCATCTCTTGCCTCTCTCTGTCTCTCTCTGCTTGTCTTCGTTCTCTCTGAAATCTCTTCCTTCTCCCCCTTGTCACTTCACACCTTGGAGTGCCTGACAGAGGGCCTTGAGACGAAAGAACAAAGGGGGAAGGCCTCTGGCTCTACTGCTTGCCCATGGGGAGAGAAGTTCTGGTAGTCCATCTGGAAGGTCCAGAGAGTAGTGATTGATTGGGGAGCTACATCACGGGTGGACCTGGCCAGGTGAAGCTGGCTGACAAGTGGCAGCCTCTCCGGAGACTACTAATTCCGCTGACAACATTCTATGCAAATAACCGGCTGAGTGCCATGGGCAGAAAACATTGACACATACCTGCCAGAGGCCTATTCTGAGTCTGAAGAGTCCACCCTGGTCTCCAGCAACTCATCATCTCAGCACACACTTTGCCTGCACGCATGGAAACCGCCTCTCTCCACGAATGTCTTCACCTGCTAGGAAACACACGATGTCACTCAGCCAAAGGAGAGCACAGGCCAAGTCAACTGAAGCCCCCATTTTCAAGATTTTGCCCTCTGCTGCTCCACAGCCTCTGGTGGCACACTGCATGTGCGTCACTTCTCGGTAGACAAGGCCGAAATCTGGGCATCCAGGGCCCCAGCCGTCCACAGTCTACGGATGGCGGCATATGGATCACCTCTTTGCCTCGTACAGCAGGGAGGCCTGGGCCCTAGACTGGCTCCGCTAGAGCTCCACGACCTCAGCTATTTTCCCTGACCTTTGACCCGTGCCCTCGTGAGTGTGTCGTCTCTACTTCCACTTCTCTTCCCACCACACTGAATCCGCCACCTGCGGATACCTGAGCGTGGACATCAACATCTATCACTGGCTGCAGTGTCACAGGTCACTAGGTGTCTAGGCTCAGGCTGACCTTGGCTGTCTTCTGCCCAGGCAAGGAGCCTAATCCTTCCAAGGAAATCAGGACACGTGCTCACTGGCCGACATCCTTTCTTTCATCCACACAGCGGTCTAGATGAGGGGAAAGAGGCCAGGTAGGCCAGGTGAAGGCTGAGTGTGGGGCCTAAGGCTTCTTTCCAAATAACCATGCTGACAGCCACCGGAAGGCTGGGCGGAACTTCTGACGGGGACGAGTCACAAACACTCAGCCAATGGGAGAGGTCCAGCCTAACCGGCCAGTTCCGCAGAGCCCTCCATTTTACCCATGGACAGACAACGGCCCCTTGCGTCTTTGGCCACAAAATCGAGGGCACCCAGGGAATAACTTCACAGTAGGCAACCCCTGATGTGAACACGTTCGACACACCGGGACAGCAGGCAGGTACCTCTTTTCCACTTACGCTAGGATATCACTAGGCAAGGCGCCCTTCCTCAGCATCTCTGGCCTCTCTGTATGTGTTCACTCAGAGGAATCTCTTCTTTCTACCCCTGAGACACATCACAAGTATGAGGGGCCTGAGAGAGAGCCTAGAGATGGAACGGGGGAGGGTTCCGGCTGTACTGCTTCCCCGTGGGTAGAAAATAGCAGGTAGTCTCTCTGGAAGGTCTTAGCTTCTGTTGACTGACACGCGCAATACAGTAGGGGCGGACCCTGGCCAGGTGGAGCTTGTGGGCAGATGCAACCTCTCCGGCGACGAATAATTGCGCTGCTGCTTTGTATGGTGAAAACCTCCCCCCGCCAAGGGGGATGGGTAGAGAACATTGACCCACACCCGCCAGGGGCCTTTCCTGGGACTAAAGATCCCAACGTGGTCTCAACGTCGTCACCCACTCAACACGCACCTTTCCTGCACACGTAATCCTGCCTTTCTCCGTCAGGGCCCTATCCTACCAGGAAAAAAAGCAAGCCGCTCAAAAAGGCCGATGCCAGGGAAATCGAGGAAACACTGCCAGTTCCCAAATTTTGGCTGTCTACATGTCCCCGCCTGCGGTGCAAGGCTGCCTATGTGGCCGGGCTCCGAAGGCAAGGCCGAAATCCTGGCAGCCTGGGCCCCAGCAGTGCAATGGTTGATGGACGTGGGGACACGGATGACCTGTTCGCCACATCCTTAGGCCCTTCACTGGCTCGCCATTCAGCTCCACCACGTCCACTACTGGCCCTGGCCTTTGCTTTGGCTGGTGCCCCATTAAACGTGTGCTCCGGAGCGATGTTTCTCCACCCATCACTAGCATCCTGCCACCAGGGGATATGTGAGTGTGGGAGTCACCATTTGTCACTGGCAGCAGTGTCACAAGTCACTAGACTTCCAGCTACCCGCTGACCTAGGCTGCCTTCTGCCCCAGGCAAGGTCCCGAATCCTTTATCCCAGATGCTGACACCTGGGCACTGGCGGACATTGATTTTTATCAACACAGAGGTCTGAGTGAGGGTCAGAGGGCCAGGTAGGTGAAGTCAAGGCCAGGTGGGCGGGGCTAAGGCTTCTTTGCCATCACCATAGAGACAGTCCCCCCACCGCAAGAGTGGGCGGAGCTTGGGATGGGCCTGCTGACAAGACTGAGCCAATGGCAGAGATCCGGCCCGCCAGGCAGATGACACAGGGCCCTCCATTGTGACCTATGACCCCTAGTGGCCACAGGATTTGAGCACACCCCGGGAAAGGCTACGCAGGCACAAGGGAGCCCCTGGTGCGGACTGCTTCAGGGCATTGGCAGAGCACGCCAGGTACCTCTTTCCCACTTTCCTGAGGATATCAGTAGGCAAGGCATCCCCACTCAGCATCTCTTGCCTCTCTCTGTCTCTCTCTGCTTGTCTTCGTTCTCTGAAATCTCTTCCTTCTCCCCCTTGTCACTTCACACCTTGGAGTGCCTGACAGAGGGCCTTGAGACGAAAGAACAAAGGGGGAAGGCCTCTGGCTCTACTGCTTGCCCATGGGGAGAGAAGTTCTGGTAGTCCATCTGGAAGGTCCAGAGAGTAGTGATTGATTGGGGAGCTACATCACGGGTGGACCTGGCCAGGTGAAGCTGGCTGACAAGTGGCAGCCTCTCCGGAGACTACTAATTCCGCTGACAACATTCTATGCAAATAACCGGCTGAGTGCCATGGGCAGAAAACATTGACACATACCTGCCAGAGGCCTATTCTGAGTCTGAAGAGTCCACCCTGGTCTCCAGCAACTCATCATCTCAGCACACACTTTGCCTGCACGCATGGAAACCGCCTCTCTCCACGAATGTCTTCACCTGCTAGGAAACACACGATGTCACTCAGCCAAAGGAGAGCACAGGCCAAGTCAACTGAAGCCCCCATTTTCAAGATTTTGCCCTCTGCTGCTCCACAGCCTCTGGTGGCACACTGCATGTGCGTCACTTCTCGGTAGACAAGGCCGAAATCTGGGCATCCAGGGCCCCAGCCGTCCACAGTCTACGGATGGCGGCATATGGATCACCTCTTTGCCTCGTACAGCAGGGAGGCCTGGGCCCTAGACTGGCTCCGCTAGAGCTCCACGACCTCAGCTATTTTCCCTGACCTTTGACCCGTGCCCTCGTGAGTGTGTCGTCTCTACTTCCACTTCTCTTCCCACCACACTGAATCCGCCACCTGCGGATACCTGAGCGTGGACATCAACATCTATCACTGGCTGCAGTGTCACAGGTCACTAGGTGTCTAGGCTCAGGCTGACCTTGGCTGTCTTCTGCCCAGGCAAGGAGCCTAATCCTTCCAAGGAAATCAGGACACGTGCTCACTGGCCGACATCCTTTCTTTCATCCACACAGCGGTCTAGATGAGGGGAAAGAGGCCAGGTAGGCCAGGTGAAGGCTGAGTGTGGGGCCTAAGGCTTCTTTCCAAATAACCATGCTGACAGCCACCGGAAGGCTGGGCGGAACTTCTGACGGGGACGAGTCACAAACACTCAGCCAATGGGAGAGGTCCAGCCTAACCGGCCAGTTCCGCAGAGCCCTCCATTTTACCCATGGACAGACAACGGCCCCTTGCGTCTTTGGCCACAAAATCGAGGGCACCCAGGGAATAACTTCACAGTAGGCAACCCCTGATGTGAACACGTTCGACACACCGGGACAGCAGGCAGGTACCTCTTTTCCACTTACGCTAGGATATCACTAGGCAAGGCGCCCTTCCTCAGCATCTCTGGCCTCTCTGTATGTGTTCACTCAGAGGAATCTCTTCTTTCTACCCCTGAGACACATCACAAGTATGAGGGGCCTGAGAGAGAGCCTAGAGATGGAACGGGGGAGGGTTCCGGCTGTACTGCTTCCCCGTGGGTAGAAAATAGCAGGTAGTCTCTCTGGAAGGTCTTAGCTTCTGTTGACTGACACGCGCAATACAGTAGGGGCGGACCCTGGCCAGGTGGAGCTTGTGGGCAGATGCAACCTCTCCGGCGACGAATAATTGCGCTGCTGCTTTGTATGGTGAAAACCTCCCCCCGCCAAGGGGGATGGGTAGAGAACATTGACCCACACCCGCCAGGGGCCTTTCCTGGGACTAAAGATCCCAACGTGGTCTCAACGTCGTCACCCACTCAACACGCACCTTTCCTGCACACGTAATCCTGCCTTTCTCCGTCAGGGCCCTATCCTACCAGGAAAAAAAGCAAGCCGCTCAAAAAGGCCGATGCCAGGGAAATCGAGGAAACACTGCCAGTTCCCAAATTTTGGCTGTCTACATGTCCCCGCCTGCGGTGCAAGGCTGCCTATGTGGCCGGGCTCCGAAGGCAAGGCCGAAATCCTGGCAGCCTGGGCCCCAGCAGTGCAATGGTTGATGGACGTGGGGACACGGATGACCTGTTCGCCACATCCTTAGGCCCTTCACTGGCTCGCCATTCAGCTCCACCACGTCCACTACTGGCCCTGGCCTTTGCTTTGGCTGGTGCCCCATTAAACGTGTGCTCCGGAGCGATGTTTCTCCACCCATCACTAGCATCCTGCCACCAGGGGATATGTGAGTGTGGGAGTCACCATTTGTCACTGGCAGCAGTGTCACAAGTCACTAGACTTCCAGCTACCCGCTGACCTAGGCTGCCTTCTGCCCCAGGCAAGGTCCCGAATCCTTTATCCCAGATGCTGACACCTGGGCACTGGCGGACATTGATTTTTATCAACACAGAGGTCTGAGTGAGGGTCAGAGGGCCAGGTAGGTGAAGTCAAGGCCAGGTGGGCGGGGCTAAGGCTTCTTTGCCATCACCATAGAGACAGTCCCCCCACCGCAAGAGTGGGCGGAGCTTGGGATGGGCCTGCTGACAAGACTGAGCCAATGGCAGAGATCCGGCCCGCCAGGCAGATGACACAGGGCCCTCCATTGTGACCTATGACCCCTAGTGGCCACAGGATTTGAGCACACCCCGGGAAAGGCTATGCAGGCACAAGGGAGCCCCTGGTGCGGACTGCTTCAGGGCATTGGCAGAGCACGCCAGGTACCTCTTTCCCACTTTCCTGAGGATATCAGTAGGCAAGGCATCCCCACTCAGCATCTCTTGCCTCTCTCTGTCTCTCTCTGCTTGTCTTCGTTCTCTGAAATCTCTTCCTTCTCCCCCTTGTCACTTCACACCTTGGAGTGCCTGACAGAGGGCCTTGAGACGAAAGAACAAAGGGGGAAGGCCTCTGGCTCTACTGCTTGCCCATGGGGAGAGAAGTTCTGGTAGTCCATCTGGAAGGTCCAGAGAGTAGTGATTGATTGGGGAGCTACATCACGGGTGGACCTGGCCAGGTGAAGCTGGCTGACAAGTGGCAGCCTCTCCGGAGACTACTAATTCCGCTGACAACATTCTATGCAAATAACCGGCTGAGTGCCATGGGCAGAAAACATTGACACATACCTGCCAGAGGCCTATTCTGAGTCTGAAGAGTCCACCCTGGTCTCCAGCAACTCATCATCTCAGCACACACTTTGCCTGCACGCATGGAAACCGCCTCTCTCCACGAATGTCTTCACCTGCTAGGAAACACACGATGTCACTCAGCCAAAGGAGAGCACAGGCCAAGTCAACTGAAGCCCCCATTTTCAAGATTTTGCCCTCTGCTGCTCCACAGCCTCTGGTGGCACACTGCATGTGCGTCACTTCTCGGTAGACAAGGCCGAAATCTGGGCATCCAGGGCCCCAGCCGTCCACAGTCTACGGATGGCGGCATATGGATCACCTCTTTGCCTCGTACAGCAGGGAGGCCTGGGCCCTAGACTGGCTCCGCTAGAGCTCCACGACCTCAGCTATTTTCCCTGACCTTTGACCCGTGCCCTCGTGAGTGTGTCGTCTCTACTTCCACTTCTCTTCCCACCACACTGAATCCGCCACCTGCGGATACCTGAGCGTGGACATCAACATCTATCACTGGCTGCAGTGTCACAGGTCACTAGGTGTCTAGGCTCAGGCTGACCTTGGCTGTCTTCTGCCCAGGCAAGGAGCCTAATCCTTCCAAGGAAATCAGGACACGTGCTCACTGGCCGACATCCTTTCTTTCATCCACACAGCGGTCTAGATGAGGGGAAAGAGGCCAGGTAGGCCAGGTGAAGGCTGAGTGTGGGGCCTAAGGCTTCTTTCCCAATCACCATGGTGACAGCCACGGGAAGGCTGGGCGGAACTTCTGACGGGGACGAGTCACAAACACTCAGCCAATGGGACAGGTCCAGTCTAACCGGCCAGTTCCGCAGAGCCCTCCATTTTACCCATGGACAGACAACGGCCCCTTGCGTCTTTGGCCACAAAATCGAGGGCACCCAGGGAATAACTTCACAGTAGGCAACCCCTGATGTGAACACGTTCGACACACCGGGACAGCAGGCAGGTACCTCTTTTCCACTTACGCTAGGATATCACTAGGCAAGGCGCCCTTCCTCAGCATCTCTGGCCTCTCTGTATGTGTTCACTCAGAGGAATCTCTTCTTTCTACCCCTGAGACACATCACAAGTATGAGGGGCCTGAGAGAGAGCCTAGAGATGGAACGGGGGAGGGTTCCGGCTGTACTGCTTCCCCGTGGGTAGAAAATAGCAGGTAGTCTCTCTGGAAGGTCTTAGCTTCTGTTGACTGACACGCGCAATACAGTAGGGGCGGACCCTGGCCAGGTGGAGCTTGTGGGCAGATGCAACCTCTCCGGCGACGAATAATTGCGCTGCTGCTTTGTATGGTGAAAACCTCCCCCCGCCAAGGGGGATGGGTAGAGAACATTGACCCACACCCGCCAGGGGCCTTTCCTGGGACTAAAGATCCCAACGTGGTCTCAACGTCGTCACCCTCTCAACACACACCTTTCCTGCACACGTAATCCTGCCTTTCTCCGTCAGGGCCCTATCCTACCAGGAAAAAAAGCAAGCCGCTCAAAAAGGCCGATGCCAGGGAAATCGAGGAAACACTGCCAGTTCCCAAATTTTGGCTGTCTACATGTCCCCGCCTGCGGTGCAAGGCTGCCTAAGTGGCCGGGCTCCGAAGGCAAGGCCGAAATCCTGGCAGCCTGGGCCCCAGCAGTGCAATGGTTGATGGACGTGGGGACACGGATGACCTGTTCGCCACATACAGGAGGGATCCTTGGGCCCTTCACTGGCTCGCCATTCAGCTCCACGACGTCCACTACTGGCCCTGGCCTTTGCTTTGGCTGGTGCCCCATTAAACGTGTGCTCCGGAGCCATGTTTCTCCACCCATCACTAGCATTCTGCCACCAGGGGATATGTGAGTGTGGGAGTCACCATTTGTCACTGGCAGCAGTGTCACAAGTCACTAGACTTCCAGCTACCCGCTGACCTAGGCTGCCTTCTGCCCCAGGCAAGGTCCCGAATCCTTTATCCCAGATGCTGACACCTGGGCACTGGCGGACATTGATTTTTATCAACACAGAGGTCTGAGTGAGGGTCAGAGGGCCAGGTAGGTGAAGTCAAGGCCAGGTGGGCGGGGCTGAGGCTTCTTTGCCATCACCATAGAGACAGTCCCCCCACCGCAAGAGTGGGCAGAGCTTGGGATGGGCCTGCTGACAAGACTGAGCCAATGGCAGAGATCCGGCCCGCCAGGCAGATGACACAGGGCCCTCCATTGTGACCTATGACCCCTAGTGGCCACAGGATTTGAGCACACCCCGGGAAAGGCTACGCAGGCACAAGGGAGCCCCTGGTGCGGACTGCTTCAGGGCATTGGCAGAGCACGCCAGGTACCTCTTTCCCACTTTCCTGAGGATATCAGTAGGCAAGGCATCCCCACTCAGCATCTCTTGCCTCTCTCTGTCTCTCTCTGCTTGTCTTCGTTCTCTGAAATCTCTTCCTTCTCCCCCTTGTCACTTCACACCTTGGAGTGCCTGACAGAGGGCCTAGAGACCAAAGAGCAAAGGGGGAAGGCCTCTGGCTCTACTGCTTGCCCATGGGGAGAGAAGTTCTGGTAGTCCATCTGGAAGGTCTAGAGAGTAGTGATTGATTGGGGAGCTACATCACGGGCGGACCTGGCCAGGTGAAGCTCCCTGACAAGTGGCAGCCTCTCCGGAGACTACTAATTCCGCTGATAACATTCTATGCAAATAACCGGCTGAGTGCCATGGGCAGAAAACATTGACACATACCTGCCAGAGGCCTATTCTGGGTCTGAAGAGTCCACCCTGGTCTCCAGCAACTCATCATCTCAGCACACACTTTGCCTGCACGCATGGAAACCGCCTCTCTCCACGAATGTCTTCACCTGCTAGGAAACACACGATGTCACTCAGCCAAAGGAGAGCACAGGCAAAGTCAACTGAAGCCCCCATTTTCAAGATTTTGCCCTCTCCTGCTCCACAGCCTCCGGTGGCACACTGCATGTGCGTCACTTCTCGGTAGACAAGGCCCAAATCCGGGCATCCAGGGCTCCAGCCGTCCACAGTCTACGGAGGGCGGCATATGGATCACCTCTTTGCCTCGTACAGCAGGGAGGCCTGGGCCCTAGACTGGCTCCGCTAGAGCTCCACGACCTCAGCTATTTTCCCTGACCTTTGACCCGTGCCCTCGTGAGTGTGTCATCTCTACTTCCACTTCTCTTCCCACCACACTGAATCCGCCACCTGCGGATACCTGAGCGTGGACATCAACATCTATCACTGGCTGCAGTGTCACAGGTCACTAGGTGTCTAGGCTCAGGCTGACCTTGGCTGTCTTCTGCCCAGGCAAGGAGCCTAATCCTTCCAAGGAAATCAGGACACGTGCTCACTGGCCGACATCCTTTCTTTCATCCACACAGCGGTCTAGATGAGGGGAAAGAGGCCAGGTAGGCCAGGTGAAGGCTGAGTGTGGGGCCTAAGGCTTCTTTCCCAATCACCATGGTGACAGCCACGGGAAGGCTGGGCGGAACTTCTGACGGGGACGAGTCACAAACACTCAGCCAATAGGAGAGGTCCAGCCTAACCGGCCAGTTCCGCAGAGCCCTCCATTTTACCCATGGACAGACAACGGCCCCTTGCGTCTTTGGCCACAAAATCGAGGGCACCCAGGGAATAACTTCACAGTAGGCAACCCCTGATGTGAACACGTTCGACACACCGGGACAGCAGGCAGGTACCTCTTTTCCACTTACGCTAGGATATCACTAGGCAAGGCGCCCTTCCTCAGCATCTCTGGCCTCTCTGTATGTGTTCACTCAGAGGAATCTCTTCGTTCTACCCCTGAGACACATCACAAGTATGAGGGGCCTGAGAGAGAGCCTAGAGATGGAACGGGGGAGGGTTCCGGCTGTACTGCTTCCCCGTGGGTAGAAAATAGCAGGTAGTCTCTCTGGAAGGTCTTAGCTTCTGTTGACTGACACGCGCAATACAGTAGGGGCGGACCCTGGCCAGGTGGAGCTTGTGGGCAGATGCAACCTCTCCGGCGACGAATAATTGCGCTGCTGCTTTGTATGGTGAAAACCTCCCCCCGCCAAGGGGGATGGGTAGAGAACATTGACCCACACCCGCCAGGGGCCTTTCCTGGGACTAAAGATCCCAACGTGGTCTCAACGTCGTCACCCTCTCAACACACACCTTTCCTGCACACGTAATCCTGCCTTTCTCCGTCAGGGCCCTATCCTACCAGGAAAAAAAGCAAGCCGCTCAAAAAGGCCGATGCCAGGGAAATCGAGGAAACACTGCCACTTTCCAAATTTTTGCTGTCTACACGTCCCCGCCTCCGGTGCAAGGCTGCCTATGTGGCCGGGCTCCGAAGGCAAGGCCGAAATCCTGGCAGCCTGGGCCCCAGCAGTGCAATGGTTGATGGACGTGGGGACACGGATGACCTGTTCACCACATACAGGAGGGATCCTTGGGCCCTTCACTGGCTCGCCATTCAGCTCCACGACGTCCACTACTGGCCCTGGCCTTTGCTTTGGCTGGTGCCCCATTAAACGTGTGCTCCGGAGCCATGTTTCTCCACCCATCACTAGCATCCTGCCACCAGGGGATATGTGAGTGTGGGAGTCACCATTTGTCACTGGCAGCAGTGTCACAAGTCACTAGACTTCCAGCTACCCGCTGACCTAGGCTGCCTTCTGCCCCAGGCAAGGTCCCGAATCCTTTATCCCAGATGCTGACACCTGGGCACTGGCGGACATTGATTTTTATCAACACAGAGGTCTGAGTGAGGGTCAGAGGGCCAGGTAGGTGAAGTCAAGGCCAGGTGGGCGGGGCTAAGGCTTCTTTGCCATCACCATAGAGACAGTCCCCCCACCGCAAGAGTGGGCGGAGCTTGGGATGGGCCTGCTGACAAGACTGAGCCAATGGCAGAGATCCGGCCCGCCAGGCAGATGACACAGGGCCCTCCATTGTGACCTATGACCCCTAGTGGCCACAGGATTTGAGCACACCCCGGGAAAGGCTACGCAGGCACAAGGGAGCCCCTGGTGCGGACTGCTTCAGGGCATTGGCAGAGCACGCCAGGTACCTCTTTCCCACTTTCCTGAGGATATCAGTAGGCAAGGCATCCCCACTCAGCATCTCTTGCCTCTCTCTGTCTCTCTCTGCTTGTCTTCGTTCTCTGAAATCTCTTCCTTCTCCCCCTTGTCACTTCACACCTTGGAGTGCCTGACAGAGGGCCTTGAGACGAAAGAACAAAGGGGGAAGGCCTCTGGCTCTACTGCTTGCCCTTGGGGAGAGAAGTTCTGGTAGTCCATCTGGAAGGTCCAGAGAGTAGTGATTGATTGGGGAGCTACATCACGGGCGGACCTGGCCGGGTGAAGCTCCCTGACAAGTGGCAGCCTCTCCGGAGACTACTAATTCCGCTGATAACATTCTATGCAAATAACCGGCTGAGTGCCATGGGCAGAAAACATTGACACATACCTGCCAGAGGCCTATTCTGGGTCTGAAGAGTCCACCCTGGTCTCCAGCAACTCATCATCTCAGCACACACTTTGCCTGCACGCATGGAAACCGCCTCTCTCCACGAATGTCTTCACCTGCTAGGAAACACACGATGTCACTCAGCCAAAGGAGAGCACAGGCAAAGTCAACTGAAGCCCCCATTTTCAAGATTTTGCCCTCTGCTGCTCCACAGCCTCCGGTGGCACACTGCATGTGCGTCACTTCTCGGTAGACAAGGCCGAAATCCGGGCATCCAGGGCCCCAGCCGTCCACAGTCTACGGATGGCGGCATATGGATCACCTCTTTGCCTCGTACAGCAGGGAGGCCTGGGCCCTAGACTGGCTCCGCTAGAGCTCCACGACCTCAGCTATTTTCCCTGACCTTTGACCCGTGCCCTCGTGAGTGTGTCATCTCTACTTCCACTTCTCTTCCCACCACACTGAATCCGCCACCTGCGGATACCTGAGCGTGGACATCAACATCTATCACTGGCTGCAGTGTCACAGGTCACTAGGTGTCTAGGCTCAGGCTGACCTTGGCTGTCTTCTGCCCAGGCAAGGAGCCTAATCCTTCCAAGGAAATCAGGACACGTGCTCACTGGCCGACATCCTTTCTTTCATCCACACAGCGGTCTAGATGAGGGGAAAGAGGCCAGGTAGGCCAGGTGAAGGCTGAGTGTGGGGCCTAAGGCTTCTTTCCCAATCACCATGGTGACAGCCACCGCAAGGCTGGGCGGAACTTCTGACGGGGACGAGTCACAAACACTCAGCCAATAGGAGAGGTCCAGCCTAACCGGCCAGTTCCGCAGAGCCCTCCATTTTACCCATGGACAGACAACGGCCCCTTGCGTCTTTGGCCACAAAATCGAGGGCACCCAGGGAATAACTTCACAGTAGGCAACCCCTGATGTGAACACGTTCGACACACCGGGACAGCAGGCAGGTACCTCTTTTCCACTTACGCTAGGATATCACTAGGCAAGGCGCCCTTCCTCAGCATCTCTGGCCTCTCTGTATGTGTTCACTCAGAGGAATCTCTTCGTTCTACCCCTGAGACACATCACAAGTATGAGGGGCCTGAGAGAGAGCCTAGAGATGGAACGGGGGAGGGTTCCGGCTGTACTGCTTCCCCGTGGGTAGAAAATAGCAGGTAGTCTCTCTGGAAGGTCTTAGCTTCTGTTGACTGACACGCGCAATACAGTAGGGGCGGACCCTGGCCAGGTGGAGCTTGTGGGCAGATGCAACCTCTCCGGCGACGAATAATTGCGCTGCTGCTCTGTATGGTGAAAACCTCCCCCCGCCAAGGGGGATGGGTAGAGAACATTGACCCACACCCGCCAGGGGCCTTTCCTGGGACTAAAGATCCCAACGTGGTCTCAACGTCGTCACCCACTCAACACGCACCTTTCCTGCACACGTAATCCTGCCTTTCTCCGTCAGGGCCCTATCCTACCAGGAAAAAAAGCAAGCCACTCAAAAAGGCCGATGCCAGGGAAATCGAGGAAACACTGCCAGTTCCCAAATTTTTGCTGTCTACACGTCCCCGCCTGCGGTGCAAGGCTGCCTAAGTGGCCGGGCTCCGAAGGCAAGGCCGAAATCCTGGCAGCCTGGGCCCCAGCAGTGCAATGGTTGATGGACGTGGGGACACGGATGACCTGTTCGCCACATACAGGAGGGATCCTTGGGCCCTTCACTGGCTCGCCATTCAGCTCCACGACGTCCACTACTGGCCCTGGCCTTTGCTTTGGCTGGTGCCCCATTAAACGTGTGCTCCGGAGCCATGTTTCTCCACCCATCACTAGCATTCTGCCACCAGGGGATATGTGAGTGTGGGAGTCACCATTTGTCACTGGCAGCAGTGTCACAAGTCACTAGACTTCCAGCTACCCGCTGACCTAGGCTGCCTTCTGCCCCAGGCAAGGTCCCGAATCCTTTATCCCAGATGCTGACACCTGGGCACTGGCGGACATTGATTTTTATCAACACAGAGGTCTGAGTGAGGGTCAGAGGGCCAGGTAGGTGAAGTCAAGGCCAGGTGGGCGGGGCTAAGGCTTCTTTGCCATCACCATAGAGACAGTCCCCCCACCGCAAGAGTGGGCGGAGCTTGGGATGGGCCTGCTGACAAGACTGAGCCAATGGCAGAGATCCGGCCCGCCAGGCAGATGACACAGGGCCCTCCATTGTGACCTATGACCCCTAGTGGCCACAGGATTTGAGCACACCCCGGGAAAGGCTACGCAGGCACAAGGGAGCCCCTGGTGCGGACTGCTTCAGGGCATTGGCAGAGCACGCCAGGTACCTCTTTCCCACTTTCCTGAGGATATCAGTAGGCAAGGCATCCCCACTCAGCATCTCTTGCCTCTCTCTGTCTCTCTCTGCTTGTCTTCGTTCTCTGAAATCTCTTCCTTCTCCCCCTTGTCACTTCACACCTTGGAGTGCCTGACAGAGGGCCTAGAGACCAAAGAGCAAAGGGGGAAGGCCTCTGGCTCTACTGCTTGCCCATGGGGAGAGAAGTTCTGGTAGTCCATCTGGAAGGTCTAGAGAGTAGTGATTGATTGGGGAGCTACATCACGGGCGGACCTGGCCAGGTGAAGCTCCCTGACAAGTGGCAGCCTCTCCGGAGACTACTAATTCCGCTGATAACATTCTATGCAAATAACCGGCTGAGTGCCATGGGCAGAAAACATTGACACATACCTGCCAGAGGCCTATTCTGGGTCTGAAGAGTCCACCCTGGTCTCCAGCAACTCATCATCTCAGCACACACTTTGCCTGCACGCATGGAAACCGCCTCTCTCCACGAATGTCTTCACCTGCTAGGAAACACACGATGTCACTCAGCCAAAGGAGAGCACAGGCAAAGTCAACTGAAGCCCCCGTTTTCAAGATTTTGCCCTCTGCTGCTCCACAGCCTCCGGTGGCACACTGCATGTGCGTCACTTCTCAGTAGACAAGGCCGAAATCCGGGCATCCAGGGCCCCAGCCGTCCACAGTCTACGGAGGGCGGCATATGGATAACCTCTTTGCCTCGTACAGCAGGGAGGCCTGGGCCCTAGACTGGCTCCGCTAGAGCTCCACGACCTCAGCTATTTTCCCTGACCTTTGACCCGTGCCCTCGTGAGTGTGTCATCTCTACTTCCACTTCTCTTCCCACCACACTGAATCCGCCACCTGCGGATACCTGAGCGTGGACATCAACATCTATCACTGGCTGCAGTGTCACAGGTCACTAGGTGTCTAGGCTCAGGCTGACCTTGGCTGTCTTCTGCCCAGGCAAGGAGCCTAATCCTTCCAAGGAAATCAGGACACGTGCTCACTGGCCGACATCCTTTCTTTCATCCACACAGCGGTCTAGATGAGGGGAAAGAGGCCAGGTAGGCCAGGTGAAGGCTGAGTGTGGGGCCTAAGGCTTCTTTCCCAATCACCATGGTGACAGCCACCGGAAGGCTGGGCGGAACTTCGGACGGGGACGAGTCACAAACACTCAGCCAATAGGAGAGGTCCAGCCTAACCGGCCAGTTCCGCAGAGCCCTCCATTTTACCCATGGACAGACAACGGCCCCTTGCGTCTTTGGCCACAAAATCGAGGGCACCCAGGGAATAACTTCACAGTAGGCAACCCCTGATGTGAACACGTTCGACACACCGGGACAGCAGGCAGGTACCTCTTTTCCACTTACGCTAGGATATCACTAGGCAAGGCGCCCTTCCTCAGCATCTCTGGCCTCTCTGTATGTGTTCACTCAGAGGAATCTCTTCGTTCTACCCCTGAGACACATCACAAGTATGAGGGGCCTGAGAGAGAGCCTAGAGATGGAACGGGGGAGGGTTCCGGCTGTACTGCTTCCCCGTGGGTAGAAAATAGCAGGTAGTCTCTCTGGAAGGTCTTAGCTTCTGTTGACTGACACGCGCAATACAGTAGGGGCGGACCCTGGCCAGGTGGAGCTTGTGGGCAGATGCAACCTCTCCGGCGACGAATAATTGCGCTGCTGCTCTGTATGGTGAAAACCTCCCCCCGCCAAGGGGGATGGGTAGAGAACATTGACCCACACCCGCCAGGGGCCTTTCCTGGGACTAAAGATCCCAACATGGTCTCAACGTCGTCACCCACTCAACACGCACCTTTCCTGCACACGTAATCCTGCCTTTCTCCGTCAGGGCCCTATCCTACCAGGAAAAAAATCAAGCCACTCAAAAAGGCCGATGCCAGGGAAATCGAGGAAACACTGCCAGTTCCCAAATTTTTGCTGTCTACACGTCCCCGCCTGCGGTGCAAGGCTGCCTAAGTGGCCGGGCTCCGAAGGCAAGGCCGAAATCCTGGCAGCCTGGGCCCCAGCAGTCCAATGCTTGATGGACGTGGGGACACGGATGACCTGTTCGCCACATACAGGAGGGATCCTTGGGCCCTTCACTGGCTCGCCATTCAGCTCCACGACGTCCACTACTGGCCCTGGCCTTTGCTTTGGCTGGTGCCCCATTAAACGTGTGCTCCGGAGCCATGTTTCTCCACCCATCACTAGCATTCTGCCACCAGGGGATATGTGAGTGTGGGAGTCACCATTTGTCACTGGCAGCAGTGTCACAAGTCACTAGACTTCCAGCTACCCGCTGACCTAGGCTGCCTTCTGCCCCAGGCAAGGTCCCGAATCCTTTATCCCAGATGCTGACACCTGGGCACTGGCGGACATTGATTTTTATCAACACAGAGGTCTGAGTGAGGGTCAGAGGGCCAGGTAGGTGAAGTCAAGGCCAGGTGGGCGGGGCTAAGGCTTCTTTGCCATCACCATAGAGACAGTCCCCCCACCGCAAGAGTGGGCGGAGCTTGGGATGGGCCTGCTGACAAGACTGAGCCAATGGCAGAGATCCGGCCCGCCAGGCAGATGACACAGGGCCCTCCATTGTGACCTATGACCCCTAGTGGCCACAGGATTTGAGCACACCCCGGGAAAGGCTACGCAGGCACAAGGGAGCCCCTGGTGCGGACTGCTTCAGGGCATTGGCAGAGCACGCCAGGTACCTCTTTCCCACTTTCCTGAGGATATCAGTAGGCAAGGCATCCCCACTCAGCATCTCTTGCCTCTCTCTGTCTCTCTCTGCTTGTCTTCGTTCTCTGAAATCTCTTCCTTCTCCCCCTTGTCACTTCACACCTTGGAGTGCCTGACAGAGGGCCTAGAGACCAAAGAGCAAAGGGGGAAGGCCTCTGGCTCTACTGCTTGCCCATGGGGAGAGAAGTTCTGGTAGTCCATCTGGAAGGTCTAGAGAGTAGTGATTGATTGGGGAGCTACATCACGGGCGGACCTGGCCAGGTGAAGCTCCCTGACAAGTGGCAGCCTCTCCGGAGACTACTAATTCCGCTGATAACATTCTATGCAAATAACCGGCTGAGTGCCATGGGCAGAAAACATTGACACATACCTGCCAGAGGCCTATTCTGGGTCTGAAGAGTCCACCCTGGTCTCCAGCAACTCATCATCTCAGCACACACTTTGCCTGCACGCATGGAAACCGCCTCTCTCCACGAATGTCTTCACCTGCTAGGAAACACACGATGTCACTCAGCCAAAGGAGAGCACAGGCAAAGTCAACTGAAGCCCCCGTTTTCAAGATTTTGCCCTCTGCTGCTCCACAGCCTCCGGTGGCACACTGCATGTGCGTCACTTCTCGGTAGACAAGGCCGAAATCCGGGCATCCAGGGCCCCAGCCGTCCACAGTCTACGGAGGGCGGCATATGGATAACCTCTTTGCCTCGTACAGCAGGGAGGCCTGGGCCCTAGACTGGCTCCGCTAGAGCTCCACGACCTCAGCTATTTTCCCTGACCTTTGACCCGTGCCCTCGTGAGTGTGTCATCTCTACTTCCACTTCTCTTCCCACCACACTGAATCCGCCACCTGCGGATACCTGAGCGTGGACATCAACATCTATCACTGGCTGCAGTGTCACAGGTCACTAGGTGTCTAGGCTCAGGCTGACCTTGGCTGTCTTCTGCCCAGGCAAGGAGCCTAATCCTTCCAAGGAAATCAGGACACGTGCTCACTGGCCGACATCCTTTCTTTCATCCACACAGCGGTCTAGATGAGGGGAAAGAGGCCAGGTAGGCCAGGTGAAGGCTGAGTGTGGGGCCTAAGGCTTCTTTCCCAATCACCATGGTGACAGCCACCGGAAGGCTGGGCGGAACTTCGGACGGGGACGAGTCACAAACACTCAGCCAATAGGAGAGGTCCAGCCTAACCGGCCAGTTCCGCAGAGCCCTCCATTTTACCCATGGACAGACAACGGCCCCTTGCGTCTTTGGCCACAAAATCGAGGGCACCCAGGGAATAACTTCACAGTAGGCAACCCCTGATGTGAACACGTTCGACACACCGGGACAGCAGGCAGGTACCTCTTTTCCACTTACGCTAGGATATCACTAGGCAAGGCGCCCTTCCTCAGCATCTCTGGCCTCTCTGTATGTGTTCACTCAGAGGAATCTCTTCGTTCTACCCCTGAGACACATCACAAGTATGAGGGGCCTGAGAGAGAGCCTAGAGATGGAACGGGGGAGGGTTCCGGCTGTACTGCTTCCCCGTGGGTAGAAAATAGCAGGTAGTCTCTCTGGAAGGTCTTAGCTTCTGTTGACTGACACGCGCAATACAGTAGGGGCGGACCCTGGCCAGGTGGAGCTTGTGGGCAGATGCAACCTCTCCGGCGACGAATAATTGCGCTGCTGCTCTGTATGGTGAAAACCTCCCCCCGCCAAGGGGGATGGGTAGAGAACATTGACCCACACCCGCCAGGGGCCTTTCCTGGGACTAAAGATCCCAACATGGTCTCAACGTCGTCACCCACTCAACACGCACCTTTCCTGCACACGTAATCCTGCCTTTCTCCGTCAGGGCCCTATCCTACCAGGAAAAAAATCAAGCCACTCAAAAAGGCCGATGCCAGGGAAATCGAGGAAACACTGCCAGTTCCCAAATTTTTGCTGTCTACACGTCCCCGCCTGCGGTGCAAGGCTGCCTAAGTGGCCGGGCTCCGAAGGCAAGGCCGAAATCCTGGCAGCCTGGGCCCCAGCAGTCCAATGCTTGATGGACGTGGGGACACGGATGACCTGTTCGCCACATACAGGAGGGATCCTTGGGCCCTTCACTGGCTCGCCATTCAGCTCCACGACGTCCACTACTGGCCCTGGCCTTTGCTTTGGCTGGTGCCCCATTAAACGTGTGCTCCGGAGCCATGTTTCTCCACCCATCACTAGCATTCTGCCACCAGGGGATATGTGAGTGTGGGAGTCACCATTTGTCACTGGCAGCAGTGTCACAAGTCACTAGACTTCCAGCTACCCGCTGACCTAGGCTGCCTTCTGCCCCAGGCAAGGTCCCGAATCCTTTATCCCAGATGCTGACACCTGGGCACTGGCGGACATTGATTTTTATCAACACAGAGGTCTGAGTGAGGGTCAGAGGGCCAGGTAGGTGAAGTCAAGGCCAGGTGGGCGGGGCTAAGGCTTCTTTGCCATCACCATAGAGACAGTCCCCCCACCGCAAGAGTGGGCGGAGCTTGGGATGGGCCTGCTGACAAGACTGAGCCAATGGCAGAGATCCGGCCCGCCAGGCAGATGACACAGGGCCCTCCATTGTGACCTATGACCCCTAGTGGCCACAGGATTTGAGCACACCCCGGGAAAGGCTACGCAGGCACAAGGGAGCCCCTGGTGCGGACTGCTTCAGGGCATTGGCAGAGCACGCCAGGTACCTCTTTCCCACTTTCCTGAGGATATCAGTAGGCAAGGCATCCCCACTCAGCATCTCTTGCCTCTCTCTGTCTCTCTCTGCTTGTCTTCGTTCTCTGAAATCTCTTCCTTCTCCCCCTTGTCACTTCACACCTTGGAGTGCCTGACAGAGGGCCTAGAGACCAAAGAGCAAAGGGGGAAGGCCTCTGGCTCTACTGCTTGCCCATGGGGAGAGAAGTTCTGGTAGTCCATCTGGAAGGTCTAGAGAGTAGTGATTGATTGGGGAGCTACATCACGGGCGGACCTGGCCAGGTGAAGCTCCCTGACAAGTGGCAGCCTCTCCGGAGACTACTAATTCCGCTGATAACATTCTATGCAAATAACCGGCTGAGTGCCATGGGCAGAAAACATTGACACATACCTGCCAGAGGCCTATTCTGGGTCTGAAGAGTCCACCCTGGTCTCCAGCAACTCATCATCTCAGCACACACTTTGCCTGCACGCATGGAAACCGCCTCTCTCCACGAATGTCTTCACCTGCTAGGAAACACACGATGTCACTCAGCCAAAGGAGAGCACAGGCAAAGTCAACTGAAGCCCCCATTTTCAAGATTTTGCCCTCTCCTGCTCCACAGCCTCCGGTGGCACACTGCATGTGCGTCACTTCTCGGTAGACAAGGCCGAAATCCGGGCATCCAGGGCCCCAGCCGTCCACAGTCTACGGAGGGCGGCATATGGATCACCTCTTTGCCTCGTACAGCAGGGAGGCCTGGGCCCTAGACTGGCTCCGCTAGAGCTCCACGACCTCAGCTATTTTCCCTGACCTTTGACCCGTGCCCTCGTGAGTGTGTCATCTCTACTTCCACTTCTCTTCCCACCACACTGAATCCGCCACCTGCGGATACCTGAGCGTGGACATCAACATCTATCACTGGCTGCAGTGTCACAGGTCACTAGGTGTCTAGGCTCAGGCTGACCTTGGCTGTCTTCTGCCCAGGCAAGGAGCCTAATCCTTCCAAGGAAATCAGGACACGTGCTCACTGGCCGACATCCTTTCTTTCATCCACACAGCGGTCTAGATGAGGGGAAAGAGGCCAGGTAGGCCAGGTGAAGGCTGAGTGTGGGGCCTAAGGCTTCTTTCCCAATCACCATGGTGACAGCCACGGGAAGGCTGGGCGGAACTTCTGACGGGGACGAGTCACAAACACTCAGCCAATGGGAGAGGTCCAGCCTAACCGGCCAGTTCCGCAGAGCCCTCCATTTTACCCATGGACAGACAACGGCCCCTTGCGTCTTTGGCCACAAAATCGAGGGCACCCAGGGAATAACTTCACAGTAGGCAACCCCTGATGTGAACACGTTCGACACACCGGGACAGCAGGCAGGTACCTCTTTTCCACTTACGCTAGGATATCACTAGGCAAGGCGCCCTTCCTCAGCATCTCTGGCCTCTCTGTATGTGTTCACTCAGAGGAATCTCTTCGTTCTACCCCTGAGACACATCACAAGTATGAGGGGCCTGAGAGAGAGCCTAGAGATGGAACGGGGGAGGGTTCCGGCTGTACTGCTTCCCCGTGGGTAGAAAATAGCAGGTAGTCTCTCTGGAAGGTCTTAGCTTCTGTTGACTGACACGCGCAATACAGTAGGGGCGGACCCTGGCCAGGTGGAGCTTGTGGGCAGATGCAACCTCTCCGGCGACGAATAATTGCGCTGCTGCTCTGTATGGTGAAAACCTCCCCCCGCCAAGGGGGATGGGTAGAGAACATTGACCCACACCCGCCAGGGGCCTTTCCTGGGACTAAAGATCCCAACGTGGTCTCAACGTCGTCACCCTCTCAACACACACCTTTCCTGCACACGTAATCCTGCCTTTCTCCGTCAGGGCCCTATCCTACCAGGAAAATAAGCAAGCCGCTCAAAAAGGCCGATGCCAGGGAAATCGAGGAAACACTGCCACTTTCCAAATTTTTGCTGTCTACACGTCCCCGCCTCCGGTGCAAGGCTGCCTATGTGGCCGGGCTCCGAAGGCAAGGCCGAAATCCTGGCAGCCTGGGCCCCAGCAGTGCAATGGTTGATGGACGTGGGGACACGGATGACCTATTCACCACATACAGGAGGGATCCTTGGGCCCTTCACTGGCTCGCCATTCAGCTCCACCACGTCCACTACTGGCCCTGGCCTTTGCTTTGGCTGGTGCCCCATTAAACGTGTGCTCCGGAGCCATGTTTCTCCACCCATCACTAGCATCCTGCCACCAGGGGATATGTGAGTGTGGGAGTCACCATTTGTCACTGGCAGCAGTGTCACAAGTCACTAGACTTCCAGCTACCCGCTGACCTAGGCTGCCTTCTGCCCCAGGCAAGGTCCCGAATCCTTTATCCCAGATGCTGACACCTGGGCACTGGCGGACATTGATTTTTATCAACACAGAGGTCTGAGTGAGGGTCAGAGGGCCAGGTAGGTGAAGTCAAGGCCAGGTGGGCGGGGCTAAGGCTTCTTTGCCATCACCATAGAGACAGTCCCCCCACCGCAAGAGTGGGCGGAGCTTGGGATGGGCCTGCTGACAAGACTGAGCCAATGGCAGAGATCCGGCCCGCCAGGCAGATGACACAGGGCCCTCCATTGTGACCTATGACCCCTAGTGGCCACAGGATTTGAGCACACCCCGGGAAAGGCTACGCAGGCACAAGGGAGCCCCTGGTGCGGACTGCTTCAGGGCATTGGCAGAGCACGCCAGGTACCTCTTTCCCACTTTCCTGAGGATATCAGTAGGCAAGGCATCCCCACTCAGCATCTCTTGCCTCTCTCTGTCTCTCTCTGCTTGTCTTCGTTCTCTGAAATCTCTTCCTTCTCCCCCTTGTCACTTCACACCTTGGAGTGCCTGACAGAGGGCCTTGAGACGAAAGAACAAAGGGGGAAGGCCTCTGGCTCTACTGCTTGCCCTTGGGGAGAGAAGTTCTGGTAGTCCATCTGGAAGGTCCAGAGAGTAGTGATTGATTGGGGAGCTACATCACGGGCGGACCTGGCCAGGTGAAGCTCCCTGACAAGTGGCAGCCTCTCCGGAGACTACTAATTCCGCTGATAACATTCTATGCAAATAACCGGCTGAGTGCCATGGGCAGAAAACATTGACACATACCTGCCAGAGGCCTATTCTGGGTCTGAAGAGTCCACCCTGGTCTCCAGCAACTCATCATCTCAGCACACACTTTGCCTGCACGCATGGAAACCGCCTCTCTCCACGAATGTCTTCACCTGCTAGGAAACACACGATGTCACTCAGCCAAAGGAGAGCACAGGCAAAGTCAACTGAAGCCCCCATTTTCAAGATTTTGCCCTCTGCTGCTCCACAGCCTCCGGTGGCACACTGCATGTGCGTCACTTCTCGGTAGACAAGGCCGAAATCCGGGCATCCAGGGCCCCAGCCGTCCACAGTCTACGGATGGCGGCATATGGATCACCTCTTTGCCTCGTACAGCAGGGAGGCCTGGGCCCTAGACTGGCTCCGCTAGAGCTCCACGACCTCAGCTATTTTCCCTGACCTTTGACCCGTGCCCTCGTGAGTGTGTCATCTCTACTTCCACTTCTCTTCCCACCACACTGAATCCGCCACCTGCGGATACCTGAGCGTGGACATCAACATCTATCACTGGCTGCAGTGTCACAGGTCACTAGGTGTCTAGGCTCAGGCTGACCTTGGCTGTCTTCTGCCCAGGCAAGGAGCCTAATCCTTCCAAGGAAATCAGGACACGTGCTCACTGGCCGACATCCTTTCTTTCATCCACACAGCGGTCTAGATGAGGGGAAAGAGGCCAGGTAGGCCAGGTGAAGGCTGAGTGTGGGGCCTAAGGCTTCTTTCCCAATCACCATGGTGACAGCCACCGGAAGGCTGGGCGGAACTTCTGACGGGGACGAGTCACAAACACTCAGCCAATAGGAGAGGTCCAGCCTAACCGGCCAGTTCCGCAGAGCCCTCCATTTTACCCATGGACAGACAACGGCCCCTTGCGTCTTTGGCCACAAAATCGAGGGCACCCAGGGAATAACTTCACAGTAGGCAACCCCTGATGTGAACACGTTCGACACACCGGGACAGCAGGCAGGTACCTCTTTTCCACTTACGCTAGGATATCACTAGGCAAGGCGCCCTTCCTCAGCATCTCTGGCCTCTCTGTATGTGTTCACTCAGAGGAATCTCTTCGTTCTACCCCTGAGACACATCACAAGTATGAGGGGCCTGAGAGAGAGCCTAGAGATGGAACGGGGGAGGGTTCCGGCTGTACTGCTTCCCCGTGGGTAGAAAATAGCAGGTAGTCTCTCTGGAAGGTCTTAGCTTCTGTTGACTGACACGCGCAATACAGTAGGGGCGGACCCTGGCCAGGTGGAGCTTGTGGGCAGATGCAACCTCTCCGGCGACGAATAATTGCGCTGCTGCTTTGTATGGTGAAAACCTCCCCCCGCCAAGGGGGATGGGTAGAGAACATTGACCCACACCCGCCAGGGGCCTTTCCTGGGACTAAAGATCCCAACATGGTCTCAACGTCGTCACCCACTCAACACGCACCTTTCCTGCACACGTAATCCTGCCTTTCTCCGTCAGGGCCCTATCCTACCAGGAAAAAAAGCAAGCCACTCAAAAAGGCCGATGCCAGGGAAATCGAGGAAACACTGCCAGTTCCCAAATTTTTGCTGTCTACACGTCCCCGCCTGCGGTGCAAGGCTGCCTAAGTGGCCGGGCTCCGAAGGCAAGGCCGAAATCCTGGCAGCCTGGGCCCCAGCAGTGCAATGGTTGATGGACGTGGGGACACGGATGACCTGTTCGCCACATACAGGAGGGATCCTTGGGCCCTTCACTGGCTCGCCATTCAGCTCCACGACGTCCACTACTGGCCCTGGCCTTTGCTTTGGCTGGTGCCCCATTAAACGTGTGCTCCGGAGCCATGTTTCTCCACCCATCACTAGCATTCTGCCACCAGGGGATATGTGAGTGTGGGAGTCACCATTTGTCACTGGCAGCAGTGTCACAAGTCACTAGACTTCCAGCTACCCGCTGACCTAGGCTGCCTTCTGCCCCAGGCAAGGTCCCGAATCCTTTATCCCAGATGCTGACACCTGGGCACTGGCGGACATTGATTTTTATCAACACAGAGGTCTGAGTGAGGGTCAGAGGGCCAGGTAGGTGAAGTCAAGGCCAGGTGGGCGGGGCTAAGGCTTCTTTGCCATCACCATAGAGACAGTCCCCCCACCGCAAGAGTGGGCGGAGCTTGGGATGGGCCTGCTGACAAGACTGAGCCAATGGCAGAGATCCGGCCCGCCAGGCAGATGACACAGGGCCCTCCATTGTGACCTATGACCCCTAGTGGCCACAGGATTTGAGCACACCCCGGGAAAGGCTACGCAGGCACAAGGGAGCCCCTGGTGCGGACTGCTTCAGGGCATTGGCAGAGCACGCCAGGTACCTCTTTCCCACTTTCCTGAGGATATCAGTAGGCAAGGCATCCCCACTCAGCATCTCTTGCCTCTCTCTGTCTCTCTCTGCTTGTCTTCGTTCTCTGAAATCTCTTCCTTCTCCCCCTTGTCACTTCACACCTTGGAGTGCCTGACAGAGGGCCTAGAGACCAAAGAGCAAAGGGGGAAGGCCTCTGGCTCTACTGCTTGCCCATGGGGAGAGAAGTTCTGGTAGTCCATCTGGAAGGTCTAGAGAGTAGTGATTGATTGGGGAGCTACATCACGGGCGGACCTGGCCAGGTGAAGCTCCCTGACAAGTGGCAGCCTCTCCGGAGACTACTAATTCCGCTGATAACATTCTATGCAAATAACCGGCTGAGTGCCATGGGCAGAAAACATTGACACATACCTGCCAGAGGCCTATTCTGGGTCTGAAGAGTCCACCCTGGTCTCCAGCAACTCATCATCTCAGCACACACTTTGCCTGCACGCATGGAAACCGCCTCTCTCCACGAATGTCTTCACCTGCTAGGAAACACACGATGTCACTCAGCCAAAGGAGAGCACAGGCAAAGTCAACTGAAGCCCCCGTTTTCAAGATTTTGCCCTCTGCTGCTCCACAGCCTCCGGTGGCACACTGCATGTGCGTCACTTCTCGGTAGACAAGGCCGAAATCCGGGCATCCAGGGCCCCAGCCGTCCACAGTCTACGGAGGGCGGCATATGGATAACCTCTTTGCCTCGTACAGCAGGGAGGCCTGGGCCCTAGACTGGCTCCGCTAGAGCTCCACGACCTCAGCTATTTTCCCTGACCTTTGACCCGTGCCCTCGTGAGTGTGTCATCTCTACTTCCACTTCTCTTCCCACCACACTGAATCCGCCACCTGCGGATACCTGAGCGTGGACATCAACATCTATCACTGGCTGCAGTGTCACAGGTCACTAGGTGTCTAGGCTCAGGCTGACCTTGGCTGTCTTCTGCCCAGGCAAGGAGCCTAATCCTTCCAAGGAAATCAGGACACGTGCTCACTGGCCGACATCCTTTCTTTCATCCACACAGCGGTCTAGATGAGGGGAAAGAGGCCAGGTAGGCCAGGTGAAGGCTGAGTGTGGGGCCTAAGGCTTCTTTCCCAATCACCATGCTGACAGCCACCGGAAGGCTGGGCGGAACTTCGGACGGGGACGAGTCACAAACACTCAGCCAATAGGAGAGGTCCAGCCTAACCGGCCAGTTCCGCAGAGCCCTCCATTTTACCCATGGACAGACAACGGCCCCTTGCGTCTTTGGCCACAAAATCGAGGGCACCCAGGGAATAACTTCACAGTAGGCAACCCCTGATGTGAACACGTTCGACACACCGGGACAGCAGGCAGGTACCTCTTTTCCACTTACGCTAGGATATCACTAGGCAAGGCGCCCTTCCTCAGCATCTCTGGCCTCTCTGTATGTGTTCACTCAGAGGAATCTCTTCGTTCTACCCCTGAGACACATCACAAGTATGAGGGGCCTGAGAGAGAGCCTAGAGATGGAACGGGGGAGGGTTCCGGCTGTACTGCTTCCCCGTGGGTAGAAAATAGCAGGTAGTCTCTCTGGAAGGTCTTAGCTTCTGTTGACTGACACGCGCAATACAGTAGGGGCGGACCCTGGCCAGGTGGAGCTTGTGGGCAGATGCAACCTCTCCGGCGACGAATAATTGCGCTGCTGCTTTGTATGGTGAAAACCTCCCCCCGCCAAGGGGGATGGGTAGAGAACATTGACCCACACCCGCCAGGGGCCTTTCCTGGGACTAAAGATCCCAACATGGTCTCAACGTCGTCACCCACTCAACACGCACCTTTCCTGCACACGTAATCCTGCCTTTCTCCGTCAGGGCCCTATCCTACCAGGAAAAAAAGCAAGCCACTCAAAAAGGCCGATGCCAGGGAAATCGAGGAAACACTGCCAGTTCCCAAATTTTTGCTGTCTACACGTCCCCGCCTGCGGTGCAAGGCTGCCTAAGTGGCCGGGCTCCGAAGGCAAGGCCGAAATCCTGGCAGCCTGGGCCCCAGCAGTGCAATGGTTGATGGACGTGGGGACACGGATGACCTGTTCGCCACATACAGGAGGGATCCTTGGGCCCTTCACTGGCTCGCCATTCAGCTCCACGACGTCCACTACTGGCCCTGGCCTTTGCTTTGGCTGGTGCCCCATTAAACGTGTGCTCCGGAGCCATGTTTCTCCACCCATCACTAGCATTCTGCCACCAGGGGATATGTGAGTGTGGGAGTCACCATTTGTCACTGGCAGCAGTGTCACAAGTCACTAGACTTCCAGCTACCCGCTGACCTAGGCTGCCTTCTGCCCCAGGCAAGGTCCCGAATCCTTTATCCCAGATGCTGACACCTGGGCACTGGCGGACATTGATTTTTATCAACACAGAGGTCTGAGTGAGGGTCAGAGGGCCAGGTAGGTGAAGTCAAGGCCAGGTGGGCGGGGCTAAGGCTTCTTTGCCATCACCATAGAGACAGTCCCCCCACCGCAAGAGTGGGCGGAGCTTGGGATGGGCCTGCTGACAAGACTGAGCCAATGGCAGAGATCCGGCCCGCCAGGCAGATGACACAGGGCCCTCCATTGTGACCTATGACCCCTAGTGGCCACAGGATTTGAGCACACCCCGGGAAAGGCTACGCAGGCACAAGGGAGCCCCTGGTGCGGACTGCTTCAGGGCATTGGCAGAGCACGCCAGGTACCTCTTTCCCACTTTCCTGAGGATATCAGTAGGCAAGGCATCCCCACTCAGCATCTCTTGCCTCTCTCTGTCTCTCTCTGCTTGTCTTCGTTCTCTGAAATCTCTTCCTTCTCCCCCTTGTCACTTCACACCTTGGAGTGCCTGACAGAGGGCCTAGAGACCAAAGAGCAAAGGGGGAAGGCCTCTGGCTCTACTGCTTGCCCATGGGGAGAGAAGTTCTGGTAGTCCATCTGGAAGGTCTAGAGAGTAGTGATTGATTGGGGAGCTACATCACGGGCGGACCTGGCCAGGTGAAGCTCCCTGACAAGTGGCAGCCTCTCCGGAGACTACTAATTCCGCTGATAACATTCTATGCAAATAACCGGCTGAGTGCCATGGGCAGAAAACATTGACACATACCTGCCAGAGGCCTATTCTGGGTCTGAAGAGTCCACCCTGGTCTCCAGCAACTCATCATCTCAGCACACACTTTGCCTGCACGCATGGAAACCGCCTCTCTCCACGAATGTCTTCACCTGCTAGGAAACACACGATGTCACTCAGCCAAAGGAGAGCACAGGCAAAGTCAACTGAAGCCCCCGTTTTCAAGATTTTGCCCTCTGCTGCTCCACAGCCTCCGGTGGCACACTGCATGTGCGTCACTTCTCGGTAGACAAGGCCGAAATCCGGGCATCCAGGGCCCCAGCCGTCCACAGTCTACGGAGGGCGGCATATGGATAACCTCTTTGCCTCGTACAGCAGGGAGGCCTGGGCCCTAGACTGGCTCCGCTAGAGCTCCACGACCTCAGCTATTTTCCCTGACCTTTGACCCGTGCCCTCGTGAGTGTGTCATCTCTACTTCCACTTCTCTTCCCACCACACTGAATCCGCCACCTGCGGATACCTGAGCGTGGACATCAACATCTATCACTGGCTGCAGTGTCACAGGTCACTAGGTGTCTAGGCTCAGGCTGACCTTGGCTGTCTTCTGCCCAGGCAAGGAGCCTAATCCTTCCAAGGAAATCAGGACACGTGCTCACTGGCCGACATCCTTTCTTTCATCCACACAGCGGTCTAGATGAGGGGAAAGAGGCCAGGTAGGCCAGGTGAAGGCTGAGTGTGGGGCCTAAGGCTTCTTTCCCAATCACCATGCTGACAGCCACCGGAAGGCTGGGCGGAACTTCGGACGGGGACGAGTCACAAACACTCAGCCAATAGGAGAGGTCCAGCCTAACCGGCCAGTTCCGCAGAGCCCTCCATTTTACCCATGGACAGACAACGGCCCCTTGCGTCTTTGGCCACAAAATCGAGGGCACCCAGGGAATAACTTCACAGTAGGCAACCCCTGATGTGAACACGTTCGACACACCGGGACAGCAGGCAGGTACCTCTTTTCCACTTACGCTAGGATATCACTAGGCAAGGCGCCCTTCCTCAGCATCTCTGGCCTCTCTGTATGTGTTCACTCAGAGGAATCTCTTCGTTCTACCCCTGAGACACATCACAAGTATGAGGGGCCTGAGAGAGAGCCTAGAGATGGAACGGGGGAGGGTTCCGGCTGTACTGCTTCCCCGTGGGTAGAAAATAGCAGGTAGTCTCTCTGGAAGGTCTTAGCTTCTGTTGACTGACACGCGCAATACAGTAGGGGCGGACCCTGGCCAGGTGGAGCTTGTGGGCAGATGCAACCTCTCCGGCGACGAATAATTGCGCTGCTGCTCTGTATGGTGAAAACCTCCCCCCGCCAAGGGGGATGGGTAGAGAACATTGACCCACACCCGCCAGGGGCCTTTCCTGGGACTAAAGATCCCAACATGGTCTCAACGTCGTCACCCACTCAACACGCACCTTTCCTGCACACGTAATCCTGCCTTTCTCCGTCAGGGCCCTATCCTACCAGGAAAAAAATCAAGCCACTCAAAAAGGCCGATGCCAGGGAAATCGAGGAAACACTGCCAGTTCCCAAATTTTTGCTGTCTACACGTCCCCGCCTGCGGTGCAAGGCTGCCTAAGTGGCCGGGCTCCGAAGGCAAGGCCGAAATCCTGGCAGCCTGGGCCCCAGCAGTCCAATGGTTGATGGACGTGGGGACACGGATGACCTGTTCGCCACATACAGGAGGGATCCTTGGGCCCTTCACTGGCTCGCCATTCAGCTCCACGACGTCCACTACTGGCCCTGGCCTTTGCTTTGGCTGGTGCCCCATTAAACGTGTGCTCCGGAGCCATGTTTCTCCACCCATCACTAGCATTCTGCCACCAGGGGATATGTGAGTGTGGGAGTCACCATTTGTCACTGGCAGCAGTGTCACAAGTCACTAGACTTCCAGCTACCCGCTGACCTAGGCTGCCTTCTGCCCCAGGCAAGGTCCCGAATCCTTTATCCCAGATGCTGACACCTGGGCACTGGCGGACATTGATTTTTATCAACACAGAGGTCTGAGTGAGGGTCAGAGGGCCAGGTAGGTGAAGTCAAGGCCAGGTGGGCGGGGCTAAGGCTTCTTTGCCATCACCATAGAGACAGTCCCCCCACCGCAAGAGTGGGCGGAGCTTGGGATGGGCCTGCTGACAAGACTGAGCCAATGGCAGAGATCCGGCCCGCCAGGCAGATGACACAGGGCCCTCCATTGTGACCTATGACCCCTAGTGGCCACAGGATTTGAGCACACCCCGGGAAAGGCTACGCAGGCACAAGGGAGCCCCTGGTGCGGACTGCTTCAGGGCATTGGCAGAGCACGCCAGGTACCTCTTTCCCACTTTCCTGAGGATATCAGTAGGCAAGGCATCCCCACTCAGCATCTCTTGCCTCTCTCTGTCTCTCTCTGCTTGTCTTCGTTCTCTGAAATCTCTTCCTTCTCCCCCTTGTCACTTCACACCTTGGAGTGCCTGACAGAGGGCCTAGAGACCAAAGAGCAAAGGGGGAAGGCCTCTGGCTCTACTGCTTGCCCATGGGGAGAGAAGTTCTGGTAGTCCATCTGGAAGGTCTAGAGAGTAGTGATTGATTGGGGAGCTACATCACGGGCGGACCTGGCCAGGTGAAGCTCCCTGACAAGTGGCAGCCTCTCCGGAGACTACTAATTCCGCTGATAACATTCTATGCAAATAACCGGCTGAGTGCCATGGGCAGAAAACATTGACACATACCTGCCAGAGGCCTATTCTGGGTCTGAAGAGTCCACCCTGGTCTCCAGCAACTCATCATCTCAGCACACACTTTGCCTGCACGCATGGAAACCGCCTCTCTCCACGAATGTCTTCACCTGCTAGGAAACACACGATGTCACTCAGCCAAAGGAGAGCACAGGCAAAGTCAACTGAAGCCCCCGTTTTCAAGATTTTGCCCTCTGCTGCTCCACAGCCTCCGGTGGCACACTGCATGTGCGTCACTTCTCGGTAGACAAGGCCGAAATCCGGGCATCCAGGGCCCCAGCCGTCCACAGTCTACGGAGGGCGGCATATGGATCACCTCTTTGCCTCGTACAGCAGGGAGGCCTGGGCCCTGGACTGGCTCCGCTAGAGCTCCACGACCTCAGCTATTTTCCCTGACCTTTGACCCGTGCCCTCGTGAGTGTGTCGTCTCTACTTCCACTTCTCTTCCCACCACACTGAATCCGCCACCTGCGGATACCTGAGCGTGGACATCAACATCTATCACTGGCTGCAGTGTCACAGGTCACTAGGTGTCTAGGCTCAGGCTGACCTTGGCTGTCTTCTGCCCAGGCAAGGAGCCTAATCCTTCCAAGGAAATCAGGACACGTGCTCACTGGCCGACATCCTTTCTTTCATCCACACAGCGGTCTAGATGAGGGGAAAGAGGCCAGGTAGGCCAGGTGAAGGCTGAGTGTGGGGCCTAAGGCTTCTTTCCCAATCACCATGGTGACAGCCACCGGAAGGCTGGGCGGAACTTCTGACGGGAACGAGTCACAAACACTCAGCCAATGGGAGAGGTCCAGCCTAACCGGCCAGTTCCGCAGAGCCCTCCATTTTACCCATGGACAGACAACGGCCCCTTGCGTCTTTGGCCACAAAATCGAGGGCACCCAGGGAATAACTTCACAGTAGGCAACCCCTGATGTGAACACGTTCGACACACCGGGACAGCAGGCAGGTACCTCTTTTCCACTTACGCTAGGATATCACTAGGCAAGGCGCCCTTCCTCAGCATCTCTGGCCTCTCTGTATGTGTTCACTCAGAGGAATCTCTTCTTTCTACCCCTGAGACACATCACAAGTATGAGGGGCCTGAGAGAGAGCCTAGAGATGGAACGGGGGAGGGTTCCGGCTGTACTGCTTCCCCGTGGGTAGAAAATAGCAGGTAGTCTCTCTGGAAGGTCTTAGCTTCTGTTGACTGACACGCGCAATACAGTAGGGGCGGACCCTGGCCAGGTGGAGCTTGTGGGCAGATGCAACCTCTCCGGCGACGAATAATTGCGCTGCTGCTTTGTATGGTGAAAACCTCCCCCCGCCAAGGGGGATGGGTAGAGAACATTGACCCACACCCGCCAGGGGCCTTTCCTGGGACTAAAGATCCCAACGTGGTCTCAACGTCGTCACCCACTCAACACACGCCTTTCCTGCACACGTAATCCTGCCTTTCTCCGTCAGGGCCCTATCCTACCAGGAAAAAAAGCAAGCCGCTCAAAAAGGCCGATGCCAGGGAAATCGAGGAAACACTGCCACTTTCCAAATTTTTGCTGTCTACACGTCCCCGCCTCCGGTGCAAGGCTGCCTATGTGGCCGGGCTCCGAAGGCAAGGCCGAAATCCTGGCAGCCTGGGCCCCAGCAGTGCAATGGTTGATGGACGTGGGGACACGGATGACCTGTTCGCCACATCCTTAGGCCCTTCACTGGCTCGCCATTCAGCTCCACCACGTCCACTACTGGCCCTGGCCTTTGCTTTGGCTGGTGCCCCATTAAACGTGTGCTCCGGAGCCATGTTTCTCCACCCATCACTAGCATCCTGCCACCAGGGGATATGTGAGTGTGGGAGTCACCATTTGTCACTGGCAGCAGTGTCACAAGTCACTAGACTTCCAGCTACCCGCTGACCTAGGCTGCCTTCTGCCCCAGCCAAGGTCCCGAATCCTTTATCCCAGATGCTGACACCTGGGCACTGGCGGACATTGATTTTTATCAACACAGAGGTCTGAGTGAGGGTCAGAGGGCCAGGTAGGTGAAGTCAAGGCCAGGTGGGCGGGGCTAAGGCTTCTTTGCCATCACCATAGAGACAGTCCCCCCACCGCAAGAGTGGGCGGAGCTTGGGATGGGCCTGCTGACAAGACTGAGCCAATGGCAGAGATCCGGCCCGCCAGGCAGATGACACAGGGCCCTCCATTGTGACCTATGACCCCTAGTGGCCACAGGATTTGAGCACACCCCGGGAAAGGCTACGCAGGCACAAGGGAGCCCCTGGTGCGGACTGCTTCAGGGCATTGGCAGAGCACGCCAGGTACCTCTTTCCCACTTTCCTGAGGATATCAGTAGGCAAGGCATCCCCACTCAGCATCTCTTGCCTCTCTCTGTCTCTCTCTGCTTGTCTTCGTTCTCTGAAATCTCTTCCTTCTCCCCCTTGTCACTTCACACCTTGGAGTGCCTGACAGAGGGCCTTGAGACGAAAGAACAAAGGGGGAAGGCCTCTGGCTCTACTGCTTGCCCATGGGGAGAGAAGTTCTGGTAGTCCATCTGGAAGGTCCAGAGAGTAGTGATTGATTGGGGAGCTACATCACGGGCGGACCTGGCCAGGTGAAGCTCCCTGACAAGTGGCAGCCTCTCCGGAGACTACTAATTCCGCTGATAACATTCTATGCAAATAACCGGCTGAGTGCCATGGGCAGAAAACATTGACACATACCTGCCAGAGGCCTATTCTGAGTCTGAAGAGTCCACCCTGGTCTCCAGCAACTCATCATCTCAGCACACACTTTGCCTGCACGCATGGAAACCGCCTCTCTCCACGAATGTCTTCACCTGCTAGGAAACACACGATGTCACTCAGCCAAAGGAGAGCACAGGCAAAGTCAACTGAAGCCCCCATTTTCAAGATTTTGCCCTCTCCTGCTCCACAGCCTCCGGTGGCACACTGCATGTGCGTCGCTTCTCGGTAGACAAGGCCGAAATCCGGGCATCCAGGGCCCCAGCCGTCCACAGTCTACGGATGGCGGCATATGGATCACCTCTTTGCCTCGTACAGCAGGGAGGCCTGGGCCCTAGACTGGCTCCGCTAGAGCTCCACGACCTCAGCTATTTTCCCTGACCTTTGACCCGTGCCCTCGTGAGTGTGTCGTCTCTACTTCCACTTCTCTTCCCACCACACTGAATCCGCCACCTGCGGATACCTGAGCCTGGACATCAACATCTATCACTGGCTGCAGTGTCACAGGTCACTAGGTGTCTAGGCTCAGGCTGACCTTGGCTGTCTTCTGCCCAGGCAAGGAGCCTAATCCTTCCAAGGAAATCAGGACACGTGCTCACTGGCCGACATCCTTTCTTTCATCCACACAGCGGTCTAGATGAGGGGAAAGAGGCCAGGTAGGCCAGGTGAAGGCTGAGTGTGGGGCCTAAGGCTTCTTTCCCAATCACCATGCTGACAGCCACCGGAAGGCTGGGCGGAACTTCTGACAGGGACGAGTCACAAACACTCAGCCAATGGGAGAGGTCCAGCCTAACCGGCCAGTTCCGCAGAGCCCTCCATTTTACCCATGGACAGACAACGGCCCCTTGCGTCTTTGGCCACGAAATCGAGGGCACCCAGGGAATAACTTCACAGTAGGCAACCCCTGATGTGAACACGTTCGACACACCGGGACAGCAGGCAGGTACCTCTTTTCCACTTACGCTAGGATATCACTAGGCAAGGCGCCCTTCCTCAGCATCTCTGGCCTCTCTGTATGTGTTCACTCAGAGGAATCTCTTCGTTCTACCCCTGAGACACATCACAAGTATGAGGGGCCTGAGAGAGAGCCTAGAGATGGAACGGGGGAGGGTTCCGGCTGTACTGCTTCCCCGTGGGTAGAAAATAGCAGGTAGTCTCTCTGGAAGGTCTTAGCTTCTGTTGACTGACACGCGCAATACAGTAGGGGCGGACCCTGGCCAGGTGGAGCTTGTGGGCAGATGCAACCTCTCCGGCGACGAATAATTGCGCTGCTGCTTTGTATGGTGAAAACCTTCCCCCGCCAAGGGGGATGGGTAGAGAACATTGACCCACACCCGCCAGGGGCCTTTCCTGGGACTAAAGATCCCAACGTGGTCTCAACGTCGTCACCCACTCAACACGCACCTTTCCTGCACACGTAATCCTGCCTTTCTCCGTCAGGGCCCTATCCTACCAGGAAAAAAAGCAAGCCGCTCAAAAAGGCCGATGCCAGGGAAATCGAGGAAACACTGCCAGTTCCCAAATTTTGGCTGTCTACATGTCCCCGCCTGCGGTGCAAGGCTGCCTATGTGGCCGGGCTCCGAAGGCAAGGCCGAAATCCTGGCAGCCTGGGCCCCAGCAGTGCAATGGTTGATGGACGTGGGGACACGGATGACCTGTTCGCCACATCCTTAGGCCCTTCACTGGCTCGCCATTCAGCTCCACCACGTCCACTACTGGCCCTGGCCTTTGCTTTGGCTGGTGCCCCATTAAACGTGTGCTCCGGAGCCATGTTTCTCCACCCATCACTAGCATCCTGCCACCAGGGGATATGTGAGTGTGGGAGTCACCATTTGTCACTGGCAGCAGTGTCACAAGTCACTAGACTTCCAGCTACCCGCTGACCTAGGCTGCCTTCTGCCCCAGGCAAGGTCCCGAATCCTTTATCCCAGATGCTGACACCTGGGCACTGGCGGACATTGATTTTTATCAACACAGAGGTCTGAGTGAGGGTCAGAGGGCCAGGTAGGTGAAGTCAAGGCCAGGTGGGCGGGGCTAAGGCTTCTTTGCCATCACCATAGAGACAGTCCCCCCACCGCAAGAGTGGGCGGAGCTTGGGATGGGCCTGCTGACAAGACTGAGCCAATGGCAGAGATCCGGCCCGCCAGGCAGATGACACAGGGCCCTCCATTGTGACCTATGACCCCTAGTGGCCACAGGATTTGAGCACACCCCGGGAAAGGCTACGCAGGCACAAGGGAGCCCCTGGTGCGGACTGCTTCAGGGCATTGGCAGAGCACGCCAGGTACCTCTTTCCCACTTTCCTGAGGATATCAGTAGGCAAGGCATCCCCACTCAGCATCTCTTGCCTCTCTCTGTCTCTCTCTGCTTGTCTTCGTTCTCTGAAATCTCTTCCTTCTCCCCCTTGTCACTTCACACCTTGGAGTGCCTGACAGAGGGCCTTGAGACGAAAGAACAAAGGGGGAAGGCCTCTGGCTCTACTGCTTGCCCATGGGGAGAGAAGTTCTGGTAGTCCATCTGGAAGGTCCAGAGAGTAGTGATTGATTGGGGAGCTACATCACGAGCGGACCTGGCCAGGTGAAGCTCCCTGACAAGTGGCAGCCTCTCCGGAGACTACTAATTCCGCTGATAACATTCTATGCAAATAACCGGCTGAGTGCCATGGGCAGAAAACATTGACACATACCTGCCAGAGGCCTATTCTGGGTCTGAAGAGTCCACCCTGGTCTCCAGCAACTCATCATCTCAGCACACACTTTGCCTGCACGCATGGAAACCGCCTCTCTCCACGAATGTCTTCACCTGCTAGGAAACACACGATGTCACTCAGCCAAAGGAGAGCACAGGCAAAGTCAACTGAAGCCCCCATTTTCAAGATATTGCCCTCTGCTGCTCCACAGCCTCTGGTGGCACACTGCATGTGCGTCACTTCTCGGTAGACAAGGCCGAAATCTGGGCATCCAGGGCCCCAGCCGTCCACAGTCTACGGATGGCGGCATATGGATCACCTCTTTGCCTCGTACAGCAGGGAGGCCTGGGCCCTAGACTGGCTCCGCTAGAGCTCCACGACCTCAGCTATTTTCCCTGACCTTTGACCCGTGCCCTCGTGAGTGTGTCGTCTCTACTTCCACTTCTCTTCCCACCACACTGAATCCGCCACCTGCGGATACCTGAGCGTGGACATCAACATCTATCACTGGCTGCAGTGTCACAGGTCACTAGGTGTCTAGGCTCAGGCTGACCTTGGCTGTCTTCTGCCCAGGCAAGGAGCCTAATCCTTCCAAGGAAATCAGGACACGTGCTCACTGGCCGACATCCTTTCTTTCATCCACACAGCGGTCTAGATGAGGGGAAAGAGGCCAGGTAGGCCAGGTGAAGGCTGAGTGTGGGGCCTAAGGCTTCTTTCCCAATCACCATGGTGACAGCCACCGGAAGGCTGGGCGGAACTTCTGACGGGGACGAGTCACAAACACTCAGCCAATGGGAGAGGTCCAGCCTAACCGGCCAGTTCCGCAGAGCCCTCCATTTTACCCATGGACAGACAACGGCCCCTTGCGTCTTTGGCCACAAAATCGAGGGCACCCAGGGAATAACTTCACAGTAGGCAACCCCTGATGTGAACACGTTCGACACACCGGGACAGCAGGCAGGTACCTCTTTTCCACTTACGCTAGGATATCACTAGGCAAGGCGCCCTTCCTCAGCATCTCTGGCCTCTCTGTATGTGTTCACTCAGAGGAATCTCTTCGTTCTACCCCTGAGACACATCACAAGTATGAGGGGCCTGAGAGAGAGCCTAGAGATGGAACGGGGGAGGGTTCCGGCTGTACTGCTTCCCCGTGGGTAGAAAATAGCAGGTAGTCTCTCTGGAAGGTCTTAGCTTCTGTTGACTGACACGCGCAATACAGTAGGGGCGGACCCTGGCCAGGTGGAGCTTGTGGGCAGATGCAACCTCTCCGGCGACGAATAATTGCGCTGCTGCTTTGTATGGTGAAAACCTCCCCCCGCCAAGGGGGATGGGTAGAGAACATTGACCCACACCCGCCAGGGGCCTTTCCTGGGACTAAAGATCCCAACGTGGTCTCAACGTCGTCACCCACTCAACACGCACCTTTCCTGCACACGTAATCCTGCCTTTCTCCGTCAGGGCCCTATCCTACCAGGAAAAAAAGCAAGCCGCTCAAAAAGGCCGATGCCAGGGAAATCGAGGAAACACTGCCAGTTCCCAAATTTTGGCTGTCTACATGTCCCCGCCTGCGGTGCAAGGCTGCCTATGTGGCCGGGCTCCGAAGGCAAGGCCGAAATCCTGGCAGCCTGGGCCCCAGCAGTGCAATGGTTGATGGACGTGGGGACACGGATGACCTGTTCGCCACATCCTTAGGCCCTTCACTGGCTCGCCATTCAGCTCCACCACGTCCACTACTGGCCCTGGCCTTTGCTTTGGCTGGTGCCCCATTAAACGTGTGCTCCGGAGCCATGTTTCTCCACCCATCACTAGCATCCTGCCACCAGGGGATATGTGAGTGTGGGAGTCACCATTTGTCACTGGCAGCAGTGTCACAAGTCACTAGACTTCCAGCTACCCGCTGACCTAGGCTGCCTTCTGCCCCAGGCAAGGTCCCGAATCCTTTATCCCAGATGCTGACACCTGGGCACTGGCGGACATTGATTTTTATCAACACAGAGGTCTGAGTGAGGGTCAGAGGGCCAGGTAGGTGAAGTCAAGGCCAGGTGGGCGGGGCTAAGGCTTCTTTGCCATCACCATAGAGACAGTCCCCCCACCGCAAGAGTGGGCGGAGCTTGGGATGGGCCTGCTGACAAGACTGAGCCAATGGCAGAGATCCGGCCCGCCAGGCAGATGACACAGGGCCCTCCATTGTGACCTATGACCCCTAGTGGCCACAGGATTTGAGCACACCCCGGGAAAGGCTACGCAGGCACAAGGGAGCCCCTGGTGCGGACTGCTTCAGGGCATTGGCAGAGCACGCCAGGTACCTCTTTCCCACTTTCCTGAGGATATCAGTAGGCAAGGCATCCCCACTCAGCATCTCTTGCCTCTCTCTGTCTCTCTCTGCTTGTCTTCGTTCTCTGAAATCTCTTCCTTCTCCCCCTTGTCACTTCACACCTTGGAGTGCCTGACAGAGGGCCTTGAGACGAAAGAACAAAGGGGGAAGGCCTCTGGCTCTACTGCTTGCCCATGGGGAGAGAAGTTCTGGTAGTCCATCTGGAAGGTCCAGAGAGTAGTGATTGATTGGGGAGCTACATCACGGGCGGACCTGGCCAGGTGAAGCTCCCTGACAAGTGGCAGCCTCTCCGGAGACTACTAATTCCGCTGATAACATTCTATGCAAATAACCGGCTGAGTGCCATGGGCAGAAAACATTGACACATACCTGCCAGAGGCCTATTCTGAGTCTGAAGAGTCCACCCTGGTCTCCAGCAACTCATCATCTCAGCACACACTTTGCCTGCACGCATGGAAACCGCCTCTCTCCACGAATGTCTTCACCTGCTAGGAAACACACGATGTCACTCAGCCAAAGGAGAGCACAGGCAAAGTCAACTGAAGCCCCCATTTTCAAGATTTTGCCCTCTCCTGCTCCACAGCCTCCGGTGGCACACTGCATGTGCGTCGCTTCTCGGTAGACAAGGCCGAAATCCGGGCATCCAGGGCCCCAGCCGTCCACAGTCTACGGATGGCGGCATATGGATCACCTCTTTGCCTCGTACAGCAGGGAGGCCTGGGCCCTAGACTGGCTCCGCTAGAGCTCCACGACCTCAGCTATTTTCCCTGACCTTTGACCCGTGCCCTCGTGAGTGTGTCGTCTCTACTTCCACTTCTCTTCCCACCACACTGAATCCGCCACCTGCGGATACCTGAGCGTGGACATCAACATCTATCACTGGCTGCAGTGTCACAGGTCACTAGGTGTCTAGGCTCAGGCTGACCTTGGCTGTCTTCTGCCCAGGCAAGGAGCCTAATCCTTCCAAGGAAATCAGGACACGTGCTCACTGGCCGACATCCTTTCTTTCATCCACACAGCGGTCTAGGTGAGGGGAAAGAGGCCAGGTAGGCCAGGTGAAGGCTGAGTGTGGGGCCTAAGGCTTCTTTCCCAATCACCATGCTGACAGCCACCGGAAGGCTGGGCGGAACTTCTGACGGGGACGAGTCACAAACACTCAGCCAATGGGAGAGGTCCAGCCTAACCGGCCAGTTCCGCAGAGCCCTCCATTTTACCCATGGACAGACAACGGCCCCTTGCGTCTTTGGCCACAAAATCGAGGGCACCCAGGGAATAACTTCACAGTAGGCAACCCCTGATGTGAACACGTTCGACACACCGGGACAGCAGGCAGGTACCTCTTTTCCACTTACGCTAGGATATCACTAGGCAAGGCGCCCTTCCTCAGCATCTCTGGCCTCTCTGTATGTGTTCACTCAGAGGAATCTCTTCTTTCTACCCCTGAGACACATCACAAGTATGAGGGGCCTGAGAGAGAGCCTAGAGATGGAACGGGGGAGGGTTCCGGCTGTACTGCTTCCCCGTGGGTAGAAAATAGCAGGTAGTCTCTCTGGAAGGTCTTAGCTTCTGTTGACTGACACGCGCAATACAGTAGGGGCGGACCCTGGCCAGGTGGAGCTTGTGGGCAGATGCAACCTCTCCGGCGACGAATAATTGCGCTGCTGCTTTGTATGGTGAAAACCTCCCCCCGCCAAGGGGGATGGGTAGAGAACATTGACCCACACCCGCCAGGGGCCTTTCCTGGGACTAAAGATCCCAACGTGGTCTCAACGTCGTCACCCACTCAACACGCGCCTTTCCTGCACACGTAATCCTGCCTTTCTCCGTCAGGGCCCTATCCTAC